>NC_064810.1:25164108-25490832 GCF_023721935.1 Panthera uncia
TCTCTCTCTCTCTCTCTCTCTCTCTCTCTCTCTCTCTCTCTCTCTCTTAAAAATGAGTGAACATTAAAAAAAATTTTAAAGAATTCATTTATTATCACGTTCCAAACTGAGTTGCTAGACTACCAAGACCTAACAATATTTGAAAACGAGACAGTCAAAATGCAGTTTTGCAACTTTTATTTTAGCACCCACATTAAGTGTTTAAGAGGCTGAAAAGAAAATTTCTTTCAAAAAAAACCCTGTTAGAGTGGTTGTTTCTGAATCTCCTACTACAGACAAAAACAGGGGGTGTTTCTCTCCTCAACCTGACAATGATGAAAAAGATTCAAAAGGTCCATTTGCAAAGGTTGATATATGTCTCCCAACATGACCAGGTGGAGACTGACCATCCATGTCAAGAAAACGCAAGGGAGAGATCTCCGGCTGAGGGGAGCTCTACAAAAAGCCTATACTCTGCCATTTTCCATCTGCCAAACACAAAGACTGCTGATGGAAAGACTAATCAAGTAGTCTTGCTCCCATCCTCTGCATGATCCTGGTGGAGCCAGAAACATAGCATGAAAGGGGAGCAGAGGTAGAAAGCAAGGTGGGGGTATGAGAAGAAGCTGGCCATGCCCCACGCCCTTCATGTAGTCTCTGGACTTCAAAAGACCTCCTATGGGGAAGGGGAGAAGCTTTGACTTTGAAGCAAAATTACTTGATTATTACACATGCCTAGACATACCAATGATTGAAATGAAATTACTTAGAAGACCACAGCAACCTGAGATTTTCTCCAGAGGAAACAGAGAAGCTAGTCTCATAGGATGGATTCGAAGAAAAGGTGGGAAACAAAACTGAAGTTGCTTTATAATTGACGCTGGTAGCTCATTTGTTTAGTGTTCTGGTTATAAAAATAATTCTTCATGTTTTTCTTTCAGAATAAAAAGTATGTTCCTACAAGTCAAAAAATGCTTTCAGGTTGCTGCTTTTTTTTGTTATATATATTTTTAGCTAATAAAAATTCTCTACTCAAATCATTTTTTTAATTTTTAAATTCCTCTCAGATTTTATGGTAGGAATCATATAAATTCAGATTTTTTAGGTCCTCAGAGGCCTCATCCAAGGGGTGAATAAATTTCCATAAAAGTAGCCAAGTGGCCTCTGATTAAATACCTCCAGGTTCATGACTTCATGAGGCATTTCAGTCTTTGTTGAAGAGCATTTATTATTAAAAAGTTCTTCCTCATATTAAAGATAAAATCTAAATACTGCCTTATTCACTTGGCAAAAATGCACTCAGCCTTCAATTCCCAGTTCAAATACCTCCAAGATGTTTTCCTGGTCCCCAAGAGTCGACCTGATTCCCCAGTGTCCCCACTTGTGTCCCCACTGTGCCTCTTATTGACTTTTCCTATGCCACTTAGAATGGGGTGCTTCCTATCTTGGTTTATGTCACTGCCTCCTTCTCTAGAATGAGCAGCTGCTGCTTGCTAATTCACTGTATGGAGTCCTGCAGAGGATCCCAAGATAATCACACATGGTTTCTGGCCTCAAGTTGCATTACATCCACAAACAGGGATAAAACATGAACACTGATAACCTTAGCATAAGCTAGAAGGAAATAAGTGCCTCAGGTACGTGCAGATTCTCGAAGGAGAAACATTATTGTTTAGATTTTTCTCTCTTGAGAGAGTATCTTTACTGTAGTCTCATTTTTTCCCATCCTTTCGGGTATATTTTACATTCTACACTTCAATTTACCAACAATTGGTGATTTTTTAAAAAAGATTTTTTTTCCTGGCCTGGATAAGAGTAAAACCTTAATACCATTGATGGTGTCTGAATTAGACATTCAAAGACAGGTAGCATGGGAGCATAGGTTAAAAAAAAAAAAAAAAAAAAAAAAAAAAAAGGTCTCTTCAGGGTCTCCTGGGTGGCTGAGTCGGTTAAGCATCCAGTTCTTGATTTCGGTTCAGGTCATGATCTGGTGGTTATGAGATCCAGCCCAGTGTAGAGCCTGCTTATGATTCTCTCCCTCTTCCTTTGCCCTTCCCCCACTTGTGCACATGCTTTCTCTCTCTCTCTCTCAAAACAAAAGGAGGGGTGTGAGGAGGCTTCTGTAGGGCAAATAAAATGGTGATGAGGAAGAAGAACCAAATTAGCTGTCACATAACATATACAAGGAATAACAAGTCATTCCATTCAGCAGAAGCCCTGTGAGGTAATCAAGTAATCATGTTGCCAGAGTACAAAAGATCTGGAGCACCAAACGTCCTGGAACCTTCACCTCACTTGGAGGTCTGCACAAGTAAATGAGATCCAGGGCCCCACATCTCACTTCAGAACTGAAAGATTCACTCACTCTCCCAACACTTCCGCAATGAGGTCACAGGCATGAAACCTAGGCTTGGTTGGTCAAGTGTGCTTCAGCAAGACCCTGAACATTAAGGGAGACACCCAAAGATGTAGGAACAGTTAGAAAGAATCAAGTTGGTGGTGACAGCTGAGCCAAGAATCCACCCAGCTGCATGAGAGTTGGGATTGTTATTTAATATTATTCAAGAACATGAGTCCCTCAAGAACATCAAATTAAAAATTTCTTAGGATTATCAACTTTGTATCCAGTTCATATGTCTAGAATCTAACATGCTTAAATTCAGCACTAAAAATCATCTAAACTATTTGAAATTGTAGTGGAAATGTTAGTATATGGTGTATAAAGGCATAACTAAATATTCTTACATACCAGCATGTTAGCTGAATGCAACCCTCTTGTTTTCTATGCAGGAAAAAATATATATATATATAAAAGGTCTATATAGCAGTTGGTAGGAAAAGTTCTTCAGCTTCCAAAGCATGCAACTTACATGATTCTTAGCATTACAGCTCAGTGTGGAAATACAGAAAGACAGAGACAGAGAGAGAAACAGACAGAGACCAAGAGGAGAGGAAAGGTAAAAGAGTATACATTTTTAATTTTATATATTTGTATATTAAATAAAATTATTTTCTATTTTAAAATTATAGGATATATTTATATTTGTATATTTTATATTTACAGGATATATAGCAATGGCATTTTGTGAGACTTAAAAGGCCTGAATCCGGACAAAAAAGGACTTCTCAAAGTCCTATATACTGACTGTTATTCTTCTCAGCAAGGACCACAGGGGAGCTTCAAAGAGCTCTGTCGGAGACAAAGGTCTTACTAAATTTGAATCTACACTGTCTCTTGTTATGGTTAGCAGGGAGGCTCTCTTGTTATGTTTACCAAGAAGAATAAAGAAGTTTATAAAGTTTATAAAGAATAAAAATGTCTAACATAGGTCCTAGGCTGTCTTTCATTTCAGATTGGCTCTTTCATTTCAGGTTGGTATGAAATAAAATTAACTCAAGCAGATTCACATACAAACACATGGCACTGCTTGTTTTTGTTTTGTTATTATATCTTGTTTTTTTGACATAAAAGAGAGTATATATACACCCAAATATTATTTTGCACCTTTAATATAAATTTTGTGAGGGCTTATATTACCAAATAAATATTTATCTATTAAATAAATTAAATTTTATTTATTTATTAAATAAATGTATTATATAAATAAACATCTGATTGAATTATTTAAACATCTGATCAAATATCTGGTTACATGTTCCTCAGAGTTTTAGGGCATTTAAAAATTTTTTTAAATTTAGTTTTGAGAGACAGAGAGAGACAGAGCGTGAGTGGGAAGGGGCAGAGAGAGAGGAGACAAAGAATCTGAAGCAGGCTCCAGGCTCTGAGCTGTCAGCACAGAGCCCGATGTGAGGCTCGAACCCACAGACCATGAGATCATGACCTGAGCTAAAATATGATGTTCAACCGACTGAGCCACCCAGGTGTCCCTAGGGCATTTTAAATAAATACAGTCTACAAATATATCTATGTGTGTATATACCCAAATATACACATATATACACAAGTTATATATATATATACATACACACACACAAATATATACACATATATATGTAGAAGGAAATCCTAAAGTGGTCATAGTCTATTAGATAAATCCATCGAATTTTAGACTTGGAGGAAACTCAGCAGTCCCTTCATCAACACCCTTCATTTTACAGATGAGGCCCAAAGAGAAACGACTGAGTTTTTCAAGTTCTCACTGAAGGGCCCTAAAAGAGCCAAGATAGATTTTTAGGTATGTCGTGTTCCCATAAGAGAATGCAGTTTCCAATATTTGCCCACATCTTGTTCTTAAATATAGAACCAGGACCTCAAATACTTTCCAAATCCCTCAAAATATTGTAGCAAAACCAATATTTATAACACAAAAAGTCATGGACTAATAATCTCATTCCTACAATTTTCATATTCTTCCTTTTCTCAATTCCAGCAAACATTACCTCTCCCCTGTGTATATTTACATGCACATTCTTCAAGGAATCTTTAGTGTTGAACTTTTGCAAGGCATGGGTTAAAACTTCCCATAGGAAATAACAGCCAATAAGCCAACTTGTGTCCAGGTAGATGGGGTAGGCCCAGCTGAACTTGAAGACTGTCAGTGGAATTTAAATCTCACACTGTATCAACAAAGTTAGCAAGATCCATAACTTCCTAGATGTGAGTTATTCCTAAAAACAGCAAATATTCCATTTTTCTCATGACTTCACACAGCTAGAGGATTCAAGTAAGGCAAAACTTAATGTTTTTTGCAACTGCTGAAAATTTTCGTCCTCTACATTGTGCCAATAATCCTGTTTTATAATTATATTTTACATAATGCTTTTTTTTTCCAGGGATTTGGAGGGAGATAAATGACTTCCTTTGGGGCCAGATGCTTTGTATTCACATCAAAAGGTTTGCCCCAACGCAACTGCCCCTGCTCCAAATTGTGTCTTTCTCAGAGTCATGAAGCATGGGACGGGTTATAAGTGTAATGTCAGATGGCTTATGATTTGTTTTAATAACCGGCAGTGAGATGCTTGTTATTCACATTAAACACATAATAGCCATAGCAGGTGGTGCAGTTTTGTTCTTGATATATCGTAAGAGGCTGAAATATAATGATATTATATTGTATAGTATGTTTCTCTTCAAGCTCTCTCTCCAGAATCAAAGAAAATTTGTGTTACTGTGATTTAAAATACTGCATGTTTAGTTCTTTGCTTTTCTATTAAGTCAGTGTTAGAAGAAAAACGATTATGAATACATATTACTTTTTAAATGTTCTCCCTAGGCAAGGGTCTGGATGGATGCTCTGGTTACCTAGGAGATGAAGACAAAATGAAAATTGATTGACTTATCAAATTGATTGTGAGCTGAGCTTCAAGTGGCAGCTGTGTGTGCTGCACATGAAATGTAGGTGCTTGGAAGTGACTTTTTTTTGTCACATCAGTAATGACGCCACATAGATTACTAGGTAGAGTGAAATGGTGATATTTTATTAGAAAATGCAGTATTGAATAATTATCCTAATGATTACAGTTGGGGAAAAAAGAGTTTTAAAGAAGTAACTCTGGCCTGGATGTTTATTTCAATGTGTCACTTAAAAATGATTGCAGTGATGAGAGCAGAATTCTATCCATAGTAGGAGCCCTGCTGCGGGCTTGCTTTTTAGCAATAATAACCCTGCCTTCTGTCGGCTGAGATGGCACTAGTGGGAAGGAAACTTAATGGATCTTACTGTAAAAGCAGCTATAACCTCCACCCCCTTTATTCCTCTATTCCTCATGCAATTTTTCTATACAATTTGGCAAGACAAGCTAAAGACATAAAAGGAAGTTTCATTTTCTAAGCCCTGCAAACTTTCCATTAGTATCATCTCTCTTCAAAAGACCATATCTTTTCCTCCAAGTTTGTAATTTTGTGATGTCTCATTACCACCTCTAGCCCTCTACCAGAGCCCACCCTTCCAGTTACCTATTTTCAGCACCGCTATTAAAACTTACATATCCAGTGTCTCATTGTGGCCAAGATTTTTCTCTTATATAGCAATCCAAATGGAAATAATCTGCTAATTAGAGTGTTACTATGTTATAATAGTATAAGGAGTTATTCCTCAAAGTTATTTTCATTGTGTTGGAGACAGAGCCTTAAACCAAAAGAATGGACCTATAATGGTAGAATGAAGCCTCTCCTGGGAAACAAGTCGTCATAGGAACCTTCCTCTTTGCTCAGTTCACACCCTGTAGTCACCATAAAATTGCAACATGTGAGCCAGAACAATTTATCTCAGGAACTAATCAAACACTAGACCAAGAAACGAAGAAGGAAAAACAACTGGAATTTTCCCTCTCTCACTGTCGAAATGCCATTCTCCCATGACCGTGTGACTTCATGCAAACTTCCAGTTAATGTAGAAATTGCCAAATTTGCTACTAACTGATGAAACTGAGCAGGTAAATAGCAAATAGTGATATAAGTGGTGCAGTTGAGGCACTGGTAACTTAACTTTGCAAAAAAGCAACTACCTATAAAGCTCTATCCTTGATATAATGAAGGAAGACTGCTAAAGGGAACATAGAGCAAAATGGAGGGCTCAAGGGAAGGAAAATGCACGTTACTGATGGACATAAGAGATGAATTAAAAATGTAGTGATTGCGATGTTTCTGGATAGGAAGTGTCTATGTTATAAATAGATCAGATTTCTCCAAATAAATCTATGAATTTAATATAATTCCAATCAAATCTGAATGAGAGTTTTGCTTTGAAACTAGATTAGAAGACAACTTCATTTCAAAATTTGTGTGAAAACAGACTAATAAGAAGGAACTTTTCCTATAAGATATATAAAGATGTATCATAAAATTATAACACTGTGCAGTATTTATACCACACCAGACAACCTATTAATAGAAAGGACAGACTCAAAGTATATAAGGATCTAAGCATCTAGTAAATGATAATAAAAGTATTTCAAATTAGTGAAAAATTGATGTAAAAGTAAATAAATTAAGTTTCCTAGAAAGAATTAGTTATATTCATACCTCCAACTTTGTATCAAAATAAATCAATTAAAAATAATGGGGAAAAAAACCTATAAATTAGAAGAAAATCTAAGGGTATTTTGATAGAAATTTAAGATGGAAAAAGTCTTTCCACACATAATTAAAAAGGCAAAACCCATAAATAAAAAGAATGATGTGACTACGTAAAAATTCAACTTTTAACTAGAAAAACTTTACATGATAAGAGAAGAAAAATAAACAAGTGAGACCATCACAAACTAAAAAGTTTCTGCACAGCAAAGAAGACCATAAATGAAACCAAAGGCAATATATGGAATGGGAGAAAATATTTGTAAACTCTATATCCAAAAAGGGTTAATATCCAAAATATATAAGGAACTCTTACCACACAACAGCCAAAATAAATAAATAAATAAATAAATAAATAAATAAATAAAAAGAAGACATACAAATGGCCAATAGGTATATGAAAAATTCCTCAACATCAATCATCATCAGGCAAATGCAAACCAAAACCACAGTGAGATATCACCTCACATCTGTAAGGATGTCCACTATCAAAAAGACAAGAAATAATAAATGTTGGTGAGGGAGTGGAGAAAAGAGAACTGTTGACAGGAGTGTAAAGTGTTACAGCCACTATGGAAAACAGTATAGAGGCATCTCAAAAAATTAAAAATAGAATTACCCATATGATCCAACAATCTCACTTCTGGGTATATACACAAGGAAATGAAATCACTATCTCAAAGAGATATCTGTATTCTCATGTTCTTTGCAGCATTACTCACAATGGGCAACATATGAAAACAACCTAAGTGTCTGTAGTTGCATGAATGGATAAAGAAAATGCTGTCAATATATACCACAGAATATCAGTCAGTCATACAAAAGAAGGAAATCTTGCCATTTGTGACAATATGGCTTGGTCTGGAGGGCATTATGCTATGTGAAATAAGCCAGACAGAGAAAGAGAAATACTGTATTGTATCACTTATATGTGAAATAAATAAAATAAAAAGGTTGAAGTGAAAGAAAGAGATTACAATGGTAGTAGCCAGGGGCTGGGGGTTGGGGGAAATGGGGAGAGTTTGAACAAAGGGTATAAACTTCCAGTTATAAAATAAATAAATCATGGGAATATAATGTACAGCTTAGGGAATACAGTCAATAATATTTTGATAACCTTGTATGATGACAGATAGTAACTAGACTTAAATTGGGGCTCACTTTAGAATGTGTAAAAATACTGACTCACTGTGATATACACTTGAAACGAATAGAATATTGTATGTCAATTATACTTTAATAAAAAGATTAAAATTAAACAACAGTAATACTATATTATATACTTGAAATTTGCTAAGGGAGTAAATCTAAATCAATCTCACATACACATACAAAAAAGCTAACTATGTGAAGTAATTAATGTGTAATTAACCTGATCATAGGAATCATTTTATAAGGCATGCATATATCAAATCATCACATTACATATGTTAAATATATCACAACTTTATTTGTCAATTATATCTTGATAAGGCTAGGAAAAAGAAGAAAATCCACACAAAAAAGTGAGTCAAGACAGCAAAGTAGAAAAAAAAAACTTCATATGCAAAAGACACATAATCTGAAAATATTTTAATTTTTTTGATAAAAGGTTAATATCATTCCTATATAGAGAGAATTCCTATAAAGTATAGTAAAAAAAAAAAGTTCCAATAAAAGAGTGGGCAAATACCCAGCAATTCATAAAATATGAAAAACAAATTGGCATTTAACATGTGAAACAAGTTCAATCTAGTAAAGGAAGTACAAATTAAGCAACACTAAGATATTATGTCTTTTCTACCCAAATAACAAAGATGGAAAACTAATGACAAAATGAGGTCTGGGTGAACACACACACACAAACCAGTTCTAAAATTCATGTGGAACCACTAGGACCCCGAATAGCCAAATCAGTCTTGTGAAAAAAGAAGCTGGAAGCATCACCGGATTTCAAAATATATTACAAAGCTACAATAATTATAATAGTATAGTATTGATATAAATACAGACATATATTCAATGGAAGGGAATTAAGAGCCCAGAAATAAACCTACATATCCAGTCAAGTGATCTTCAATAAGGGGGCCAAAAATATACGATAGGGAAAAGATAGTCTCCAACAAATGGTGTTGGAAAAATGAATACCCACATGCAAAAGAAGGAAACTGGATACTTATTTCACATCATATATAAAAATAAACTGAAAATGGATTAAAGATTTAAAAGTAAGGCCTGAAACTGTAAAATTCCTAGAATAAAACATAAGGAGAAAGCTTCATGACACTGGTCTTAGCAAGGACTTCTTGGATATACTATTGAAAAGTATAGGCAATTGGGGTACCTGGGTGGCTCAGTCAGTTAAGTGACTTCAGCTTAGGTCATGATCTCACAGCTTGTGGGTTCGAGCCCCGTGTCAGGCTCTGTGCTGACAGCTCAGAGCCTGGAGCCTGCTTCAGATTCTCTCTCTCTCTCTCTCCCTCTCTCTCTCTCTCTCTCTCAGAAATCAATAAACATTAAAATTTTCTTTAAAAAAAGAAAAGTATAGGCAACAAAAGCAAAAATAAAGAAGTGGATTACATCAAGCTAAAAAGCTTCTGTAGAGCAAAGAAAATAATTAGCAAAATGAAAAGACTATCCAATGGCCAAAATATTTGAAAACACTATATCTGATAAGAGGTTAATATACAAAATATATAAAGAACTACAATTCCACAGTAAAGAATCATATAACTCAATTAAAGTGAGCAAAGGAACTAAATAGACATTCCACCCCAACACTGGAAAATATATTTATGGCCTATGGCCAACAGGTATGTGAAAGGATGTTCAACATCACTAATCATCAGGGAAATGAAAATCGAAACCACAATAAGATATTGCTTCACACTTGTTAGGACTATTATTATCACAAAACCAAAGAAAGCAAGTGTTGTAAGGATGTGGAGAAATTGGAATGCTGTTGGTGGGAATGCAAAACAATGCAGCCACTATGGAAAACAGCATGGAGTTTCCTCAAAAAAATTGAAAATAAAACTGCCATATGATCCAGCAGTCCCACTTCTGGGTATTTACATAAAAGAATTGAAATCAGGATCTCAAAGAGATATATTAGCACTGCCATGTTCACTGCAGCACTATTCACAATAGCAAAAATATGGAAACAACCCAGATGTCCATTGATGGGTGAGTGGATAAAGAAAATGTGGTACATACATGCAATGGAATATTATTTACTCTTATAAAAGAAGGAAATTTTGCGATGTGCAACAACATGGATGAAACTTGTGGACATTATGTTAAGTGAGATAAACCAGTCACAGAAAGATAAATACTGCATGATTCCACTCATATGTAGTATCTTAAATAGTCAAACTCATAGAATCATAGAGTTGAATGGTGGCTTTCTGGGACCGGACAAGAAGGAAATGGGAGCTGCTAATCAATGGGCATAAGGTTTCACTTATGCAAGATGAACAAGCTCCAGAAATCTGCTATACAACATTGTGCCTGTCATACAATATCATATTGCATACTTAGGAATTTTTAACAGGATAGATCTCACATTAATTGTTCTTACCACAATTTTTTAAAATAGTAAAGTAATGATATATTTTTAAAATATTTAATTAAAAAGAAAACACCCATTAAAAATAAAGTTAGTTAGAAAGAATATGCATATTATGTTACAAATTCCTGTAAGTATATACAAGAGAGTAAATAAGTGAAAGGTGTTATGGTTACATTTAAGTCAAAATTCATATAAGGATATATGAGATGGTATGTTATATATGTATCCTTTACACACAAATACTAATTGAAGAGATTGTAACTTTTCCTTTCTTTTTTTTTTGTTTAGTTTGCTTTAAAAGATTCAAAAAGAAAGTATAATAGTATTTTTATAATCAGAAAAAGAATTAATTAAATTTTCCTAAAATAAAATAATTCCTTAGTGGGATATATTTTCATCTGTATATCACATTCTACCTGAGTATCTTTTTATGCTCAAGAATTGAGAAACTGTATAGTGTCCATGCCACAAAGCAAACTTAGCCCTTCTCAACTAAACCTTTTGTTCTCTTTATAAAATCTTCTTTGATGGAAATCCCTTTAGATATTAGATATTTATATATTCAGATATTTATTTAGATATTCAGATAAACCCCTTTAAATACCTACAGGAATCACATAGATTTTTAGTAAAGGATCTGGTGGTAAGAGTAGCCTAAACTGGACAATCCTCTTTACTCACAAAGCAATCCAGAGATAACAGTGACACTCACATACTTTCAATATATACTTGACCTGGAGCGGGGGAAAGTGGTGTATTATATAGTATTTTCTAGGAACACAGGATGGGAAATGCTGATTTGTTTCTCCCTCTGGCACATTGTGGAATTACTCAAAAGTCTTTCTAAAATAAGACAATGAAAACAGCCTTTCTATCAATCCACCTGAGAGGTATATAATGTCATTATTAAATATTAAGAATTAGAAAAATCTCTACAAAGACTAATAATTAAAGCCCCCACAGAAATACCTGGGCTTGTGTCAGATGAACATATCTATCTTTATAATTGACTTTTATAAATTTTTATTTGTTTTCTCCTTTCACAGTAAGTTCTCATGCTACTAAATAATAAGACCATATGTGATATTTAATTTATTCTCCACTCTTTCTTCCTTCCCCAATATTCCTATAATTACCATAACAAAAATACATTACAAATAAATAAGTGGCTTAGCCACTCGGAAAAGGGTGTTTAGAATGAGGTTAACTACATAACCTCTCAACCTGAATTATATCCGTGAGTCTTTCTCTACATACCCATCACACATGCTTTTCTCAAACTCATAGCATGGTGTATATATAATTTTGTAAATGTTTGATTTATTGTTCCTTTCTGTTCCCTGGAGCTCAGCTGACTCGTATGTCTATTGGCTCTTCTAGGTGCCTTGGGACAACTGACATTTGAAAGACTTAACCTGAGCCCCACTAGTTACAAGAGCTTGGAGGCCTCAGCTGTCACTTCTGTTTCCATGGAAACTCAAGTCAGATTGCCAAAAATGAGGTTAGTCATTTAAAAAACATATTTTTTTTCAAGAAAGAAATACTGCCCACCATCACCACATTATTTGAAACCGTGCTTTGTTGAAAGCCGTTTTCTTGTTTTTAAGGATCAAATACCTGTTTCCATGGTAGCAGATTAATAAACTACAAAGATAGAGCTGGGCTCTGAAAGTTCCTTCTGACAGCACCTAAATGCTCAGAGCCTATTGTGTTCATGAAACCACCTGGAATGTAGGGCTCTAAACATGTTTTTTTTTTAAAAACAATAATAAAAAACTACTTTGTTTCTATTCATATGTTTCCCATAGATGGAATAAGTTGAATATAGTGACAGAAGGGCTTTTGTAATAATAACAATAATATTTACTACTATTTATTAACGGTCTACAATAAGACTAAAAATTTGCAGGGTGCTTTACATACATGATCTCCAGTTCTCAATATTATTGCCTTCATTTTACATGGAAAATGAGACCCATTGAAGGTCACAAAGATATTAACAAGGGAGGAAGCCACAATTGAAATTCATATCTGACCAGGGCTCTTCTCTTATCCTTTTAAAGTGAAGAATGAAACTTGGAGAACACGGTTTGTCCCCACCTTCACTGCCAACACAGTGCATTGGGGGTGCAATCTACAAAGGAGAATAAGCTGAGAGGGAATCAGGCTCCTCCGAAGTGTTTAAACACTGTCAGCTCTTGGGGCGTCTGGGTGGCTCAGTCGGTTGAGCGTCCAACTTCAGCTCAGGTCATGATCTCACAGTCCATGAGTTCGAGCCCCACGTCGGGCTCTGTGCTGACAGCTCAGAGCCTGGAGCCTGCTTCGGATTCTGTGTCTCCCTCTCTCTGACCCTCCCCCATTCATGTTCTGTCTCTCTCTGTCTCAAAAATAAATAAATGTTAAAAAAAAATACTGTTAAACACTGTCAGCTCTTTATCTGATCAGGTCATAAAAAGAATGTCTAGGTGCCCCTGAAGCTCAAAAATGGAACCTAATGTCACAGGCCTGCAATCACCCAATGGATTTCAATACATCCTTTCCCTCCATACCTCCTCTTCTCCCTACCACAACCTAGTATATAAACTATAGTAATGTCTTAAAGTATAGGCTTTCTATGTAACATAGGTGTGCTGATTTAAATGAATAACTAACTTCTTTTAAATTCATAATCAAACGAAAATGTTGGTCACCCCAAATGACTGCAGCAAGAGTTGAATAGATACAGTATTGTACCCCGAAATAATATTTTTTATGTGTACTTGAAAGTGCACATTTCTACTGCATAATCAAAAGCATAGGTGACCACACATTCTTCAGAAAATTAGACAGGGACAGTAATGGTCATTTATGTCTTATTCTAAATTAATTCTGTCAGGGTTAAAAATAAACCCCCAAAGCTCTGAGGACATACTTAGCAGAAATTGGATCCATTTCAACATTAAAACAGCTGTCTTCCACATTTTTTCTCAGGCAAAATGTAGATGGAAAACTGATATAACAGATTTTGTCTCCAGGCAAAATGAAATGAATGATTTTAATGTCAGTACAGGAAAAAAGGAAGGGGCAGTTCCCAAAAGAGCAACTCAGTGCTCACTTTTAATTTATGTCAATATATTTCTATTGAAGTAGGAAAAGAAACCATGGAATAGAACATTTTTGGGGGAGGAGTAAAGTTGAGACATCCCTGACATCACAATGACACACTGTTTAATCTTGAACTACTTAGATTCTTTGGCATAGAAGTAAGGTTATTTCTAATTTAAAGAGCTTAGAAAACATGCCATCAAAGGCCTAAATTATATTTAATTTGAAGATACAATTACAGCATTTCCTAAAATTACAAGTACCTCTCCAAAGACCAAACATGCTGAAAACCAATACAAAACATAATTCCTCAAAGAAAGAAGTGATTTTCCAAACAAAATACGAGTTGCCATTTGTAACTCATTACAGCCAACAGTCTGCTCTTTCAATTTTCAGATCTTTAGAAGTGATACTTAGAATTTTCAATCCCGTGCTCAGCCACAATGCTAATCATTGCAGTAATCAAATGAAGCTACAATAAACCAAAAATATGTAGTAATCAAGAAAAATGTACTCCAAATGGACACGCAAAAATATTTTGCAAAATACATACTTAATTATACTTGCAAAATTATAAGTTAGAAGCAAGAAATCAAAGTAAAATCAGCCTACACCAGAAATGGATGATAAAAAGACCCTTATAATTCTGTATATTTATTTACCCACAAATTCCAACTAAGCAAGAAAACAATCATTAAACAGGAGATTCTATGTGTAGACTAGATTTTATCTAACAAAAAAGTTTCAAGTATTCCCTCAAATATACTTCTATTTTTCTCATTTTTTATTTTTATTTTTTTATTTTAGAGAAAGGGAGAAAACACAAGTGGGGGAGAGAGGCAGAAGAAGATAGAGGGAGAATCCTAAGCAGATTCCATGTTCAGCATGGAGCCCAATGTGAAGCTCAATCCCACAACCCTTGGATTATGACCCAAGCCAAAATCAAGAGTCAGATGCTCAACTGACTAAGCCACCCAGGCACCCCTCATTGAGAAAAGTTTCTCCTTCTACTCCACTTCAGTTAATGGTAGGCAGAATGATCCCCTGAAAATTTCCATGACCTGATCCTTAGAACCTATGAGTATATTAAGTTACATGGCAAAGAAAATTGCAGATATAATTAAGGGTTCAGATTATAAATAAGGAAGATTATCTGAAATTATGTGGAAAGCCCAGTCTAATCTCATGAACAGAGAATGTTCAAAACAGAATGTTCTCCAGCTGGAAGATGAAGAAGGCAAAGGAAATCAAAGAATGAGAAAAATTCAACATACTGTTGTTGGCTCTAAGATGTAGGAGCCCATGTGCAAGAACCAAGTAAGGTCCTGTTGCATCTAAGGGCAGCACTCAGATGATAGCAACAAAGAAAATAGGTATGTTGGTCCTACCACCACAGGAATTGAATTCTGCCAACAACATGAATGAGCCTGCAAGGGCACACTTCCTAAAGCCTCCATCTAGGAGTCCTGAAGTTGGCATCTTTTTTTCATTATTGAGATCCAATTGACATATAACATTTTACAAGTTTGTGTACAACATATTGATTTGACACGTTTATATTGCAATATGACTGCCATTGTAGCTGTAGCTAACACCTCTATTGTATCACATAATTATCATTTCTCAGGGTTGAC
Organism: Panthera uncia; assembly: GCF_023721935.1. NCBI lineage: Eukaryota > Metazoa > Chordata > Mammalia > Carnivora > Felidae > Panthera > Panthera uncia. Next base: position 25,179,392 of record NC_064810.1, read on the forward strand.
ATCTTGATTTTGACCTTGTGAGTCCCAGAGCAGAGAACCAACTAGAACATCTGACCTTCAGAACTGTGAGATAATAAATAGGGTTGTTTTAAACTACTAAGCTGGTAGCAATTTGTTATGCCAACAATAGAAAACAAATATATACCCAACCCAAAAACCTATTTTCCTTTCACCTCTTAGCTTTGTAGGGGAGCAATTTTTTCCACCCTAAAATATGCCTCTTTAGCATATTGATTATTTTAAGTTAGTTATTTTTAAGAAACTGTAGGAACATTCTCCAAGATAGATCACATACTGGGTCACAAAACAGCCCTTCATAAGTATACAAGAATTGAAATCATACCATGCATACTTTCAGACCACAATGCTATGAAGCTTGAAATCAACCACAGGAAAAAGTCTGGAAAACCTCCAAAAGCATGGAGGTTAAAGAACACCTTACTAAAGAATGAATGGGTCAACCAGGCAATTAGAGAGGAAATTAAAAAAATATATGGAAACAAATGAAAATGAAAATACAACAATCCAAACGCTTTGGGATGCAGCGAAGGCAGTCCTGAGAGGAAAATACATTGCAATCCAGGCCTATCTCAAGAAACAAGAAAAATCCCAAATACAAAATCTAACAGCACACCTAAAGGAAATAGAAGCAGAACAGCAAAGACACCCGAAACCCAGCAGAAGAAGAGAAATAATAAAGATCAGAGCAGAAATAAACAATATAGAATCTAAAAAAAAAAAAAAACTGTAGAGCAGATCAACGAAACCAAGAGTTGGTTTTTTGAAAAAATAAACAAAATTGACAAACCTCTAGCCAGGCTTCTCAAAAAGAAAAGGGAGATGACCCAAATAGATAAAATCATGAATGAAAATGGAATGATTACAACCAATCCCTCAGAGATACAGACAATTATCAGGGAATACTATGAAAAATTATATGCCAACAAATTGGACAACCTGGAAGAAATGGACAAATTCCTAAACACCCACACTCTTCCAAAACTCAATCAGGAGGAAATAGAAAGCTTGAAGAGACCCATAACCAGCGAAGAAATTGAATCAGTCATCAAAAATCTCCCAACAAATAAGAGTCCAGGACCAGATGGCTTCCCAGGGGAGTTCTACCAGATGTTTAAAGCAGAGATAATACCTATCCTTCTCAAGCTATTCCAAGAAATAGAAAGGGAAGGAAAACTTCCAGACTCATTCTATGAAGCCAGTATTACTTTGATTCCTAAACCAGACAGAGACCCAGCAAAAAAAGAGAACTACAGGCCAATATCCCTGATGAATATGGATGCAAAAATTCTCAATAAGATACTAGCAAATCGAATTCAATAGCATATAAAAAGAATTATTCACCATGATCAAGTAGGATTCATTCCTGGGATGCAGGGCTGGCTCAACATTCGCAAATCAATCAATGTGATACATCACATTAATAAAAGAAAAGAGAAGAACCATATGATCCTGTCAATAGATGCAGCAAAGGCCTTTGACAAAATCCAGCAACCTTTCTTAAGAAAAACCCTCGAGAAAGTCGGGATAGAAGGAACATAATTAAACATCATAAAAGCCATTTATGAAAAGCCCACACCTAACATCATCCTCAATGGGGAAAAACAGAGCTTTTTCCCTGAGATCAGGAACACAACAGGGATGCCCACTCTCACCGCTGTTGTTTAACATAGCGTTGGAAGTTCTAGCATCAGCAACCAGACAACAAAAGGAAATCAAAGGCATCAAAATTGTCAAAGATGAAGCTAAGCTTTGGCTTTTTGCAGATGACATGATATTATACATGGAAAATCCAACACACTCCACCAGAAGTCTGCTAGAACTGATACATGAATTTAGCAAAGTTGCAGGATACAAAATCAATGTAGAGAAATCAGTTGCATTCTTATACACTAATAATGAAGCAACAGAAAGACAAATAAAGAAACTGATCCCATTCACAATTGCACCAAGAAGCATAAAATACCTAGGAATAAATCTAACCAAAGATGTAAAAGATCTGTATGCTGAAAACTATAGAAAGCTTATGAAGGTAATTAAAGAAGATATAAAAAATGGAAAGACATTCCCTGCTCATGGGTTGGAAGAATAAATATTGTCAAAATGTCAATACTACCCAAAGCTATCTACACGTTCAATGCAATCCCAATCAAAATTGCACCAGCATTCTTCTTGAAACTAGAACAAGCAATCCTAAAATTCATATGGAACCACAAAAGGCCCCAAATAGCCAAAGTAATTTTGAAGAAGAAGACCAAAGCAAGAGGCATCACAATCCCAGACTTTAGCCTCTACTACAAAGCTGTCATCATCAAGACAGCATGGTATTGGCACAAAAATAGACAGATAGACCAATGGAATAGAATAGAAACACCAGAACTAGACCCACAAACGTATGGCCAACTCATCTTTGACAAAGCAGGAAAGAATATCCAATGGAAAAAAGACAGTCTCTTTAACAAATGGTGCTGGGAGAACTGGACAGCAACATTCAGAAGGTTGAAACTAGACCACTTTCTCACACCATTCACAAAAATAAACTCAAAATGGATAAAGGACCTGAATGTGAGACAGGAAACCATCAAAACCCTAGAGGAGAAAGCAGGAAAAGACCTCTCTGACCTCAGCCGCAGCAATTTCTTACTTGACACATCCCCAAAGGCAAGGGAATTAAAAGCAAAAATGAACTACTGGGACCTCATCAAGATAAAAAGCTTCTGCACAGCAAAGGAAACAACCAACAAAACTAAAAGGCAACCAACGGAATGGGAAAAGATATTTGCAAATGACATATCAGACAAAGGGCTAGTATCCAAAATCTATAAAGAGCTCACCAAACTCCACACCCGAAAAACAAATAACCCAGTGAAGAAATGGGCAGAAAACATGAATAGACACTTCTCTAAAGAAGACATCCGGATGGCCAACAGGCACATGAAAAGATGTTCAACGTCGCTCCTTATCAGGGAAATACAAATCAAAACCACACTCAGATATCACCTCACGCCAGTCAGAGTGGCCAAAATGAAGAAATCAGGAGACTATAGATGCTGGAGAGGATGTGGAGAAACGGGAACCCTCTTGCACTGTTGGTGGCAATGCAAATTGGTGCAGCCGCTCTGGAAAGCAGTGTGGAGGTTCCTCAGAAAATTAAAAATAGACCTACCCTATGACCCAGCAATAGCACTGCTAGGAATTTATCCAAGGGATACAGGAGTACTGATGCATAGGGGCACTTGTACCCCAATGTTATAGCAGCACTCTCAACAATAGCCAAATTATGGAAAGAGCCTAAATGTCCATCAACTGATGAATGGATAAAGAAATTGAGGTTTATATACACAATGGAATACTACGTGGCAATGAGAAAGAATGAAATATGGCCTTTTGTAGCAACGTGGATGGAACTGGAGAGTGTGATGCTAAGTGAAATAAGCCATACAGAGAAAGACGGATACCATATGGTTTCACTCTTATGTGGATCCTGAGAAACTTAACAGAAACCCATGGGGGAGGGGAAGGAAAAAAAAAAGAGGTTAGAGTGGGAGAGAGCCAAAGCATAAGAGACTGTTAAAAACTGAGAACAAACTGAGGGTTGATGGGGGGGTGGGAGGGAGGGTAGGGTAGGTGGTGGGTACTGAGGAGGGCACCTTTTGGGATGAGCACTGGGTGTTGTATGGAAACCAATTTGACAATAAATTTCATATATTAAAAAAAAAAAAAGAAGTAAAATCTAGTCAGGATAAAATTTAAAATGAAATAACTGATATGCAATAGAATGTATACCATGTTGGTAAGGATGGATGAAGCAGAGCAGCAAATCAGCGATATATAGGACAAACTTATGGAGAATAATGAAGCAGAAAAAAGGGAAACTAAGGCAAAAGAGCAAGATACAAGAATTAGAGAATTCGGTAACTCATTAAAAAGGAATAACATCTGAATCATAGGGGTCCCAGAACATGAAGAGAGAGGAAAGGGGGTAGAAGTTTTATGTGAGCAAATCATAGGAGAAAACATTCCTGGCCTAGGGAAAGACAGACATCAAAATCCAGGAAGCACATAGAACTCCCATTAGATTCAACTAAAAACGATCATCAACATGGCATATCATAGTCAAATTCACAAAAATACTCAGGCAAGGAAAGAATCATGAAAGCAGCAAGGGAAAAAAAAGTCCTTAACCTATAAGGGAAGATAGATCAGGTTCACAGCAGACCCATCCACAGAAACTTGGCAGGCCAGAAAGAAGTGGCAAGATACATTCAATGTGCTGAATCAGAAAAATATGCAGCCAAGAATTTTTTATCCAGCCAGGCTGTCATTCAAAATAGAAAGAAAGATAAAGAGTTTCCCAAACAAATAAAAACTAATGGAGTTCATAACCACTAAACTAGCCCTACAAGAAAATTTAAGGGGGGCTCTTTCAGGGAAGAAAAGATGAAATAAACCAAAACAAACAAAAAAAAAGCAAGCAACAAAGACTAGAAAGGATCAGAGAATACCACCAGAAACTCAAACTCCACAGGCAACACAATGGCAATAAATTCCTATATTTCAGTACTCACTCTAAATGTCAATTGACTAAAAGCTTCAGTCAAAAGACACAGGGTAACAGAATGGATAGGAAAATAAGATCCATCCATATCCTATTTACAAGAGACCTATTTTATTTTTTTTTTAATTTTTCTTAATGTTTTATTTATTTTGAGAGAGAGTGAAGATCCTAAGAGGACTCTGCATTGGGAGCAGAGAGATTGATTGTGGGGCTTGAACTCACGAGTCATCAGATCATGACCTGAGCCGAAGTCAGACACTCAACTAACTGAGCCACCCGTGCCCTCCACAAGAGACCCATTTTAGGGTACCAATACATGGTACTCTATATGGAAAGCCCAAAGGATTCCACCAGAAAACTGCTAGAACTGATCCTGGAATTCAGCAAAATAGCAGGATATAAAATCAATGCAGAGAAATCAGTTGCATTTCTATACACCAATAATGAAACAACAGAAAGAGAAATCAAAGGATTGATCCCATTTACAATTGCACCAAAAACTGTAAAATACCTAGGAATAAACCTAACCAAAGAGGTGAAAAATCTATACACTGAAAACTATAGAAAGCTTATGAGAGAAATTGAATTAGACACACACAAAAATGGAAAAATATTCCATGCTCATGGATTGGAAGAACAAATATTGTTAAAATGTCAATACTACCCAAAACAATCTACAAATTTAATGCAACCCTTATTAAAATAACACCAGTATTCTTCACAGAACTAGAAAAAATTATCTTAAAATTTGTATGGAACCAGAAATAACCAAATAGCCAAAGCAATCCTGAAAAAGAAAACCAAAGCTGGAGGCATCACAATTCCAGACTTCAAGATGTATTACAAAGTTATAATCATCAAGACCGTATGGTACTAGCACAAGAACAGACACATAGATCAATGGAACAGAATACAGAACCCAGAAATGGACCCACGAACATATGGCCAACTAATCTTTGACAAAGCAGGAAAGAATATCCAATGGAATAAAGACAATCTCTTCAGCAAATGGTGTTCAAAAAACTGGATAGCAACATGCAGAAGAATGAACCTGGACCACTTTCTTATACTATATACAAAAATAAACTCAAAATGGATAAACATAAGACAGGAAGCCATCCAAATCCTAAAGGAGAAAACAGAGAAAACAACCTCTTTGACCTTGGCCACAGCAACTTTTTACTCAACAAGTCTCCAGAGGCAAGGGAAACAAAAGCAAAAATGAACTATTGGGACCTCATCAAAATAAAAAGCTTTTGTACAGCGAAGGAAACCATCAGCAAAACTAAAAGGCAACCGGCAGAATGGGAGAAGATATTTGCAAACGACATATCAGATAAAGGGTTAGTATCCACAATCTATAAAGAACTTATCAAACTCAACACCCAAAAAACAAATAACCCAGTGAAGAAATAGGCAAAAGACATGATTAGACACTTTTCCAAAGAAGACATCCAGATGGCTAACAGACACATGAAAACATCCTCAATATTACTCATCATCAGGGAAGTATAAATCAAAACCACAATGAGATACCACCTCACAGCAGACAGAATGGCTAAAATGAACCACTCAGGCAAAGACAGATGTTGGCGAGGATGCAAAGAAAGGGGAACTCTTTTGCACTGCTGGTAGGAAGGCAAACTGTTACAGCCACTCTGGAAAACAGTATGGAGGTTCCTCAAAAAATTAAAAATAGAACTACCCTATGATCCAGCAATTGCACTACTAGGTATTTATCCAAAAGACACAAGTGTGTTGTTTCAAAGGAACATGTGCACCCCAAAGTTTATAGCAGCACTATCAACAATAGCCAAAGTATGGAAAGAGCCCAAGTGTCCACTGACAGATGAATGGATGAAGATGTGGTGTATATATACAATAGAGTATTACTCAGCAATCAAAAAGAATGAAATTTTGCCATTTGCAACAACGTGGATGGAACTAGAGGGTATTATGCTAAGTGAAACTAGTCAGTCAGAAAAAGACAAATATCATATGATTTCACTCATATGTGGAATTTTAGACGAAAACAGATGAGCATAGGTAAAGGGAAGCAAAAATAATATAAAAATAGGGACGGGGCAAAACATAACAGACTCTTAAATATAGAGAACAAACAGAGGGTTGCTGGAGGGGTTGTGGTGGGGGGAATGGCTAAATGGGCTAGGGGCATTGAGGAAGACACATGTTGGGATGAGCACTGGGTGTTATGTGTAGGGGATGAATCTTTGGAATCTACTCCTGAAATCATTATTGTACTATATGCTAACTTGGATGTAAGTTAAAAAAAAATAAAAGAAATATAAAAATTATAAATATAAATAAATACATAATAAAATAAAATCAGCCAACCACGTCTTAAAATAGAATCTCAAAGCAATTTATTTCTGCTTTGAACAATCAGAGTACTCAATGTCTATTTTTGAAAATCATTTCTTGTTACTTCTGGCAGATGCAAAATGGCAAAGTGTAGCAAACTAAGGGGGAAAAGGTTAGTAAATTCTTTAATTCTTCTCAAACTTTGGTTCCTCATATATACATAGAGGAGAATGCGAGCTCCCTGACAAGGGTGAGGGATGAACGAAAGGTTTAATAAATATAAAATATATAGAGAATGTTTAATATGCCTCAGTCTCCTACAAGTCTCCTTTAAAGCTTTCTGGAGGTTGCAATCCCAAATTCAAGAAGCCTGTTTCCACTCTATCTGTAGGCGGCTGCACAAAGCAACAAAGGTTTATATAACAAGGCTGATAAAAATGATTTAAATATTCCTGGAAGGCATTTCTGAGAACCATTCTATGGAAGTCAGACCTGATGTCACACAACCACTAATGAGCTTACCAATGACTCAAATGAAAGAAGATGGTGTTCTTATTATTTCAAGTTAAAGCTGGCTTTATTACAGTTTAATGATGAAAATAAAATTTGAGATGATCTTAATAAATTAGAAAAGAAGAATACATTTTAAAAATAGGATATAAGGAGAAAACAGGTAAGTAAGGACGAGGGCATAGCAGTAAAGGGAACAAATGTAGACAGTATGCCTAATTCTAATGTAGAAAATTATAGTGTAGAGAGTACACTGACAATTCCATAGCTAAAGAGCTGCTAGGAAACAATTATCAATAATTATTGAACTTGATGAATTGGTTGAACTTAGCAAATTGGATAGATGAAATGATTAATGGGAGAATTGATTTTCAGAGATTTGGCCAACTTCTCATTGGCACATGGAAGATGTTCAATAAATACTTGTTGAATGAATGGTGAATACTGATATTATGTTTGGCCTTAAATTTAGCTCTGAAATTCCTGGAAGAATACATTATTTTCATTGAAACAAAAAGAATTAATGAATTAGTGATCTACCTGCCCCTTTTCCAGACATCTAACCAAAAGCCTAGAAACTTGAAAAACAATCAGCTAAATTTTATCTTTTAATCCATCAGTTGTATAGTTTTGTCAAGTTAACAGAAGTCCATCTATCACAGAAACTTTGTATGATAAAATATAACATGGTGTCTCTGAAAATACAACTCATTGCATTAAGTTTGAGAATCATTCATGAGTCAAAATTATATTAAAATCTGTACTGAACTTTAATAAATAGTCAAAATATTTGTTGAGTTGATTATTTGGACTGTACATAAAGACTGTAAATTTTAAGGTCCCCTTGTATCCCTTGTATTTATTAATGAATGACCATAATTTATCAGAGGAATCACAGATTCTTGCATGTTGGAGCAAGGGGACCATGTGAGTATGGGAAGAACAGGCCTTGTTGAGAAAATAACACTTAAGATGACACTAACCCTTGAAGGATAGGGAGTTTCCCAATCAAAAATGAAGGAGAAGCATTCCTGGAAGAATACTGCATAAGGAACACTGGATTTAAGACCTTGAAGTCAGGAAAATGGAGTGGGTTTGAGGAACTGGAAAGTAGCCAGATTCCAAAAATGTGGCATGCAGAGGAAAAAATAATGATATGATGTAGGAAATCAGGCAGTAGTTAGCTATTGTGAGGCTTTGTAAGTCATTTTAAAGCAGCTAGATTTTTTTTCCCTAAGTAGAGTGGGGAACCTAGGCTTGGTGTATATGTATTTCTTCTAAATTTTTCTTTAAGTTTATATTTCTATGTTGATGACCTTATTGCCTTTTTTTTTAATGTTTATTTTTTACTTTTGAGAGAGAGAACATGAGTGAGGGAGGGACACAGAGAGAAGGGGACAGAGGATCCAAAGCAGTCTCTGCACTGACAGAAGAAAGTCCAATGTGGGGCTTGAACTCATGTACTGTAGATCATGACCTGAGCTGAAATCAGATGCTCACACTGACTGAATCACCCAGGTGCCCCTACTTCTTTTTTTTTTTCCTTTTAAAAGGAGCTTGGTATAAATTGTTAAGAATAATAATATATCTACAGTCTATAATATATATTACATATTAACTAACAGGAGAAAATGTCACTGGTCTTTCTAAATGTAACTCCAAATAGCTATCTTAGACAATTAATAGAATAGATCTCCATATATATTAAAAGGATATTTTGACTGCCTCAGCACTAATGTATTTCCTCTATAAAATCGTTTGATATTTGGCAATCCCTATTCTCCTGATGTAATTCTTCTTCTACATTTATTGACTCATTAATGAGCCTTTTGTTAGTGATTAAAGATGTTTTGCTTTGCAAAGAATTATCTCTTTTGATGTATCTTTTACCAAAATAATCTTCAAATGTCTACCATATGATAGAAATGAATCCCAATTTCAAGATTTTAAAACCAATTTCATAGACAATTTTATCAAAAAGTACTTTTAGAAATGTATTTATTTCCTTTTCCAGTGAATGGCCCAAGTAGAAAATATTGATTTTCTAATTCAAAAAATTATATTTATACTAAAAATTCTATGGACCAGAGAAGCATGCAACCCACTTGATTTTTTACTAATTAGATTATGTATTATAAATGTCATTTCAATTCTTCATATCTGTTTGTTGTTATTGTTTTGTTTTACAAAAAATTATTACAAATTATTTTTGTAATTACAAAAAATTATTTTTCAAAAAATTTAGGAGGATTCAAAATGGTATGAGATTGTTAGGAAAGAATAAGGCCATCAGAATGAGAAATGAAGAAACAAAAAGCATCCATTCCTGGAAGAAGCTCACTGTGGAGCAAAGGAACAGTTAGGCCATTGCAATTTCTCATTACATTTATTATCTGGATTTTATCTGAATCTTCCCTGCATATATTTCTCCAATCCATCCCTTAACTTGATCTTTCCATGGCTAGAGGTAGACAAGAAGGAAAAAGAAAGAAGAAGAGGGTAAAAATAAAGAGAAGGATGTTACTAATTCCTAAGTATTGCTTTTCCCAGATGTATTTTCTGATAGGTAAAACCTAACAAAGCAACTTAGTAATAAGTCTATGTATTTCTTGAGACAGAATCCTTAAAAGATACCTAGTAATGAGATCTTAAGCTCCTGTATAAGTATGAATAATACTATTGTATAAGCATGTCTTAGTCTGGGTGGATCAACATTCTAGAAAAAACCTATTTCAATGAGGCATTATTCACTGCGTCATTTATTAAATGGATGGTAGCATTCCACAGACCTAATTTATTACAATAAACATTGAGGTTGGGCAGAATTACTTTCTTCTCCTGATGATTTTGGAACAAATTGGGAAATAAGATGGAGAAGACAAATAGATAGAAATAAAAATGTGGGCTTTATTACTATAAGCTGATCAGAAAATGTGAATTTAGTTCTGTGGTCAAAAGACTTACTACTTCCCCTGCTCCCACACCACCACCACCCATACACACACATACACATTGTATGCTTCAGGAAGTCCACCAAAGAAAATTTTGAACCTGCAGAATAGATGTATTTATCCAAGACTGGTCACTCACACTGGCCCAAAGCAATGTGAGAAGAAAAAAAAAGAGTTAATCCCCAGGATCCAATAGAGAAAACAGACTCAGGCATCACTTATCAATTAGGAAACTCACTGTCTCATTGATTGCAATGAATAATGTGAGGGGTAAGAGGCGTTACTCTAGCAGAAGTCCCTCCACATGAAAACATGTGGTAAGTGGACAAGAATTTCCCCCACCTAAGGCCCACTGTAGCCCAATAGTTTTCCAGATATTAAATGATTTAGAAACCATAAGGCTGCATCCTCCTTGAGAACATCAAAATCCATAATCTAGATTTAGTATCATATCAAGGCCTAAAAGAACTCCCCTAGGTATTATATACCAGTATTTAAAATACCATACTGTATTTTCAGAATTTAGGAAGAAAAGAAGAAAAGCCACTTTTGCATTCATTCTAAACTGCTCACAAAATAATGATGGAATATTTAACTTTAATCTTCTCAGAAAATTTTTATACATTATTACTAACAGAAAAAAAAATTCTTCAAAAACTAAAATGTAATACTAGCCAATACTTATTTCCTAATAAACACTTAATTCAGGGGCATCTGGGTGGCTCAGTTGGTTGAGCATCCAAATTCGGCTCAGGTCATGATTTCACGGTTCATGAGTTCAAGCCCCCTGTCGGGCTCATAGGACTTGTTGGTGTCAGCACAGAGCCTGCTTTGGATCCTTTGGCTCCCTCTCTCTCTGCCTCTCTCTCTCTCTCTCAAAAATAAACATTAAAACAAAAACTTAATTCAACATTTAGGCTGAAGGGTCACTAGTTCTGTTAGCTTACAAATTTGTTTCATGTAACACTTTTATATAGAGAGCTGACGTTCTAAATGCTATTCATAATGCAATTTTAGCATATCTCTTCTCTTTACCTCAAAATTTTCTCTTAATTTTTGTCCTTCCATATATTTACTCTATTCTTTCCTTCTGATGAAAAATATGAATTCCTAAATTCAAGATACCAAATAAGTGTTTAACATTTAATTTTTATATTACCATAAAGTGTCCTATAATTTGTACAATGGAGTCAACTATTTTTTTATCATTCAACTTAAATCACAAATGAATATTTATAGGGTAAAACAAATATGAGAAAAATATTATCCAAGACTTTGGCACTTAAAGCAACTTATTTATGTTTTCAACCTAAGAACCACAAGATTTGGGGAAAAACAGCTTCACTTGATCATGTTGAGGAAAAGAAGATATTGACACAATTAAAAGTAGCAATTAAGCAGAAACCCTAGGTGTCCACATTCCTGAAAAATATCATTTTCTGGACAGTTACAAAAACACCATTGATGGTTTCTGGCACATCACTTACTCTGGAGTATAAAGAAACTCTATTCCTAAAAGTCCTTTGATCTTTAGAGTTGAAAGGCATTCAGTAACAATCACTGAGTTCTGAAATGACACAGCAGCAGGCTGCATGGGAATCAACAGTAAGAATAACAAAAATATTTCCTCTTCCATCTAAGACAAATGACCTGCATGGTGAGAAATTCCAAATGAACCCTGCATTGATCTCATTGGTTGCTTATCAGGTGTCCATCATGTTTGTCACTGTGCTGGAAGCTAGGGAGAGGGGAGGAGAATTCAAAGGCTGACAAAGCATAGATCCTCCTTCATTAAGTTTACCTCAGTGTTGTTGGGGGTAAATATGAGAATTATCATATAAATGGTACTCAACAACAGGTATCAATAAAGTGTTCTGTATTATATCTTTAATTTTTTTTTTTTTTTTTTGAGACAGAGTGTGAGTGAGGGAGGGGCAGAGAGAGATGGAAACACAGAATCTTAAGCAGGCTGCAGGCTTTAGGCTTTTAGCTGCCATCACAGAGCCTGACGTGGGGCTTAAACTCACCAATTGTGAGATCATGACCATAGCCAAAGTCCACGATTGACTGAGCCACCTAGGCACCCCTCTATCTTTAATTTTTAAACAAGGCTTGACAGATACTTGAAAGAAAACTAGTCTATGAGGAGGAAGAGCTGACTCCCAAATGTGAACCATCCTCTAGAATAAGAAAGGTTTGGAAGTTGGTCAGGGTCAGGCATAAGCTGGCTGACAACAGAAATTTCAACAGGTAAGACACAGGTAAGATCCAAATACAATCACTGGGGCAGAGAGCCAACAGGAATAAGCCAGGGAGGCGAAGGATATCCTAGCAAATGTATGTGGAAATCCAGACAATAATAAGGAATACAAAGAGATGACTCTAAATCATGCAAGGAGACAGGCTGGCAGAATGGGGAGCTTTGGATAATCTACAGCTACAGAGAACCCAACCCACGTGTGGGGCTCAGAAGCACCCGGTCTTCCTTCAAAGACAGGCAACAGAAGACAGGTCCCAGACTTTGAACTCCTGCCCTGTCTGTGCATATATAGGCAGAGTCCTAGACATGTCACTTAAAGTTGGGACTGGATCTGTTAAAGTGAGTTCTCAGCAGGCTGAGATATACATGCCTAATGGCAGAGGGGTTCTGGTACAAAGAAGTTCTGAGACTAAAAGGAAAAAAAAATAGGGGAATCTAATAAAAATGGAAAAAAACCTTCCTGCTTCTCATAGTTTGGAGCCAAGACCAACTGCTAACAAAAGCACACAAATTCCAGCCACCTTTCATGCAAATGAGGAAGAAACTATGTACCAAGAAAGTACTATGTGTCATATCTTTGATTTTCATACAAACCATTCTGGGTACAGAAAGGCAATAGTAAATCATGGAAAAAAGACACTTTTAACACCATGTAAAGTATGGACAGTCAGGAACATAGGTAAGTTCCCTGGCTTTTAGTAGCAAAGGGGGCTGGTAACACAAAATTATGGACAGGTCCTTGGTAGTGGGCAAGAGTATGGAAGAGGCTCCATTGCTCTCCCTAACCAAACACACACAACTGCCAAAGCTTGAGAGAAAACATGTTCCCAAGAGACCTGAGACAAAGGCAGAAAGGCCTCATGATGGAGGAATTATTAATTAAGCTGTTTGACATTGCCACTGGAGTACATGGAGATGTTCAGAATTCCTGCAACTATGCAGGACAAGCATTGTTTTAACACAGACCATTAGTCCACTCATGGGTTCTGAAGGGACTTGAATTGAACTGCGTGATGAACTGACCAGCTAACATGTGTCAAGTAATGAGTGAGGCATTGGTCCCACTATGATTCTGCCCTTCAAATAAAGAGCAATTTTTGGATCTATAGTAGGCACATAAATATTTCTTCAATATTTGAACATCGATTCATTGACTGATTGGCCCTGGGCCACTGGAATTATGTCAGATATTGCTCAGAGCAAGATCTTATTTCAGAAAGAATGACTACCTTTGCACTTCTTTTTCCTTCTCCCTTCTCCAAATCCCAAAACATACAGGTCCTGTTGAAAGGAGAGGTACTTTCACAAGTAGCAGTAACATTGTTAATAAGTAGGAGACATTTTTAAGAACACAGTGGAACGAACTAGGCCCATTCAGTTCAGCAAATCTTAGAGCTTGAGGGAAGTCCTGGAGTCTCCATTCGCATAAGAAAATGCAGGCTCCTTGGAAAAAGCTGTAACGGGAAACACGGGGCCAAGAAAATAAGCTAGGATTAAAAATCCTCACAAAGGAGAGGCTATTACAGGGTGTACAAGGAAGACAAAGAATTTTTTTTTAAGTATAGAAGAGTAAAAAGACATAATTCCCCTTGGGACCATAGGTTTACAGTCACTTAAAAAAATACTCACTTGTTCCATTAACAAGTACGCCATACTAATAGTGTCCTGGTACAATTCTTTGGCATAAATACCCCAATAGTTGGAGAAATAAAACTTTCATAATTAAAGTTATTTGCTGACTGCATGAAGAAGCTCAGAGAAAAATAAATCTTATCAGTATTGAGGGCAAAGGGTTCTTTGGGTGTTTTTGTACCATCAAAAATTGAAGTGGAACAAATAAAAATCAGGGGCAATAGAGAAGGAGTCATTTCAGGGATTTACTAAGGAGCCAACTACCTGAAGAATCACCCTCCTTGAGGTTCTTTTCTCCTCTCAACAAAGTAAATTACGCTGACTCTACAGAACATGATGGGAAAGCCTGTGAGCAAACCTTGTAGTTGGGAAAACAGAGAAAACAACCAACTGGCCAAGTACCCAATTCAGAGGTTTATACCCAGTCCTGTATCTCTTGATCATAACCCATACTTTGAGTATTCTGCCTATCGTTGAGGTGATCTGAGAAACAAGAGCTGGACAATTGAGGACTCAACCCCTTCCATCTGAATAGGTCAATCAAAAAGACTTTGTAAACTGTAAGAAATATTGGAGGTAGACAATTTTTCTCTCTTCCTGCTCCTGATAGCCCAGTTCTTTGTACCCCTTTCAAATCTCTCCTCTTCTTGACAATATTTACTGTGGCCCTAATTTGAAAGTGTATTTCTGCTATCACTGCCAGGACTAAACAAATTTCTTCAGGGCCTCCTAAATTTAATTCAAGACAAGAGGCATGAGCCCAAGTCTTAAGTATTTTGCCTGAGACTCTGGGTGCCATCTCTCCATCAGTTCTTATCCAACTGGATTCTGAAAGATAACTACAGATACACAGATATGAATTCCATAAAACACACAGAATATTAAAATGTTTAAGAAATTACACATTTTTAAAAAAATTTTTAAAGAAATATATTTAATAATGGAATATACAAGAACTTAAAAATGTCTATATTGTATCAGAACCACAGTCTACCCAGCCCAGTTTTCTGTTGCCAAAAACAGTCTCCTAGATATACTTTTTAACTGGAGCTTCCCTTGATAGCCATTTATAGTTCTGTCATTTAATAGAAAATTAAGTAATTTTAAATCTGAAATGTCTTGGTCATGTAACTCAGTTTTTTCTTTTGTAACAAGGTGACCCTGGGTCTTTCATGCATTCATCTTTTTTTTTTAATCTCCTCTACTTATTTTTGTCTTGTTCCTTTTTGATGTTGTGTTCCTCTCACAATCCCACTATGCTAAGCATTGTGAGGTGCAGTGGTGAATTAAGATGTGAGCCCTGTACACAAGAAACTCAAAATCTAGTAGAAGAATGAGATATGCAACGATCTCTAGGTTAAAAATTAAAACAACTGCATTGTAAGGGTATGAAAAAGTATGACAGAGAGCCCATAGAAATAGCAATTTGTTGTAATGGAGGAGATAGTGACAGAGGCAGCATCTGAACATTGAATAATCCATCAATAGAAATTAAAATCATCATAACAATAATGATGAGAAGAAGTAGATGAAGAGGGGCTTGGAGAGGAGGAAGAGGATGAGGAAAGAGCGGGAGAGGGAGAGGAGGTAGAAGAAAGGAAGCAAACAAAAAGCATGTTCAACTGAAATAGAAAGAAGTGGCTGGACTACATAATGTGTCAAAAGATGAGACAGAGGTAAGTTCAGATGGATTCCAGCACATGGTGAATGTCAAATTTGAAATTAAAGAACTTGAAATTTTTCAGTACACCATTGAAAGACTGGAAGTTTATGAAGTGGAGAATGTCAGGATCCTCCATTCTATGTTTTAGGAAAAAAAATTCTTATGACTGGAAATTGCTCATATATGTTTTGAGGAGGAAGGGGTGCTTAGAATTATTATTGCTTAATTAGGACAATGACAATGTAAGTGGGAAATTAATAATTTTAGAGATGTCAAGTGGATAAACTTTCCAGATGAACTTAAAATGTACATTTAATTATTCTATCAATACACTTTTCTGAAGTATGAGTCTAAATGAAGCAGAAATTCTCAAACTGTTGTTTACTGATTGTTTCCAGATGTTCTTGGCTTCTATTTCATTTGTCCACACGAACAAAGGAAAATGCTAAACAGGACAAGGGGGAAATCAGCAGTTGCTGACCTAACACATCTGTGGCACCATGGCACATATTTAAAAATGGCAATTCTTACCTATCTGGTTAACTTGATAAAAACAGATCAAGCAAGCCAAAAGTTATCTAAGACTTCCAGACTGACAGTCAACACTGGCTATTGTTGGACCACAAAGTGGAGTGAGATTTTGACAATGTTTATAGACAATCACTGATAGTTAAACCAGGAATTCATTGTCTGGAAAACAATCCTCAACCTGTTGGAAACAAGGAATCAAAACAAACCTTTTTAAAACAAACAATGAAACAGACTGGAACCAATTATTACATAAAAGAGAGCATTACCCACAAATAAGTGCACCCACTCACTCTGAAAAAAAAAATCATTCCCCTTTATAGTATCGTTACTAGGTCACCACCACCGACCTCTGCTGAACTAAATTGTTGGGATTCTTTATTTTTTAAACTGAAATAAATTCTCTTTGGTTCAGGCATTTTCACGTTTACATTTTAAGTATGTTTGTGCTTACATCTGAGTATTATATGTATTCATTCTACAGATATTCTTTCGGTAGTTTTAATTCCCTTTTATTCTGCTTAAGAAAGTTTTATGGCTTTTTGCAGGTCATTCACATGTAAAATGTGAAACACATGTATCTATCATTCTCTAAACGAGATGGATTTGATTTATATAAAAGACAATTTTTTATTTCAGTTTCAAAGGTAGCTTTTATCTCTTGAAAGACTTTCAAAACATGAATGTTATGTTAATTTGCGTAATCTCTGATTTAACAAGTCTCTTGATTAAATACTTTCACAGTCGAAGACGAATAACAGGGTGTGATTATGCACTCTGAATACATCTTCCCATAACTATGGATGTTTGTGATTTTTTGGCAACTTGTTTCAATTGGTGGGAGAATAAAAGCCATTAACAGATCAAATATAAAGTGATTTCCTTTTAAGCAAATGCTCTTTATTTTTTTCATGCTTTTCTCTGAGCATTAATGCAAAAGGTCATAAATGGGTGGCTTGATAGTATCACCATAAGAGAGACAGAGCAGCACGGTGCCATGCCTTAGGTGGTATAACACAGAAGCTTTAAAAAGATGCTGAAGCCGGGGCGCCTAGGTGACTCGGTTGGTTAAGCACCCAACTCTTGATTTCAGCTCAGATGATGATCTCATGGTGGTGAGATCAAGACCCCCCATCAAGCCCCACACTGGGCATAGAGCCTGCTTGGAATTCTTTCTCACCCTCTCCCTCTGCCCTTCCCCCATGTTCTTACTCAAAAAAAATTTTTTTTAATTAAATAATAAAAATAAAAAGATGCTGAAGCCAGAGGCAGAGAGGGAAAAAAGGAGAAAGAGGTTTTTCTCTGGTTAGAAAGATGATAATTATGATAGTTCCATCTTCTGGAATTTTCCCAATCTGACATTTTCCATGTCAATACCCATAAAACCCTATTTCACAAATAGGTTAGTAAATTAGAAGAGTTTTTAACTAATTCAATTTGGGGATATAACCTCTGTAGTAAACAGCCATGGATGCCTAAAATGGAATCCCTGACACATTCAATTTGATTAAAAGAATGAATTAAGTAAACCTTTTTTCAGCACTTTTGGAGAGAAGAATTAGTTGATTACATTTGTTGCCTTAACAATTCTCACTTGATCTCTTAACTATTCACTATATTTGTGATAATATATTTTCTCACAGCTTTCCATATTTCAGGGAAAAAAAATACTACTTTCTCAGCTGGGCTTCTCTCCAGTTTTTCTGAAAGTTTCCTTCTAGAAGCTCACATCTGGAAGCAGTCACATCTGGAAGCAGAACAGCTCCCCATGCCCAGGTATTGATATTATGCATAATTACTCACAGATGGCCAGTGAGCCACCCCAGCCCAGATAGCACAGACACATCCTCAGGGTCAGTTTGCCCATCTGCACCAGACCTCTGGAAGAAATCTAGAGAATTCATGTTTCAGAATCACCACCCAAATCCACCTTTAGCTCATGAGAAAACTGCTTTCTGACCAAATATGTGAATAAATTAAAACCTGAACTCTCATCCAGCAAAATGAAATAGAACTGATTATATTCTCAATTCTTCACCTTGGAGAACACAAGTCCAATTTATGGGGAAAAAATAAGCTACTTAGCTATTTGTGTGCTCCAAAGTGCAAAAAAAAAAAAAAAGTTTAGGTTACACCTTTAAAAAAGGATAAATATTCTTGAGTACACATTTTTTTTAGAATCATACAGAGAAAAGGCAATTTATTTATGCTTTCCCAGGCCCCTGAAAATAGTTCCCTGGATACTTACCCATTGACCTTAGGGGTAATATGGTCCCACATTTGGAAGGCCCTGAAAATTTACTGGTGTGGTTTTTTTCTACCCAGGACCAGGAAAATTCCTAGAAACGTCTGTTTATGGAATTGAATTTGTCTTGTTTCCAATTCTTTCTAACATCTCCAGCTCTCTTGATGTGGTCACATTAAAGATTGAAGAAGAAACAATGAAAACCTTAGGGGAAACAAACACTGGTCCCTTTCCTCTTCTCCAAATAAGTCCATTCACTGTTGTCCATTCTTTTTATGAGCTCTTATATACTGAATATTTATCATCCAAAACTTATTTATATTTGAGAAGGTCTGTGTTACCATCCATTCATCTTTAACAAAACTACATTAGCAATATAATCCCATCTCTAAGACATATTATAAAGGTTTTGTTAGGTGATGTGTCTATAGCCTGCCCACTGGAAATGCCTCTTAAGGATTAAAAATCAAAGTTTAGGAACTGTGATGAGTCAGTACATCAGACTTCTTTCTGCTCAGAAGCAAGCATAAGGATCAGCTGGGGATAGGGAGGTTAAATGATCTCCTTTCCCTAGTCACTGCTTCATTTACTGATCTTGTTTGAATACTTGCCCACAACATTTTCCCTGAACACTTCTGAAAGGACTTTAAATAAGGATGCTTTTCTATGAGCCATCTGGCGGCTTCCTGGAAAGCAACAGTACAAGATGTCCCTCCTCACAGTGATTGATTAGATTCCCAGGGGAACCTTTCAAAGCTGGTCATTTACAACAAGATGCTCACTGCGGGCCAAACTGGCTTTTAGGTAGCTCTAGCTGAACTGATGCGATACAGGCAATCAAAGATAATGAGTTCAATTCTCAGACATAAAGAAGTGGTAGAAGAACAGGCTGCAATAACACTGAAGTCTTCTGCAAAGGGAAAGAGGCAAAAGAATTTCCCCCAAAGAAAGTGAACACTCAGATACAGTATACTGTTTGCTCAACAAGCATTTAAGGAGCACCTATATGTAGCGCACATTAATAGGCACCAGGAATACAGGCTGGCAAAGGCATAATCTTTGTACCCCAGAAGCTCATGGTCTGCTCACAAAGGAGAGAGCCCTAATAGCAAATATACTGTACTTTAATTTGAAGGTTATGGAAATAATACAGGAAGCAAAATATAAAAGAAAGATGAAGGTCTGAACTAATCTCAGTGAGAAATAAACCCAACAGAAAAGAGAGTACAAACTTAAGAGATATAAATAATTATTTATTAAAGACGAATTGACTGTGAAAGGTGTGGAGAGAAAAGCATTCAGGTCTGGGAGAATGAGGAGGGACTGCAGGAGGAACACTGCAGAAGGGAAGCCCGGAGGAGAGACAGCCTGAGGAACCATCAGTGTGTCAACTAGATTACAGTCTTGGAAAGGGACAAGAGCCGATTATCCCGTAAGAGAAGGAAAAGAGCAAGAGCAGACTCTGAACAATATCAAGTTTTAGGAGATAACAGAATAGGAGATTCTGATGAAGGAGACAGAAGTGACAGTTGGTGAGAAAGGGGACAAAAATACAGTGGCTTCTGAGATGCCAAAAAAAAACACAAAAGTTTCACAACAGGGAGCAGTCAATTGTATCAAATGTCTCAGAAAAGTTAAGATGGGGACTGGAAAATATTTCCAGGATTTGAAAAATAAGAAAACGTTATTGAATATGGCCAAAGTAGTCAACAGAGCCTTGAAAGCAGTGTTGCATGCTGGCCATATTGGTGTTCGAGGAGCCATTTAATCTATCATCCAACAAAACTTTAACTGAAGAACTTAACAAATCACATTGGCTGAGCAACTGGAGTGTCTATTCAGTGATTAGTCTCAGGTTTTACACAGAAAAATTCATGCCACTTATAAGAGACAGGGTTTTGTCAACTTGCCCAAAATATTCTGAATCCAATAAGCTTAGATCTATCAGTAGTCCTGCTGTGCAGTCTTGAGATAACACTGTTGACAGGCATTAACCCTTTGTTTGCTGTATCATAGAGAAGTCTAGGGTATCCCTGAGGGGAAGGGATGGGGCCCAGGGTTGGAGGGGATACAGTAGCTTTTTAGGAACAGTGTAGAAATACATGAATAGTTTACCAACATGTAAGGTCCTATCAATATGTGCAGACTGATTATCAGCCCTGAGATAACTAAGAAGCAAAACTGATTACACAGGTAATTTCAACTTGAAGTCATTAGAGCTTTTTAATCTTAGAATGATAAGTGGTAGCATATTTTTTTCCTTTTATTTGTGTGTAAATATATACATACTGAACATATTTTGCATTGTTTCAGAATCCGTTTCAACTAGGGGAGAACCAAAACAGGTGAAAGGCCACATGCTTGTGACCCTAAACTCCATTCAGGGAAATAAATTGTGTATCTCTAAAACAACTGCTAATAATTACTAACATCTGAGTACAGCAATGAGAAAAGAAAAAGTAAATTTTATATGAATGCTGGTAGAACCAAGCTCAAGGGAGTGATCAGGATGGGATAATGTTATTTTAAAAAGGGTATTAGAGGTGCCTGGGTGGCTCAGTCAGTTAAGAGCCAACTTTAGCTCAGGTTATGATCTCATGGTTCATGAGTTTTAGCCCACCTTGGGCTCTGTGCAGACAGCTCGGAGCCTAGAGCCTGCTTTGGATTCTATGTCTCCCTCTCTCCCTGTCCCTCTCCTGCTCATGCTCTGTCTCTCTCTGTCTCAAAAATAAATAAATAAGCTTTAAAAAATAAACAAACAAATAAATAAAAAGGCTTTCAGAGGCGAGACCGGTACTGAAATAGGGCATTAATGGAAATACTTTCTTTATAAATATCACTGAAACTCTTTATTTTTCCTCCATGCTCACATTTTGTCACTAAGTAAATAATAGTGAAACTTTATAGTTGGTAGAGTAAAGCAAGCCCTTGGCTCAAGAAACCAGAATCCTATGCCTTTCTCTGTGATACTTAGTGGTGGGACCCCAGAAAAGCAATTTCCCGTTTTTGGGGTGTGTGTGTGTGTGTGTGTGTGTGTGTGTGTTGTGTTTAATTTTAATTTATTTTTGAAGAAGAGAGATAGAGCATGAGTGGGGGAGGAGCAGAGAGAGAGGGGGACACAGGATCCAAAGCAGGCTCCAGGCTCTGAGCTGTCAGCACAGAGCCCAACGCGGGGCTGGAACCCACAAACTGTGAGATCGTGACCTGAGCCGAAGTCGGACGATCAACCAACTGAGCCACCCAGGTGCCCCTGGATTATCGGCTTTCTAATGTCTCCTCCACATCCAGGAGTCTAATCTATCAATTCTAAGACTCTAAAGCCTCTGGCTGAAGAACAAGCCAGCACTAACACAAAGCAGTTAGCATGTTTGAGCCACAAAAGAACAGATGAAGATGAAGAATTCCCTGCAGGGCTCTGACAGCAGAATTTTGAAGAATGGATAATGCATACTACGTCCTGCTCCCTTATCCAACACAGAACAGGTTTCTCTGCCAACAGTTCACCCCGTAATCACCACTCCCCTATCAACATCTCCTCACTGTCTACCAATCATGACATCAGTATTGATACCACTGCAGTTTTTGATAATAGTATTTATAGCACAACTACTGATATCTTTTAAAAAGCAGTAATTCCATTTAATTTCCTGAATTCTAAATATGATTACACTGGATATAGTTGCTACAGTACTGAATCACATTTTTTTTTAATTTAAACTACCATGTGAAAAGAACATCTAACCCATCCCAAGTATGAAAATGTAAGAAAATAATTTTCTGTCTCTCTTTCCTGATAAGACCTACTGTCTCTAAATTACAAATATAAATGCCAATTGACTCAAACCATGCTCTGTTAACTTTTGGAAAGTAAAAGAGGAAAATGAGCTAATTTCCTATGAGTGAGCTAAACTTGTACTCTTTACAATAGTAATTTTTTTTTTTACTTGTAGTAAATGCTGTAATCTATCACTTTGTGTACATTTTCCTTATTTATTTAGCTCATATTTATTTGATAAATGAGAATTTCCTCAAGCTAATATTCCTAATCAAAATCCATTATTTTAATCAAAAGTCAGAGTATAGAATTCTTTTATAACCTTTTTTGAATTCCAAATGCTCAGGTCTTTTCTGAATGTGTCCCCATATTACCAAACATTTGTATAGACACTGAGACATGCTGAGTGATCTCAGTATCTATAATGATAAAACCAAACACTTAGCAAACTGAGTACAGTTGACTGGAAGGTCCCAAAACACACATATTTTCCATTTCAGCCAAGGATGCACTGTTTTTCTATTTTTACTGCATAACCTGGCTTTGGTTACCTCTAAGAGTACAATCATTAAGATGCAGGAGGTTTGGAATACCTAATACCCAGGACTAAAAACTAAGGACAGAAATATTTTGTAGCTAATTTTAGTAAACTCCGTACCTTCCCTTTTCTTTTTTTTTTTTAATCTTCCTATCTCTTTATTTCCTTTTAGTGAGGGTGATTGTATCCTTAACATAGAAATGAGTGTTTCTGTTTCATGGGCAAGAAAGAAAAGACAAGTGAAGAAACTCAACGAGAGGAAAAACATCCATGGAACAGAGCAGTGTCATCCAAAAAAGACAAGGAAGTCAAGCTAAGTACCCCAATTTTGCAACAAAACAGAAGAAACAAACTAAATCACGCAGGGCCAAGAAGGGGCCTTCACATTTAGTTCTGAGAGACCAATATGCAGTTCCCCAACATTCAAAGACTGGACTGAATTTTCCAACTTATAATCAAAGGCTCAGTACTAAATATACCTGCCTTTGTTATACTGCTCTCTCCTTGCATTTATTTCCAGCAAATTTAGACAAAGTAAAAAGCATCTTAGGGGCACCTGGGTGGCTCAGTTGGCTGAGCATCAAACTCTTGATCTCAGCTCAGGTCTTGATCTCAGGGTCATGAATTCAAGCCCTGCATTGGCCTCCGTGCTGAGCATGAAGCCTACTTAGGGGGGAACAAAAGGCATTTTAGACTCTTACTTTCTAACTTCCACCAGGAAAAATCTTAATTTTGGTTTTACAGTTATCCCTATTTGAATCCCTATGGTTCCCAACACAGAATGCTTATTCTTACCAACAGTCTGACAGGAACAGATGAGCATCTGAATTCCTTTTGCAAGCTGGCTCTGTACACAGATACTGAACAAATGCTTTTGAAGATAATGTTATTGGAAGAGGAAAGTTTAAAAAGTAGTAGAATACCAGGATGTATGAACAGTAGTGTGGCTTGAGAGGAGTCAGGAAGCAACCTTTCCTTCTTGGCAGTGGTCTGACCCTAGCAGAATCCTGTGTCCAGTCTTCACAGTTCAAATGAATGTGAAGAAATGTGAGAGGGGCTAGAAGAGAGCAAAAAAGTAAAATACAATGAGGGAAAAAAAAAATTCAGAACTGCTATTTGGAAAAAAGATTAAAGATACGAAGACTGTATAATCTGGAAAAGCAAAGCCTTTGGGGAAATTTAATTAGAAGAGTCATAGCGAATAAAAAGTCAACCAAATTATTCTTCATCTTGACCAAGGAAACAATAAGAGAAAATGTGCTAAAATTAGAATGAGGGCAACAGAGCTTGGTTAGACACAACGAAGAAACTCTTGGCCTTGACATTGAAACTTTGGAATACACTGCCAAAAAAAGAGTGGTGAAATTTCTTGGAAACATCAATAACAGTCTGTACTAATTGATGAAGGCATTTCTCTGCTGCAAGAAAAAAAATAAATCAGATTAACTTTAAGAAGTCCCACTACTGGGGCATATTTAAAAGAATTTAGCTACCTAAAAAGTAAGGTCAGATTAAAAGTTCCCTAGCCCAAAACATTTTGTTCACAAACAAAATAGGTCTCTGACACCTCCGAGTTTTATTTGATTACATTTAAGCAGCCTGAAGTTTGCATTACAATTTTTAAAAATTATTTTTATAAAGTATCCTTGTCTCTGTTTCTTGCACCATAGTGTTTTCAGCAACCAGGATGCTTTAGGGTCCTGTGGTTATTGAAAAAAGACAAGGACATTCTGATTTATATAAAAAATATGAGATATCCAAATTGACTTTCTGATCAAGGCTTCTATAAGACTATTTCCCATTTCTATAACCATGGCCCCTTCTCAAATTAATTTCCTTCACTTCATTAATAGCCTACCTTGTGTGTTTTTCTAAGTCCTGAGTGAGCAAAACATGGAGGAGAATAAAAGAGATGAACATAAGAAGGAAGCAAGAACAAGATCAGGAAGTATGAAAGAAGTAGCTTGAACTTTATTTGGATGGGATGGGAGAGACATTAAATGATTCTGAGTAGAAAAGCTACATAATCCAGTATTTATTTTATTGAAATCATTCTGAAAGTGTGGAGAGTCTAAATGAGTAAGGGGAGACTGAATATGAGCTACGATCATGGCTTAAATATGGCACTCAAGATGGAGCATGTAAAGGGATTCCAGAAATATTTAAGGGGCATCGTGATTAATTGGATCAAAGATAGGGTTAGTGAATGAGGGAAAAATCAAGGACAATTCTCAATTATCTGACATAAAGAAAGACCAGGAAAGCAGAAATGCTTCTTTCCCACTCACTCAAGCCCACAAGCTCCAAGGGTGGGAAGATTGCTAGGAGTTATATGAACTCAAATCCTTATTCTTTCTGGATCAAAGGTATTCAGTTGCACAAATAGTTGGATTGCCTTTAACATATTTCTGAAGCTCTTTTCTGAGATATCCTTGTTTAATCCTCAAAACAGTCCCATAAATTATTTCACAAATGAAGTCCCAGAGACACTGACTATAGAGTTAGTAAATGAGCACATAAGCCTAGAATCCAAATGCCCTGACTTGTTACACAGCACTTTAAGTTTTTGTAAAATCCTATTCCCAAAACTCAAGTGATTTTCTTCTCCCTAAAATACATCATTGCTAGCACAAATCAAAATTGCAACTATTCCGAATCTTATGTGAATAGTAAATCCACTCTTTATCTAATTTTCAGGTTTCGTGGCAACTCTAAGATAAGCTGCTCTGGTGGTTTCTGCACTAGCACTCCCCCAGAGACTGTCTATAGAGTCATCATGCAGAGTTTTAATTGAATCTGCCTAATACCCTCCTGGAGATTAAAGGTAAGTGTTTCTAAGAGGAAAGAAAAGTAATAGAACAGAAGAGCTTAGGGTCAGGTTGTACAATTTCAAGAGAAAGAAATAGAACAATCATATAGCATTTACGTTTATGGCAATAATAGCACATACCCTAGCACAAAAATACTTAATTCAGGGCTTATTCTCAGGGAAACTTTCTCAGAGATGGACAACAGGAAACCAAGAACAGCCATTCAGTCATTCGCTGAATGCCATCTACGATCATGAAATGAATCTCCTGAAATATTTAATTTCATGACTTCAGGCAGGTAAGATCAAGGGAAAGAAAAGAAATCATAATTATTGTTAAACTGGATGAACTCTGACTCAACTGACCAAGGTGGTAGGCTGAAAATTCCTTAGAACTGTTCTTTTGTTTAGAACACTGTAATGACAGGTTTACTTATGAAAGAGAATATCAAATGGGCAAGAGTTTAAATAAAGGAAAAAGTATATCTTCCGCAAAATAAATTAACAAAGGTATTCTATTCTCCCTTGGCAGACAAGGGGGACTGGGATTTTATGTCTTTGAATATTCTTTTTCTATGCCATTTACTTTCTTCCCTTTTTGAGGTTCACCAACTATATGTATAATAAATTAAAATTAATATATAATATAAATTATAATATAAAAATTATTGTTAATTAATACATATTATTTCCTTTGTGTTCCTTAGTACAATATATTCTACAACCATTTTTATGTCTTTGTTCTATCCTCTCTCTGAGATTGTATGTTTACCACGAAAATTTCAGTCATGTAAGTTTTCATTTTTAATTGCTTCTAAATGTGGCTTTTATCTCTACATTATACTTTCCTGTTTGGCGATATTATTTACATACAATAAAATGTACCAATGTTCCATGTACAGTTGGATGAATTTCATGGATTATATTCAGCTATTCAGACATAACTATCATGTAATTGAAGATATAGAACAACTCTGTCTGTTCCTGTAAATCCTTTATGCCACATGTTGAGATGCTGTGAGATGATTCCCTTATGAGTCTTAGAATCCCTTTTGTTTAGCTGAGAGGGTTTACTGGGTCTTTAAATATTTCTAAGATTTTAACAAAACATCCAACAGTCACATCTTTGATCTTTACCCTGAGGCGATTTCTTACTCTGAGAAGCTTTTCCAATCTGGACAAATTGGGGATTAATTTTATTTTCCATTCAGGCAAGTTCTGGGTCTTATCACCTCTAAATTCTGCCTGCAAACTGAATAATCCCCATTTTATTTCCTCTCTGTCTTCCCATACTTTATCATATATAGCTAAGAGAAGTCAATTGATAAATTCGAAATCTTGCCTGGTAATCTTCTTAGCTACAATCATAAACTTATAGGCATATCCTCTATTTTCTAATTTATTTCAATAACAAATTTCGTCAGTATTTTCACTTCCAACAATAAATTCACTTTTTTCACATCTTTGCCACTTTTTCAGCCACTGATTGCTGACCCACAGCAAAACCAATATTATATATTTTAGGCATTATTACAGTAGTACCCCACTTCTAGTATCAATTTCTATATCAGTTATCTATGCTACATATTAAACAATTCTAGTATTTAGTGCCTGAAAACCAAGCCTATTCTATTTCTGTGTTATACTGTGAACCAGCAATTTGGGCTGAGCTCAGCTCAGTGGTTCTTCTGCTTGTCTTCCCTGAGACCATTTATGTGCCTGGACTGACCAGCACTGGGTATCCAAAATGATCTTACTCATATGATTCACATGTTTGGTGGCTGGTGCCAGCCATCTGCAGCATCTCTGTCTCCAATTCATCTCTCAACCTCATGGAGGCCAACCTAGTGATCAGAAGTCTCACCCCTCACTTTTGCCACACTCTTATTAGTTAAGAAAGCAATTACAAGGCCAACCCTGATTCAAGAGGTAGAAAATAACTCCATCTTATGATAGGAGGAAGAACAATGTCATGTTGCAAAAAGGATATTCACAAAGTGACAGAAGGAATTATTGCAGCCAACCTTTGCAAACAATCTGCTACTTCCCACAAATGTTGACATGTTGTACTTTCATTATCACTCAGTTCAAAGTATTTTTGAACTTACCTCTTGACCTCCTTTTTGACTATGTTATATTTAGAATAAATATTTAATTTACAAATATTTGGGGATTTTCTGGTTATCCCATTTTATAGATTTCCAATTAAATTCATCCATGATAAAAGAACATATGTGATAAAATCCTAATTCTTTGAAATTTACAGAGCCTTGTTCTATGGCCTTGCAAATTGCCCATACTGGTGAACACTCAAGGTACACATGAAAAGAATATATATTCTATACTTCATTGAGTCTAATGCTCTATAAACATCAATTAGGTCAAATTAATTATAATTTTTAGTGATATCAAAATCTTTACTTACTGATACTTTGTCTACAATTTCTCTCAATTATTCAGAGAAGAAATTTATTAGGTTTCTCCAGAGAAGCAGAACCATATATATATTTTTAACGGAGGCTGAGAAGTTGATAATTTGTATCTACAAGCAAGTAACCCAGGAAAGCCTGTGGTACAGTTCGAATCTGAGTCCAAAGGCATTGAGAACCAGAAGTGCTGATGGTAGAATTACCAGTCCAAGTTTAGAATAACCATGTCTTGGCTCAAGAAGTCAGGCAGAGAGAAGGAGTTCCCCTTCTCCACCATTTTGCTCCATTCAGGCGCTCAGTGGACTGGATGATGACCTCCATACTGATGAACGCAATCTGCTTTACCCAGTCCACTATTCAAATGCTAATTTCTTCCAGAAACATCCTCACAAACACAGCCAGAAGGATTTAATCAGATATCAGGGCACTTCAGAATTTTTATTAGGATATTGTTTTAATCATTCTTTCACCAGTTCTGTTTTCTCCTTGGTCTGGGGACATTTCTCTGCAGCGTTCTGTGTTAAGAAGTCAACGTGCCTCAATCTAAAAGTTCTCTAGGCTACTATCTGAAAACACCTCACCCTCACTTTACTCTTCCTCCCAGCATTCTCTCTTAACAAGGAGGTAGAACTCAGATGTAAGAAACTAGTTATTATCACATTTCCCTCTTTCGTTTGGAACTTTGTTCTATTTGCTGGTTGCCCATCCATCTCTCTGGGTCACATCACTTTAATCAAATAATAGTTGCATGGTTCCTTTCTAGACTTTAACATTCACTTTACTGTTTTCTGCTAAAAATAAGAGAAAGTAGGTTGGCACTAAGCACGATCTCTCTCATTTCAGTCCACTTTCCATACTATTTGACAGGTTTGTGACAAAGTTTGGGGCTTAGGAATTCAGCCATTTCCTTTTCCACTGAAAATAAAGAGGAATCTCACTCCTCCCCAGCCATTCCCACATATTGGTTTTGTTTCTTTGACAGTTTCTGAGCAAATGAAATGGGGAAAAAATGTCTTTTATCTACAATTTTTAACTAGAAGTTCATTCTTCAAAGAGACATATAATATTTAACTTGCAACTCAAAGCCAAGGATGTGACAGAATTAGGTTGCATGTCCAGAATACATATGTTTTTACACTTCGCACCCGGACAATTTAATCTGGAAAACTCTTTGAGGCTAATGTATTATCTAGCTTTACTGTGCAGCTTTCTAGAAATCAGGTCCCAATGTTAGCTAAATTACAACTGAGAACTGGGAATCCATTTCCTTCCAGAAATTATTCACAAGAAGAAACAAAGATTAGGTTGTTTCAAGTGGCTTCGTGTCTCCAACATGTCACTGTTGCAACCACCACTACCAGTGCATTCAGGGTTCATAAAACCTGTAAAGGCTGTTTGTTCCCAGTAGAAGAGTTCAGTTAAAAGTAATCAATTGCTGGGCGCCTGGGTGGCTCAGCCGGTTGGGCGACTGACTTCAGCTCAGGTCATGATCTCGAAGTCTGTGAGTTTGAGCCCCACATCGGGCTCTGTGCTGACAGCTCAGAGCCTGGAGCCTGTTTCAGATTCTATGTCTCTCTCTGGCCCTCCCCCGTTCATGCTCTATCTCTCTCTGTCTCAAAAATAAATAAATGTAAAAAAAAAAAATTAAAAAAAAAAGTAATCAATTGCTTTGTAATATCCAAATTTAGCATACCACAGAGTTATATGCCCCCATGAAGCATTTTTTTAAAATCACAATATTCTAATTAATCTGAGTGATTTTTCCACATGCACACCCACTAATACATTCCAAAAATGAGAAATGCTTTTCACAACATTTACTAAACATACACTAAGCACCTTCCATGTGAGGGTGAAAGGAGTACAGTTCAAGTCCATATTTCCAATTTAGCATTAAGTGAATTCTTTTTTATGCCTCCCAATTTAGCAGGCAAAGGAGAACTCTAAATGTTTCCAGTCTGTAATGAAGCAACTGTAACTAAGTATTTTTTTAGGTGTAGAGGGTTATTCTTATCGGACAAAAACAGAAATTTCTAAAACAGTCAAAGAGTCCTTTTTCATATTTATCTTTGGTCAGTAGAGGCTAACTAATTAACTCTTAGTGAGTTTACCTCATATAGAGTAAGGTGATTGCAAAGAAATCATTAAATCTCCATTTCTAAGAAGTCTGTCTCTGTGCCTACCACTTTCTTCCCACTAGTTACTGCCAGATGGATGGCAGCAAAGAAAACATGTTTGTCACCAAAAATGCAGTTGGGGGCAGGGAGGATATATACCAAGAGCCTTTTTAATGGTTATATAAACCTTGATCTCTAAACTCTGCTCTTTCTAACCTTGGAAAGGTCAAGCATCCTTGTATCTCAAAAGGAAACTACAG
The DNA here is from genome assembly GCF_023721935.1 of Panthera uncia. NCBI lineage: Eukaryota > Metazoa > Chordata > Mammalia > Carnivora > Felidae > Panthera > Panthera uncia. Next base: position 25,210,007 of record NC_064810.1, read on the forward strand.
GGACAACATAACCCTCAGGAGCATAATATTCTGCATTAGCTGGTAACATCCTTTCAAGACTAATTTCCACACCAGGACAAATAAACATACATAGTAAAGAGAAAATTCCACAGTTCTCACATCAAGAATTTATGGTCCCAAATGAGCAATTCAATTACTGGCCTAAGGAAGGCTCCTTTGAAAATAAAGGCTCCTAAAGCATAAGAGACTGTTAAAAACTGAGAACAAATTGAGGGTTGATGGGGGGTGGGAGGGAGGGCAGGGTGGGAGGGAGGGCAGGGTGGGTGATGGGTATTGAGGAGGGCACCTTTTGGGATGAGCACTGGGTGTTGTATGGAAACCAATTTGACAGTAAATTTCATATATTAAAAAATAAAAAATAAAAAAAAAATAATAAAAAAAAAAAAGAAAAGAAAATAAAGGCTCCTTTGGAAAGGCCCCCAAAATTGATTTTAACCTCTGACTTCTCAAGTTCTCCACCTCATATCAAATAATATCAGGTCCTCACACACAAGATGTTGCTACAGCTTCTAAGAGAAAAAGATAACAATTTTTCACAAGCTCACTTTCATCTCATTCTGCAACCTGCTCATGACACCCAGGGAGAAATAAAAATCTGTCCTCCACTTATCTGGTAACTGCCCAATTTCTCAGACATTCATAAACTCTGCACCAGAGAATCATCCTGCTTCTGGCTGTTAGAGTACATCATCAGAGTTGTGTAAAGACAACTCACAACACAATCTTCAGGGTCCAAGATTTTTAAAGATACCTACAAAGTCACTTTTTCCTTTCTACCTCTTCCTTACTAGTAGGATCTTTGTTTTACTCAATTTGAATTGGGCTGTGAGCCCTAAGCAGTGGTCAATCCAGGCTGCAGTTGTTACCTTTCTTCTGTGCCACTTAAATCATCTGTCCTCCATCCTCCACCTCCCTAGGAGCAATTTTCCTACCCCAGAGAGTACAGTATATATTAAGTCAGGTTCATGGTGAAATAACTTCACCGAAAGGTTGCTGTCAATGAAGGAAGGAAAAGCCCTTCTTCTTTATTGTCCATCAGATCTATCATGGCACATTTCCTGCAAGCATTTTTGTTCCTGGTTTTGTTTTCAGCAAATCCTATTCTAATATAATTGGTGCCCATTTTTAACATGGATATGAAGGAATTTGGTGGGTACACATTGTAATACTGGACCAAACTCTTCCAGTTAGAAGTACTTCCCTTTGTTTATATATTTGCCAAGTGCAAAGAAAAGTGTTGCCCCGTTTTAGTCGAAATAAAAGAGGCTCAGTACACTTACTGTGCCTGAAACATCATGCACAGCAACAGAAATAGGTCCAACCTGCAGTGCCTTCAGAGAGCCTACTGTTTCTTACAAACTGTGGCATAGTCATCAGTAAGTCTGACATCCAGATCTCAGAATGCAACCCAAAAAATGAAGTTCAGAGGCTAATGGTCTGATGGAGAAGTAACATAGACTTCTCTTCTCAGTAAAGACCCAAAATACAGCATTGTCTTTGTTTAAGCACAAGTGGGATCCTAACACCAAACCACCCTGAATTTGTCCTCATGTATCATACTGAGCATCCTATGTAATTATTCTTCCACTTGGAAGCTAGGACAGAGAATGGAGAAGTCCATTACTGGCATAGTGTTAAATAACAAAAGGTGTGGATCAGCTGTAACCTTTTGGCAACTTTAGTTGAGATGACAAAGAGTCAATATAGGCAAAGAATTAAGATTACTGAAAAATAAGCAAGCTCTGTCTCTTGTACGCTCACTCTCTCTCCATGTGTGTATGTGTGTGTGTCTGTATATATGCTTATATATATGTATCTTAAATCATTCAGACTGCTGTAACTGAATACCAATGACTACGTGGCTTATCAACAACAAAAATTTGTTTCTCACAGTTCTGGAAGCTGAGAAGTCCAAGATCAGGGTATTTATCGACAGATTTAGTTTCTAGTGAGAGCCGCCTCCTATTTCACAGACAGTTGTTTTCTAGCTGTGTCCTTATATAGCAGAGAGGAGAGGGAACTCTCTGGGGATTCCTTTTGTAAGGAAACTAATCCATTCATGAGGGCTCCACTCTCATGACCTAATCAGCTCCCAAAGGCCCCATCTTCAAATACTATCACATTGGGGATTAGGTTTCAATATATGAATTTAGAGGGAGGGTGGGGATACGATTATTCAGTCTCTAGCAATATTTATATAAACATATATTTTTTAATTACACAGGTAAACCATGACTACATATTAAAGTATTAAAACTTTTCAGATAAGATCAAAATTCCTTTCAATTGACAATTTGGCCTAGCTTGTCCCTGTATCTCCCCAAAGATAACTTCTACTCTTATAGCTTCCATTCTCATCTTCTTGGAACGCTGCCACCTCAGTGTTATGAAGAAGGCCAGGCCACCTTACCAGAGGATGGGTGATCACATGGAGAACTGAGGAGTCTCAGCCGACATCCAGTACCAACTGCTGCACATTTGGGTGAGGACAACTTGGACCCTCCAGCCACAGAGAAGCTTTCAGATAACTGCAGCTTGAGTGATCCCAGGTGAAACCAGGATCAGACTCTCCCAGGTTACCAACCTATGGATGATGACAAATAATAAGCGACTGCTTGGACCTGGGAGGTTTCAGGTCTGTTACACAACAGATAACTGAAATCTATCCTTTGTCCATTTTCTATTAGGCTAGTGATTTCTCCTTCTTAAGTTGTCGTTTTAATTTTTTATTCTGAAACCTATTCCTTCTTAATAATAATTTTCACAGATAACAGGGTTATTGCAAGGAACTGGCTTATGCAATTGTTGAGGCTGCCTAGATAAGACCAAAATCCATAGTGTGGGTCTCTCCAAATGAACTGAAATTGTAGTCCATGGCATGGAATTTCCTCTCCTTCAAGGAAATTTTGGTTCTGCTCTTAAGGCCTTCAAAGAATTAAATCAGGCCCATTCACATAATCTAAAATTACCTCCTTTACTTAAAAGTCAGCTAATTAGGACTTTAATAAGATCTTCAGAACACCTTCATAGCAGCACCTAGATTCATGTTTGTTTGAATAATGGGGATCAGAGCCTACCTACCTAAGTGGACATATAAAATTGATCACTATACTTGTTTTTAAATTTATATGGTGTCTTAAAGAAACCCTTGTGCACTATTGTTAGGAATTCAAAATGGTGCAGCCACTGTGGAAAACAATATGGAGGTTCCTGAAAAAATTAAAAATAGAACTACCCTACAATCCAGTAATCTCACCACTGGGGACTTACCCAAAGAATACAAAAACACTAATTCAAAAAGATACATGCACCACTATTATTATTACAGCATTATTTGCAATAGCCAAATTATGAATACGATCCAAGTGCTCATCAACAGATGAATGGATAAAGACGTGGTATATATATATATATATATATATATATATATATATATATACACACAATGGAATATTACTCAGCCATAAAAAAGAAAAAAATCTTGCCGTTTGCAACAACCTGGATGGATCTGGAGGGCATAATGCTAATTAGAGTAAGTCAGTCAGAGAAAAGACAAATACCATATGATTTCACTCATATGTGGAATTTAAGAAACAAAACAAAGAAAAACAGAAGTAAGCCAAAAAACAGACTCTTAACTATAGACAACAAACTGGTGGTTACCAGAGGGGAGGGGGGTAGGGGGATGGGTGGAACAAGTGAAGGGGATTAAGAGTACACTTACCACAAAGAGCACTGAGTAATGTATAGAATTATTGAATCATTATACTATACATTTGAAACTAACATAACACTGTGTGTTAACTATACTAGAATTAAAATAATAAATGAATGGATGGATGAATGAATGAATGAAAATTTATATGGTGTCTTTAGTCAACATTAAGATTTTAACATCTGCTCAGGTCATGATCTCATGGTCATGAGATCCAGCCCCAAGTCTGGCTCTGTGCTAAGTGTAGATCCTAGTTAGGATTTTCTCTTGCCCTCTCCCTTTGCTCCAACCCCACATGTTCCTGTGTGTGTGTGTGTGTGTGTGTGTGTGTGTGTGTGCGCGCGCGCGCGCGCGTGTGTGTTTGTTCTCAAAAATAAATAATAATTTAAAATTTTAAGCTTTTAATTCTAATGTGATATGATTTATCAATATTCTTCTTTATGTTTTCTGATATTATGTTTAAAAACCATTCCTTTTGCCCATGTTTCTAAACAAATTCTATTATATTTATAGTCTTTGTGGGTTTGTTTGCTTTTTTAAGGTCTTTATATTATTATTACGTACTTTATCTACCTGCATTTTTTTTAATGACTGGTGTATGGTAGGAAAACTAACTTTTCTCCCAAAATGGATGGCCAAATGTCCCAATGTGATTTTTTAAAAAATTAACCTTTTAACCATTCATTTGAAATGCCATGTTGCTTATAAGTGGAGGTTTCATTGGAATATTATTCCTGTTTTTCACCTTTTCATACAAGACTTGGCCAATATTTCCTTCACATTATGAATCAAGATCAATTCATTGATCAGAAAGACAGGGCAGTTGTGCCATCCTGAGTATTTAGAGGAGCTGATGCCCTGCTCCTTAATCTGTGTATGCGTATGTCGGTTAAGCATTAGAAACAAGCTTTTTGGATCATACAGAACAGAATGGATTATTGTGAAGGTATTACTGCTGTGTGACTCTCAGTATAAGAAAAATAAGAGTGTGGCTCAGTCATTAGCATCTGATTTTGGCTCAGGTCATGATCTTACTGTTCATAAGTTCAAGCCTTGCTTGGGGTGAGCTCGAGCCCAGCATCAGGTGAGCGTGAGGCCCACTTCAGGTGAACCCTGCTTCTCTCTCTCTCTCTCTCTCTCTCTCTCTGCCCCTCTCTCACTTGCACTCTCTCACTCTCAAAAAGAAGGAAAGAAAGAAAGAAAGAAAGAAAGAAAGAAAGAAAGAAAGAAAAGAAGAAAAGAAGAAGAAAAAGAAAACCCAAGACAGAAGAATGAAGTGGGGCAGATAATTATGCAGAGATAAGAAATGGCAATCAGTCCATGCTGGCTTTCTCCTTTCTTATCCCAGACCCTCCAGAGGCTTATCTTCATTCTGGTCCTGAAGTCCCATGAAAAATCTATTAAGGCCTTATTAATAGTTCCCCATTTTATAAGTAGAATGAATACACTTTTATTGCCATAGATGTCCTCATCTTATTCAAATGGAAGCTCGTTGGTTTATTAAAAAGGCACACGAGAGAGAAGCTTACTAGATACAAACATTCAGTGAGTCTTGGGAATCTGATGGTGTGCTTTACAACAGGAAGAGTTCCTATTAATAAACTGAATTATTTAAATCACAGATTATTAAAGAGTTTCTACCTAGCTCCCAACAGATAAACTCTGATTTCCCGTGGTAACAACGTCATGCTAGGTATTATTATTTTATTTTTTGTATATATAAGACATATCAAAAAGGTGTATAAAACATAAATGTACAGATTTATAAAGTGACACACATGTAACCGACACACAGGTCAAAAAACAGAATATTAGCAGAACCCCAGAAGCCTCCATAATGTTCCCTCCCAATTACTATAGCCCTCTGCTCCCCAAAATCAGTCACTATGCTTTCTTCCAGCATTGTAATATAATCTTGCCTGTTGCCAAACTTTATATAAATGGAATCTGGAACTACTGCCTTTCTTCTTTTCCCTAATATATGTTTCTGAGATTAATCCACTACAATTTGTAGCAGTAGGTCATTAATTTTCTCTGCTATAAAGTATTTCTTTGTATGAATATAACTCAATTTATATGTTCACTCATTGCTGATGGAAATGGGATTGTTTGTAGCTTTGTGGCTATTATGAATAATGCTGAGATCAATATTTCTGTAATATCTTTTGGTGAATATGGGTATGAGTTTCAGCTGCATTTTTACCTAGGAGTGAAATCCCTAGGTCACTAGGTTTGCTCAGCTTTGATAGATAACACCAAACTGCAGGACTACTTACATTCCTTTCTGGGCCCAGTGAAATGTGAAGTTTCAGAGTCCCTTGTTCAAAAATTATTAAGAATTTCAAGACAAATGGTAGACCATTAGAACAAGGGGGCGGCCCTTCCAATCTCAGGGCCCTCTCTGATTACATAGGGCACTCACCCACAAAGCTGGTCCTGCTAAATCATATCCCAAAGTAGTTGTACCAATTCATACACCTCAGTTTGTCATGTTGTTTGGATTCATGGAATTATTAGGCTTACAATAGGGCCACACATTTCATGATCATAAGAGCTGGCCCTAGAATTCTCTCAGGAGAAAAGCTTTTGGGAAAAGATCTTGTTTGACAAAACTCATAGAGTAAAGGGAGAGATTCTGAAAGAAAAACCAAGGCAACCAACATGAATACTTGGTTTTATTCATGGGACAGTGTAAACAATGTATTTCCTTCTGAATGGAGTAGGAGAGGTAAGTGACAAGGTGCAGAGAAGGGAAAAAAAAAAAAGAGTGATATGAGTTTGGGTGGTGAAGAAAGCCCAGTGGCAGACTTTTATGAATAAGAGTTTGTAATGTTCAATTTTAGTTTGTTTACATTTACAGACTGTAAGCATTTCTCCCCATCTCCAATAAATAAATTTTCAGGATTGTGTGAGGATAGATTCTTTGTAGATATTGATAAGGAGCAATGTGTCACATTTAAACAATGCTTTTTTAAAAAACAAAATTAGCGTAGAAACAAAACTGCAACAGAGGCAATAAACTGGAATCCGAGGTGCCTATATGTCCGTATGCCCTTGTGTATTTTTGGAAGAGCTTAGACTTTCACAAAGCATAGAATATGGGTTTCAGCTGCTTTTATTTGAAATCAGGGGTTGGGGTGCATGGGTGGCTCATTCGGTTAAGCATTCAACTCCTGGTTTCAGGTCAGTTCATGATCTCACGGTTCATGAGTTCGAGCCCCACATCAGGCTCTGCACTGACAGCTGTAGAGCCTGCTTGGGATTCCCTGTCTCCCTCTCTCTCTGCCCCTCCCTCACTATCTCTCTCTCTCTCTCCCTCAAAAAAAAATAAATATTTTAAAAAATGATAATAAAATCAGGGCTCATAAGCATTATAGATAAGTAGTAGTTAACGTACTTCCATATCAATTCCCAGGCATAATACACACTGCATTGGTTCTCCTCTAAATAAATGTAACATGAAACAGGAAAACAGAACTCTGCCTTCTTGTCAAGATAGAACAGCAACCATTTTAACACTCAAAGGTTCCAGTACACCAGTGGACACTGGGACAGCCCATACGTGGGGCGGCAATCCTGCACAAACATGACAAAACCCAGTGGAAAGACTATAGTGCCTAGGGGGATAAGATGGTGTCAACAACTAGTTTGATCAGCGAGGACCTAAGCAGTGATCAACCACATTTGATGAAAAGCAACACAGGGCGCCTGGGTGGCTCAGTCGGTTAAAGCATCCGACTTCAGCTCAGGTCACGATCTCATGCTCCGTGAGTTCGAGCCCCGCGTCGGGCTCTGGGCTGATGGCTCAGAGCCTGGAGCCTGCTTCCGATTCTGTGTCTCCCTCTCTCTGCCCCTCCCCCGTTCATGCTCTGTCTCTCTCTGTCTCAAAAATAAATAAACGTTAAAAAAAAAATTAAAAAAAAAAAAAAGAAAAGCAACACAATAATACACATGTGTGGACTGAGGGGGAGGAGAGGTATTTTCAGAGAACTGTATTCCTCAATAACAAATGAAAGTAACACCCACTAGAACACAAGTTATACACATTTTAGGAGCTTAAGAAGCTTCAAGTTATACTTTTTCTGATGTTGCAGGTTGGTTCTGTTTACACCTCCCAGCTGGAGTTTTTCATTTATCTTTGTATCCTTGGCCTTTCACATAGCACCTGGCACATATTAGTCACTTAATAATGATTGCTAATTACCTGACTGATGAATTAAATGAGGCAATAAACTTTTATAAAGAACCACGAAAAGTTTTCTACCAATAAAAGTTATCTGAAATACCTAGCAAAATGAAAGGTGAGAAAGTAGGAAAGTTACCCAAAAACTAAAAGCATAGTTTATAAACAGTCAAGTGTAAAAAAATAAATCTAGGCTCCAGTGGTTAGAGAGATGAATTTCAAGTCAGTATGAAGATTATCAGAACTGCAGGAATATAAAATGTGTCTGTGGGTAGACATTGTATTTTTATGAAAAAACAATGACAACCAATCAGAAAGAACTCTAAGTATGACTTTGGGCAAATAACTTAATCCATAAAAATCACAAACCTGGATCACCCTCACTGTGAGCTGTTTCTGCCTGTCTTCAGGTCACTGAACACTATTGCGAGAGACAGAGAACTATTCAGACTGTACACATTACAAATCCATGCAGTCTAACTTCAAATGGGCCCTCCATACTCAGCAATCTTGTAATCCTGTCCACGGCAAGTTCAAAATTTCTTCTTTACTCACTTTCACTTGCCCTTTTCACTACTTCTAGCTCTAACTGATGATTTCCTCTGCATCAGTGGGAATTTGAAGCACTGGGAGCATCAAACTCTTGTCTTTTATCAACCCCTGTCCACATCTTAGTGCATAGGTATCTCTATGCCTACCCTTCTCTCCCAAAATGTTTCCTCCCCTTCTCCAAAGATTACTCTTCTGTGTATGTTCTCGGTCACACCCCTTCCTACTTTCTGTGCACCTTGCATCCCATACTTGTATATATTTTGTAATCAAGAATAATTCAGTAATTGTCATTTCAGTTCTTGATGTTTGGCTATTTCCAAATAAATCTTAATACCTCTGATATAAAGAAATTTATAATTCTCTAAGGCACACCATGAGATAGTCATGCTCCTAACCAGAGTGAGCTTCGTGGACAATATAGAGGAAATACGAAGTAAGGAAAGGTAAATTTGGTTAAGAGTGTCAGTTCTAGAGATAAACTAACTGGGTTCAAATCAATGGCCCCACCACTTATAAAGTGGGTGACCGCTAGCAAATTACTTAAAACTTTCTTTTCCTACATAGTATTATTTGAGGATTACATTAATAAGATTATATCGTATGGTTGTTTTAATGACTAAATGAGTAAATACATGAAAAGTAATAAGCCCTCAATAAAGATTAGGTGTTGCTGGTCCTGCTAATAGGCAGTCTAAAATCTCAATAGAGCTTTGTCATACTTTCATAACCATCAAGAATAAAGTATATGAGGGGTGCCTGGGTGGCTCAGTTGGTTAAGCATCCGACTTCAGTTCAGGTCATGATCTCGCAGTTCCTGAGTTCAAACCCTGCATCGGGCTGTGTGCTGACAGCTCAGAGCCTGGAGCCTGCTTTGGACTCTGTGTCTCCCTCTCTCTCTGTTCCTTGCCCACTCACATTCTGTCTGTCTGTCTGTCTGTCTCTCTCTCTCTCAAAAATAAATAAACATTTAAAAAAAGAATAAAGTATATGAAGAAACTAATATTCTCTAGTGGTACATGCAAATTTAGTCTCAGGAAATATTCCTAAAATATTCCAAACACTATTTCTTTTTCTTTTTTAGGTTTATTTATTTATTTTTGAGAGAGCAAGCATGTGCGGATGGGGGAGGGGCAGAGAAAGAGGGAGAGAGAGAATCCCAACAGGCTCTGCGTTGTCAGCACAGAACCCCACATGAGGCTCAATCTCACAAACCATGAGATCATGACCTGAGCCAAAATCCAGAGTCGGATGCTTAATCAACTGAGCCGCCCAGGTGCCCCAACACATTATTTCTTCTGGTTCCCCTTAACACTGAGGGCTTCCCAAGACCCATTCAAGGTGTTCAATAAATGTTTATTGATTGGCATAACCTCTCATGCCTTGGCTTCCAAATTTTAAAAATAGGAATAATACCTGAAGTACTTAAATTGCAAAATTATTTTAAGCATACAATTTTGAATGTTTTAGAAAACATGAAAGAAAACATATGCATATAAACTTCTTTTGATGATAATACAAGTAGGAAATGGAATATTTGAGTGATAGGAAAAGCAAAAAGGAGTGATATACAGATATTGCCATTCAACATTATAGAAAGTGGAGACAATATGAGGATATTTATGAAAAATATTATAACAATAAAAACTAAAAGGGACCAAGTAATATGATATTCTTGCTTACAATTAGAAAAACAAAAAAAAAATGACATACCTTAAGACACTATAAGAAAAAAATCAAATTCTTGCAGTGGCTTGAATATAAAGCAAGAAAGGAAGAAAGGATTATGGCTGAAAATAAGTCCAAATTTAAAAGACTTGTGTAAACAACCTCTACTGAAAAATCTAGAAAATTTAGAGAACAAGGAGGGTTGGAGGAGGGTTGGGTGAAGGATGAAGCAGGAAGAAAGAAAGAGAGAGAGAAATGAATGAATGAATTGGGTATAAATGAAATATCTCCCATTCCTATTTACTAAATTCCAGTAGGTGGTGAAATATTTCTAACTCCAAAGCTTTAATAAGTTATTTAGCCTATTCCCAGCATTTTGTGGCATATTTTCACCCATGTATTCTATTTTATTGTACTTATTTGTACTCTTCTATGAGAAAATCACTTTTCAAATGTCATTAAAATGGCAAATTTGCAGCTTCAAGTGAAATCTAGTTTAAAACTGATGAATATCAGTGATAATATTCATATCATGAAAGTGCATAATAGCAATCTGGCAAAGATATTAGTTTGATGCATAAAAGTATCCTGTTTATTTCTGCAATATATATTCATTTCAAGGAAAAAAATATTGCTTCTGTAGTAAATTTCCATTTAGAACAATAACAACAATGTTCTTGACAAAAGTGTTGGCTTTCTATTAAAGGGTATATTTCCCTCCAACAAACCATTATTTTACCAGTATTTGATGTTAGAAACAGCTCCTTCATGAAAAATACAATCATACCATCATTAGATCTCATCTTTTATTTTAAGTAGATTTCTAGTGACTGTGGACTATGATACATATACGGGGTCCAGGTTGGAATCTTCCACTAATACTATCTTAATGTGGATACTGAAACACAGATTTATTATTTATAAGTGTACTTTCTTAATACACATCATCATATAGGTTTGAAAATATAACCCAGCTTAATAACTGCAATAGTGACAGCTCGGAAATAAACAACTCCTTCTATCCCTACCTACCCCAAACCTTCCTCCTCTTCCTGCTATTCCACAGGCCCTTGATGGGTTCTACAGCAATGGAAGTGGAGAGAGGTTAATTTTCTGGAGACATGGCTGTCCTTTCATTATTCACCCACTCAAGAATATTAGGTAATTCATCTTCTTCTACAGCTTCAGTCCCCAAAACCTTTATAATTATAGCCATATATTTCTCATATTTCCAGTTCACAGTTCTGCTCCAGTCTGTTTTCTGGATTTACCACACTCATCACATCCTTATATACATCCCTATATAAACTTCTCGTTCCAGCACACCCTCCCTTCCTTGCTGTATCCGAAGACTGCCTGTGCTCTAGGAGGAGCTGGCTCGAGTCCCCCTTTCTGTGTGTAGCCTTCCCCAGGGTCTTGAACTTATACTGACCTCCTCTTCTTCAGAACCCTTTTAATCCAGGGGCATGCCACTCAGTCATTTGCATTAGTGATCTATACCTTTTATGGTTATCAATGTTTTCATGTTTGCTTGTCTTGGAACTCCAGGGAGATTATAAATTCATTGAGATGGGGGTATAGCTTATTCTTTTTATTCTGTGTAGTAAATTTCAGCAGAGAATTAGCACAGGGATTTGCAAAGAGTAAGTACTTAATAAATACAAATTTAAGTCTTACAAAATTTAATTCTTACTGAACCTTTAAGGAGTTGAAAGATGAGAACAATCCCTTGAACTTAAACATTAAGTTTGTTCATGGTGGGACCATGCTATTAAACCTGCTTTGATCCCAGTCAACCTGTTCAATATAAGGTAATGAAGAGTCATCAAATATTCTGCCTGAGTCAACCTGTGATTCTTCCAACTACAATAAACTAAATTTTCCTCCCATCAAAGTTAGCCTCACAAAAAGGAAGAGAATTTCTATTCTGTACTTTGGACAGGTAAAAGAGCAGCCTTACCTCTAATTTATCCTTTTAGGTCTCTATGTAATCATTTAACAACTATTTATTGAAAGCTTACTGCACACAAAGGATAAGCCTGCTAAGCACAGAATGCTACCACTCTATGATTCATTCCTTTAAACCTTGAAAATATTCTTATCTTCACAAATCCTTATTAAATGTAAATACACTAGAGAGAAGAAAGAGTTTGAATCATTATTAGGTAACACCTTTCCAGAATCACTTGACCACCTTCAAAGTGCAAGAATGGTACCTGGAGAGCCAGGAACAGGGAAGGACCAAATCCCTTTCTATGGAGATGGGCAGAGGTGTGTTCAATTCTCTCCTATTTCCCCTTTGTCCAAGGGTCAATTTTCAAGTTTTCTTCACTCTGGATTATGTGCATTTTTGAAGGTCTTTCTATCGGGTATAGATCATAGATGGAGAGGCAAGTTCCAAAATGATCCAATAAAGTCAAGTGCAACCATCACCTGATCATGAATCAAGTAACTGGGAGGAAGAAAAAAAAAACTGCTTACTTTGTTATCCACAATATTTTATATAAACAACATTCAGCCTTGTTTAAACAATGCATTTTGAACTGTTGGTGGGAATGCAAATTGGTGCAGCCGCTCTGGAAAGCAGTGTGGAGGTTCCTCAGAAAATTAAAAATAGACCTACCCTATGACCCAGCAATAGCACTGCTAGGAATTTATCCAAGGGATACAGGAGTACTGATGCATAGGGGCACCTGTACCCCAATGTTTATAGCGGCACTCTCAACAATAGCCAAATTATGGAAAGAGCCTAAATGTCCATCAACTGATGAATGGATAAAGAAATTGTGGTTTATATACACAATGGAATACTACGTGGCAATGAGAAAAAATGAAATATGGCCTTTTGTAGCAACATGGATGGAACTGGAGAGTGTGATGCTAAGTGAAATAAGCCATACAGAGAAAGACAGATACCATATGGTTTCACTCTTATGTGGATCCTGAGAAACATAACAGAAACCCATGGGGGAGGGGAAGGAAAAAAAAAAAAAAAAAAAGAGGTTAGAGTGGGAGAGAGCCAAAGCATAAGAGACTGTTAAAAACTGAGAACAAATTGAGGGTTGATGGGGGGTGGGAGGGAGGGCAGGGTGGGAGGGAGGGCAGGGTGGGTGATGGGTATTGAGGAGGGCACCTTTTGGGATGAGCACTGGGTGTTGTATGGAAACCAATTTGACAGTAAATTTCATATATTAAAAAATAAAAAATAAAAAAAATAAAAATAAAATAAAATAAATAAATAAATAAATAAACAATGCATTTTGAGACCCCCAAGCAAGTATAGTTCTGTAAACTAGGAGGAAAAAAAAAAGATTTTCTTCTGTTTCACAAAGGAAAGGTTAAACGTCCATAAAATGCCAATACAAATCTCAGCACAATATTATGTTTAATTAGTTGGACTCATATAAATGATCAGGTCAGGGAATGTCTGAACTGGTTTTTAGGATTTTCATCCTAATTTTTGAGAACGCAGCTGTGCAGTTTTGCTGCCCTCTTGAGAGAGTCAAGAATCATTACACCTACTAATTGGTCACTTTTTGATATTCTCACTATATTATGCTTATTGGAACCGATTAGAACAAGCCACAAATTAAAATAATAATTATTGCAATACAAATTGCCTTCTAAACATCTCAAATAACTTATAATCACTGCAATATTAAACTTCCATATTAACCAATAGAAGTTACTGGGTCTACTATTTGCCCTTTACAGACAACTAGCATGGAATAATCATTTATTCAAAGGTATTCAGAAAGTGTGTTACCAATTCATAGTCCTGGATTCCCAATATAAAATACACTGAAAAAAAAAAAGAGGCATCATTCAAATTGACTATAAATAAATGTATTCTTCTACTTTCAGTTGAATTTAAAATTTGTTCCTATTTTGCTGGAAATAGTGTTGTTTCTATTAAGTCTCTTTCCTAATCCACAACAACAGAGAAGGAAATCATATCATCAGTAATCCCAAATTTATTCAACAAGATTTTTTTAGAACCTCCTATGTACTTTCTCTGATTTATGCCAAAAGTTGATTGAGAAACTGATGAATCACGTAATTCTCTTCTGTCTGCCGTATGATCCTCTCTCTGATTCTTCAAGTATGTAACCAAATTTACACACAGCATAAAAGCCAGCTATCAGGAAACCGGCCCCCGGTGCATTCATCCTCATTCCTTCTCCACCTGAGTGATCAAACCATTAATATGTATTAAGAACTCTCTGCCTGCATAGTTCAAAAGTTCTAAAATTTGAAAGTGAAAGAATTGGGAATCAACTTTCAGATTTTCTGCTGCCCTCACTGCTCCAGATACATGTGTTGAATTATAGCTCCAAGTAACCACTAGAGGTCGCATTAGGTGGGCTTTACTGAAGTTGCCCCTCTTGCAGAATGGATGGAACAGAGCACCTGGAGGGTATTCAGTGCTTTCCTTTCCTCTTTCTTCCACCCCATCCAGGTACCTAGTGCCCCCTCCCTTTGGTCTGGTTGCCCAAGTCTCCCTACTAATACACTCATTACCCCAGGCTTCCTAGGGTCTTGGGCTCCAGGCTACTTTTTATAATTCTTACCCCTAGTTTGTCTTATCTCTGAGTTAACGCTCTCCGAAGAATTCCTGACTCTCAGTTTAATAAACAACCTCCAAAATCCCACAGTTTAACACAAAATCTGCTTCTACCTCACACATATCACAGTTCAATGAGAGACAGAGGTGGAATGAAGGCTCTGTTTCATCCAGTCTTTCAGGGACCCAGCTTTCTTCCATCTAGTGGCTCCTTCATCCACGAGGACTTACAATCCTATTCTAGATCCTCTGCCTCCCTTCTGCTTCCCTCTGCCAAAGAGAGCAAGCACAGAGGATTGTGCCCCAACTTGTAAGGGGCACACATCATTTCTGCCAAACACCCTCTATCCTAGTTAATTTTGTGTATCAACTTGGAGGGTGTTTTTTGGATGACATTAACATTTAAATGAGTGAACTCTGGGAGAAACAGTTTGCCCTCCATAATGTGTGTGGGCCTAATCCAATCAGTTGAAGGCACGGATAGAACAAAAGGCCTGCATTCCTGGGGTGCCTGGGAGGGCTTACTCAGTTAAGTGTCCAACTCTTGATCTCAGCTCAGGTCTTAATCTCAGAGTCATGAGTTCAAGAGCTGTGGTAGACTCCACTCCAGGCACAGAGCATACCTTTAAAAAAAAAAAAAAAAAAAGGCCAGCCTTCTGGCTTCTGGTAAGAGGGAATTCTTCAACAGACTAGCTTCAGACTTCATCTGTACCACTGGGTCTCCAGGATGCCAGACCTCACTGCATATTTGGGCTCACCATAACCTTCCATAATCTTCATAATCTTATAATCTAATTCTTCATAATAAATTTCCTTCTCTGCATGTTCCTTTCAGGACCAACACAATCTCTGCCACTTCTGAAAGATTCCCGAGGATGGAGAGTTATTTTATATCCATATCATGCTGGGGTAAAGGTCATCTGTGTGACTGTCTAAGGTGCCTCATCTCTAGACATGCCATGAAGTCACTGCCTCCAAATATGAAACTTTAGGAGAATAGTCATACTAATTTTCTTAGTGGTCCTACATATGTAAACCACCCACTAGTGATTATAAACTATTATTAGGTTCCAGGTTTATAGAGTTCAAATATAGGCAGCATAGTATATAAGTCAGGAAGATCCAACCAGGAAATAGAAACACATTGCATCTTTCCATCTCTCCATTGCTCTTCCTAAAGAGCAAGGCATAGATACCTTTAGCCAAAGATTCCACAAATTCATCTGAAGTTCTGCCATCTGTCTGGAGAAGTTCTACTCTCCTCTAATCCTCAATGCTGCCTTTTTATTCCCTAGAGGCCTAGCATTTTGAGGAAGAAAACAAACAAAGAAAACAGAATAGAAACAAATTTGATTTCACCAAACTTTTACCCTCCACATTCCTATCCAAACAATGGGCACAGAATGGTATAGCTGCCTGAACAGAGGAAAGGACAAAAGAGTGAAGGCAAATATGTTGCTTCATTGTTAGTGTATAAGAATGCAACTGATTTCTGCACATTGATTTTGTATCCTGCAACTTTGCTGAATTCATGTATCAGTTCTAGCAGACTTTTGGTGGAGTCTATCGGATTTTCCATGTATAATATCATGTCATCTGCAAAAAGCGAAAGCTTGACTTCATCTTTGCCAATTTTGATGCCTTTGATTTCCTTTTGTTGTCTGATTGCTGATGCTAGAACTTCCAGCACTATATTGAACAACAGCGGTAACAGTGGGCATCCCTGTCGTGTTCCTGATCTCAGGGAAAAAGCTCTCAGTTTTTCCCCGTTGAGGATGATGTTAGCTGTGGGCTTTTCATAAATGGCCTTTATGATCTTTAAGTATGTTCCTTCTATCCCGACTTTCTCAAGGGTTTTTATTAAGAAAGGGTGCTGGATTTTGTCAAAGGCCTTTTCTGCATCGATTGACAGGATCATATGGTTCTTCTCTTTTTTTTTGTTAATGTGATGTATCACGTTGATCGATTTGCGAATGTTGAACCAGCCCTGCATCCCAGGAATGAATCCCACTTGATCATGGTGAATAATTCTTTTTATATGCTGTTGAATTCGATTTGCTAGTATCTTATTAAGAATTTTTGCATCCATATTCATCAGGGATATTGGCCTGTAGTTCTCTTTTTTTACTGGGTCTCTGTCTGGTTTAGGAATCAAAGTAATACTGGCTTCATAGAATGAGTCTGGAAGTTTTCCTTCCCTTTCTATTTCTTGGAATAGCTTGAGAAGGATAGGTATTATCTCTGCTTTAAATGTCTGGTAGAACTCCCCTGGGAAGCCATCTGGTCCTGGACTCTTATTTGTTGGGAGATTTTTGATAACCGATTCAATTTCTTCGCTGGTTATGGGTCTGTTCAAGCTTTCTATTTCCTCCTGATTGAGTTTTGGAAGAGTGTGGGTGTTTAGAAATTTGTCCATTTCTTCCAGGTTGTCCAATTTGCTGGCATATAATTTTTCATAGTATTCCCTGATAATTGTTTGTATCTCTGAGGGATTGGTTGTAATCATTCCATTTTCATTCATGATTTTATCTATTTGGGTCATCTCCCTTTTCTTTTTGAGAAGCCTGGCTAGAGGTTTGTCAATTTTGTTTATTTTTTCAAAAAACCAACTCTTGGTTTCGTTGATCTGCTCTACCGTTTTTTTAGATTCTATATTGTTTATTTCTGCTCTGATCTTTATTATTTCTCTTCTTCTGCTGGGTTTAGGCTGCCTTTGCTGTTCTGCTTCTATTTCCTTTAGGTGTGCTGTTAGATTTTGTATTTGGGATTTTTCTTGTTTCTTGAGATAGGCCTGGATTGCAATGTATTTTCCTCTCAGGACTGCCTTCGCTGCATCCCAAAGCGTTTGGATTGTTGTATTTTCATTTTCGTTTGTTTCCATATATATTTTAATTTCTTCTCTAATTGCCTGGTTGACCCACTCATTCGTTAGTAGGGTGTTCTTTAACCTCCATGCTTTTGGAGGTTTTCCAGACTTTTTCCTGTGGTTGATTTCAAGCTTCATAGCATTGTGGTCTGAAAGTATGCATGGTATAATTTCAATTCTTGTAAACTTATGAAGGGCTGTTTTGTGACCCAGTATATGATCTATCTTGGAGAATGTTCCATGTGCACTCGAGAAGAAAGTATATTCTGTTGCTTTGGGATGCAGAGTTCTAAATATATCTGTCAAGTCCATCTGATCCAATGTATCATTCAGGGCCCTTGTTTCTTTATTGACTGTGTGTCTAGATGATGTATCCATTTCTGTAAGTGGGGTGTTAAAGTCCCCTGCAATGACCACATTCTTATCAATAAGGTTGCTTATGTTTATGAGTAATTGTTTTATATATCTGGGGGCTCGGGTATTTGGCGCATAGACATTTATAATAGTTAGCTCTTCTTGGTGGATAGACCCTGTGATTATTATATAATGCCCTTCTTCATCTCTTGTTACAGCCTTTAATTTAAAGTCTAGTTTGTCTGATATAAGTATGGCTACTCCAGCTTTCTTTTGGCTTCCAGGAGCATGATAGATAGTTCTCCATCCCCTCACTCTCAATCTAAAGGTGTCCTCAGATCTAAAATGAGTCTCTTGTAGACAGCAAATAGATGGGTCTTGTTTTTTTATCCATTCTGATACCCTATGTCTTTTAGTTGGCGCATTTAATCCATTTACATTCAGTGTTATTATAGAAAGATATGGGTTTAGAGTCATTGTGATGTCTGTATGTTTTATGCTTGTAATGATGTCTCTGGTACTTTGTCTCACAGGATCCCCCTTAGGATCTCTTGTAGGGCTGGTTTCGTGGTGACAAATTCCTTCAGTTTTTGTTTGTTTGGGAAGACCTTTATCTCTCCTTCTATTCTAAATGACAGACTTGCTGGATAAAGGATTCTAGGCTGCATATTTTTTCTGTTTAGCACACTGTAGATATCGTGCCAAGCCTTTCTGGCCTGCCAAGTTTCAAAGGAGAGATCAGTCACGAGTCTTATAGGTCTCCCTTTATATGTGAGGGCACGTTTATCCCTTGCTGCTTTCAGAATTTTCTCTTTATCCTTGTATTTTGCCAGTTTCACTATGATATGTCGTGCAGAAGATCGATTCAAGTTACGTCTGAAGGGAGTTCTCTGTGCCTCTTGGATTTCAATGCCTTTTTCCTTCCCCAGTTCAGGGAAGTTCTCAGCTATAATTTGTTCAAGTACCCCTTCAGCACCTTTCCCTCTCTCTTCCTCCTCTGGGATACCAATTATGCGTATATTATTTTTTTTTAGTGTATCACTTAGTTCTCTAATTTTCCCCTCATACTCCTGGATTTTTTTATCTCTCTTTCTTTCAGCTTCCTCTTTCTCCATAACTTTATCTTCTAGTTCACCTATTCTCTCCTCTGCCTCTTCAAGCCGAGCTACCGTGGTTTCCATTTTGTTTTGAATTTCATTTAAAGCGTTTTTCAGCTCCTCATGACTGTTCCTTAGTCCCTCGATCTTTGTGGCAAGAGATTCTCTGCTGTCCTCTATACTGTTTTCAAGCCCAGCGATTAATTTTATGACTATTATTCTAAATTCACTTTCTGTTATATTATTTAAATCCTTTTTGATCAGTTCATTAGCTGTTGTTATTTCCTGGAGATTCTTCTGAGGGGAATTCTTCCGTTTGGTCATTTTGGAGAGTCCCTGGCGTGGTGAGGACCTGCAGGGCACTTCCCCTGTGCTGTGGTGTATAACTGGAGTTAGTGGGCGGGGCCGCAGTCCGACCGATGTCTGCCCCCAGCCCACTGCTGGGGCCACAGTCAGAGTGGTGTGTGCCTTCTCTTCCCCTCTCCTAGGGGCGGGATTCACTGTGGGGTGGCGTGGCCCGTCTGGGCTACTTGCACACTGCCAGGCTTGTGTTGCTGGGGATCTGGCGTATTAGCTGGGGTGGGTAGGCAAGGTGCACGGGGGGGTGGAGGGGCAGGCTTAGCTCGCTTCTCCTTAGGTGATCCACTTCAGGAGGGGCCCTGTGGCAGCGGGAGGGAGTCAGATCCGCTGCCGGAGGTTTGGCTCCGCAGATGCACAGAGTTGGGTGTTTGCGCGGAGCGAGCAAGTTCCCTGGCAGGAACTGGTTCCCTTTGGGATTTTGGCTGGGGGATGGGCGGGGGAGATGGCGCTGGCGCCTTTGTTCCCCGCCAAGCTGAGCTCTGCCGTCCGGGGGCTCAGCAGCTCTCCCTCCCTTTGTCCTCCAGCCTTCCCGCTTTCCGAGCAGAGCTGTTAACTTCTGACCTCCCAGACGCTAAGTCGCGCTTGCTGTCGGAACACAGTCTGTCCGGCCCCTCCGCTTTTGCCAGCCAGATTCGGGGGCTCCGCTTGGCCGGCGAGCCGCCCCTCCGCCCCGGCTCCCTCCCGCCAGTCCGTGGAGCGCGCACCGCCTCGCCGCCCTTCCTACCCTCTTCCGTGGGCCTCTAGTCTGCGCTTGACTCCGGAGACTCCCTTCTGCTAATCCTCTGGCGGTTTTCTGGGTTCTTTAGGCAGGTGTAGGTGGAATCTAAGTGATCGGCAGGACGCGCTGTGAGCCCCGCGTCCTCCTACGCCGCCATCTTCCCAATCCAAGAGTGAAGGCAAATATGAAGGTGGGGAGAGGAGGAGCTGGAATTTCAAAAATCTATAAAGTGCTATATTTATCATATAAGAAGATACTTTAAACAGACATTGTATGTCACAAAGAAACCAACTAGAGAATCAGCTGGTCCATTTGACAATGAAAACACATAAGCACACTGGGGCGTACGTACAGGTGGCTCAGTCAGTTAAGCGTCTGACTTCTGCTCAGGTCATGATCTCACGGTTTGTGGGTTTGAGCCCCATGTCGGGCTCTGTGCTGACAGCTCAGAGCGTGGAGCCCACTTTGTTTTCTGTGTCTTCCTCTCTTTATCCCTCCCCCACTTGTGCTCTGTATCTCTCAAAAATACATAAACATTAAAAAAAATAAAAAAAATTGGAAATGCCCTATATGTAATTATTTTAAAAAAATACATAAGCACATCCACAAATGAAAGAAAACAAAGAGATTAAATTCTTTGCTCACTTTGGGTTTTGCTGAGGAATCATATGGGTGACTTATATTATAAACTTGTACTTACAATTAGACGTACTGACCTACTTCATTAAATCCACCGCAAAAACCATTCTCGATCAACACCCTCCCTTCTATTCACCTTCCCTGTATCTGACCCTTAGAATGATGTTTTCCTCCCCCTTCTAACTTTTTTTGCCACCTCATTAAATTCTGCACCCAAGGTGGGTGCTCACACACTACTCTAATTGAAACATTTATCCTTCTTGTTCCCTGGGATCAAGTTTAAGTGCCAGGGGCTTGCAGAGTTGTGCCCGGATGTCAGGATGAAGAGAGTGGCTGGAGATGTGAGGTGTCATCCATCAACATCAACATTCTGTGAGATACACAGCTTACCTAGTTCCAGGTCATTCATCACTCAGGCTACTGGCAGGTCATCACTGGGCCTCAACCTCATGACCCCTCGAACTTGGCCCTTATTCAGTCATTGCCATATCCTTCCCAAGGAGCTCAGACAACAGTGATATTCCCTCCCATACCACTCTGGGACCTCAGGTCACTTACTAGCCTTGTCTAAGATACTTTACTACTTCTGTCTTGCTCTTGGATGCCTCACCATGGCACAAAAAGATAGGCAGAGCCCTGGGAGGCTGACTGACACCCATCTTCCTGGAGGTATCACCCCACAAATTTTACACATGATGTGAAATTTCAGAATACGGCCAGTCCTTGGCAGCCCATCTATATTCCACAGATTCAGTGGGGTGCTGATAAATGTTTAACAACTGGCTCTCCAGGGCAGTGGAGGGAGTGGGCAGGTTGTAGCATTTGCCAACTTCCAGAGAGTAAACCTCTTACCCTGGTGGATTTCAAGTTACCAACATGTCACCAACAAGCTCACAAAACTCCAAAAAATTTAACAATTGGTTCTCACAAGCTGGAACAAGGCAGGTCCAGCACGCTATAGCACAGGCACCCTCCATTTCAGGGCCCCCATGCCTTTCTGAAGTAATCCCCCTAGGGCTGCAGTCGAGGAAGGTAAAAAGGCAAGGGTCAGCCTTCAGTTTCCAGTGACAGCCTCACACGTAGTCTGGTGTTTGCCTTCTTGTTTTCTTCCTTCCCTGGATCTGAGTCAGGAACAGAAAAAACAACACTTTATCTAATCTCCCAAATCCAGTGTTTGTTATTGACTCCTGGAAATAGAAATAGATTAGCCAAGGATTTACCTCTTCTGTAATCTGATTTATCTGTGTATCCCTTCCCTCAGGCAATGAAGACAGAATTCATAACTGTTCAAATAGAGGAAATGGTTTAGGAAATACTAAAGGGAAAAAAGCTTCATTTCTATCTTGATATATATATATTATTCCAGCACATCACCAAAATAACCTCCAAAAGATAGGTAGAAATAATGATCTCTTATTTAACAATTTATAATGTATTCGTTCAAATTTATTGCAAGGTGTTACATCCTCATTTAGTTCCAGGGTCTGTGTTACGTAGCAGATATGTAAAGATGAGTAAGATTGCCTAATCTTGAGGAGTTCATAAATCTTGCTGATACATGTTCTAATTAAAATAGTGGTTAAGATACACACACACACAAACATACATACATATACATATACATATACATGTACATGTACATATACAAACACACCCTGTATATATTTTTTCTTATAAACCATATGTATATAAATATATAAACTATATACATACCACATATAAACTACATACATGTGTATATACACTGTATACTATACATATATATATACACACATATATATATAGTATATATAAACTTAGGTATCAAAACTTACAAAAATCAAGAAAATAATTTTATCCTAAAAATCACCTTTACACAGGGGCAGGGGAGAGCTTTGTGTTCAGGAAGGCTTCTAGAAGAAGCTGAAAATGCTCTATTTCTTGATCTAGGTGGTAATTGCATGGAGGTTCACTTGATTGGAAACTATCCATCTATGGTTTTATGAGCTTTTCATTATGTTATTTTCTGATTTTCCAAAACTGCCCCCCCTGCCTTAGTGATTTTGCCAGTTGATTATATCAAGAATTGTTCTTTTCATACTTCATATTTTCAGTCCTAAGCATAACCTTTTTCCAGGTTCCCTAGCTAATTGAGAGTTTTTAATGCTCCTGAGGATAGTTGTTTTAGAGATAATATCTTTGAGGGTTTTTCCTCACAAATATTTAGCCCTGATTTTCTTTTCTAAATAAGGAATGGATATGTTTTATCCTTCTCACCAATAGGATGTTAAGTTAAATGGCGCTGGGATCAATGTTCATGATGGCCCATCATGGCCCAATCTCCAACAAAAGGGCACTCTCCCTTTTCCAAAACTTTAGGGTAGGAGAAAGCACCACCACTTTACTCAAGGCAGGGAGCAATCCTGCTTTTCTATGGGATGAGGACTGGGGTTTGGGATCTTAATTCAGACCTATGCATAGAGGGAGGCTGGACCAGCAAGAACAGGCAGTGACACCAAGAATCAAGGCACAGGGCAAGGATATTCCCATAAACTAAAAGGGAAGCAATAAAAGGGAAATTTTCAAAAACTTCTTAAGGCCTTAGATTGGAGAATGTTCCTTAATGTTCAAAAGGCTACTAATCAGATTCCTCACTCAGCTACTTCAGCCACTCACTCCACCTCCGAGCCTGATTCTTCCTCTGTATAAAAAGAGATGGAGAGAGAAAGAAGAATAACAATAAGCAGTAAGTATTTTGGGGGATTCTTATGGGACTCTGATAATATACGTTGAGCATTTGGTAAATGTGAGGGCACATTATTACAGCAATATATTCATTTAAACAAAATCTACAGTCAAACAATTTGGATGTTTTTGAGATTTATTTTGTTGGCATTTTACTTGGAAACTCTCTGGAAGCCAGCACTGAATTTATTATCCAGGGACAGATGCCTTATGCATACCTTTAGGTTGTCTAATGGCTGGTGTTAAAAGAAACAAGCAATTATAACCAATTTACAGATTCCATCTAGAACACACATTATGCAATATCCACTTATGCCAATAAAAATAACTGAGTATAAAATATTATTTTTAAATTACTTTAAGTGGAAACTCTAACTCATATTTCTAAAATCCTCAGAAATCTTCAAAACCACATTTGTGGAAGTCATCAGGGAACTTTTATATTCTACTGCTCTGTCTTTGCTCTCGGGTCTCAGGTCTTCCGTGAGGCTGTTAAAGCAAACTCTTGTTAAAAGTTCCACATCTTATAATAAGGATAGTAGAGGTCACAGAGCAACCAATTAAGTGTCAGGAACTGGGTCTCAAAAATCTTTTCCTCAGTCCTTGACACAGGCTATCTTCACTCTAACTCTCAATAGTTAGTGTATCTATACTCCATGGGTTTTGCTGCCTAATCTTCCAAAATAATGGCTAGGAGGAAATTTTTAAACTCTAGGCAATTGGTCCCTGACTCATAAATTCTCACCTGGGAACATGTCAGGGGGCAGGTACAATGCAATCATTCCATTCCCTCACGACAGCCACATTGTCTGCCTCCCTTTCTCCCTTTCACCCACTGCACTAATGCTCCACCCATCTAAGCCCTCAAATCCAAATCTTTACACAGTATTTGGAATTTCACATGACTTTAATGCAGGAAAAGGGCAGGAATGTCCTGCCATTACTAGTACTGTCTGATGACCCCACCCTTCCCAGTTATTTACTTTAGTAATGAAAAAAGTAGCCTCCGAATCTTCATTAATCAATCAATTAATCAATCAATCAATCAATCAATCATTGTTGACTCATTAGGTCACTATGTACTGTACGATTTAACACAACCCCCTTCCTCAGCCCTCAGTCCTAACCCCCTTCTTATTCAATCACCCATCAGAGAGAACTTCCCCAACAATATGCGTGAAGTAGATTTCCCTCCTGTCTCACTTCTCTAGCACACCACTGTTCCATTCTTTCTCACTCCTTACCTCATGAGATGTAATTGTTTAATGTTTTTTATTTTGTGTTGGTGCTTTTTGCTTATACTCCCACAAAATATTTTGAGCTCTATAGGGGCAGGATCTTGTCTGCTTTGTTTACCTCTTTGTCCCAGTGCCTGACACAGAGTCTGTCAAGAAAGGGGAAGGGTCAGATATTTTACCCTACTTGCAAGCCAGTAATGTAGCATGCCACAGTTTCATTGATGCTAGTAGAAAATATGAGACTCTGGGTCAGAGATGAAGGATAGTTTATGACTTACAGCAACAGCAGATGCCAGAGTATTGGCACTTTTTAATAATTTATTTATGTTTTAATTTGCATCCAAGTTAGTTAGCATATAGTGCAACAATGATTTCAGGAGGAGATTCCTAATTACCCATTTATCCCATCCCCCCTTCCACAACCCCTCCAGCAACCCTCTGTTTGTCTTCTATATTTAAGTCTCTTATGTTTTGTCCTCCTCCCTGTTTTTATATTATTTTTACTTCCCTTCCCTTATGTTCATCTGTTTTGTATCTTAAATTCCTCATATGAGTGAAGTCATAGGATATTTGTCTTTCTCTTATTAATTTTGCTTAGCATAATACCTTCTAGTTCCATCCACATAGTTACAAATGGCAAGATTTCATTCTTTTCTGATTGCCAAGTAATACTCCATTGTGTGTGTGTGTGTGTGTGTGTGTGTGTGTATATATACACACGTATACAATGAAAAAAACATGTGTGTGTGTGTGGGTGGGTGTGTGGGTGTGTGTACATACATATACATACACACTATGCCATTAAAAAGAATGAAATCTTGCCATTTGCAACAACATGAATGGACCATGGACACTGAGGGTATTATGCTAAGTGAAATAAGTCAGAGAAAGACAAATGTGTATGATTTCACTTAAGTGTGAAATCTGAAAAACAAATTAACAAACAAAACTTGGTAACTGCAAGAAAAGAGGCAATTGGGGTGGTGAGCAAAATTAGTAAAGGGTGTCAAAAGCTACAGATTTCCAGTTGTAAAACAAATAAGTTGTGTAGATGTAATATAACATGATAACTATAGTTGATAACACTGTATGGTAAATTTGAAAGTTGCTAAATAAGTAAATCTTAAAAGTTTCATCATAAGTGGAAAAATAATTGTAACTTTGTATGGTGACAGATGGCCACTAGACTTACTGTGGTGATCACTTTGCAATGTACACAAATGTTGAATCATTAGGTTGTACACCTGGAATTAATATAATGTTATTATACTTCAGTACAAAAATGTTGATTGAATGAATAAATGAACTTGAGTACCAATCCAGCATAGATGATGGAAAAAACATTAAATTAAATTAATACAATAGGAAATCTCCCGTTCCCAAAAAGACTTCCTTGCCCAGTGGTGTGGCGGCAAATGTTTCACAACCACCCAGGGATTGGGGGTACATTGTTCCCTTTGATTTGTAGCGACAAAAATATCCCCAACGTGACCAACTACAAGCTACTGGCGTCATTGAATGAAGAGTTGGTAAGAGATGCACAGCAGTACATCATTATATAGTATTTCCACCATACAAATATGTGAGAAGTAAGTAAGATGACTCATTTTCAGAAATACCAAATAAAAGCTGTGCTGCCTGGTTAACAATAGGTTTACAACCTAATAGAAATAGGTACAAACCCCCCCACATACAATGGAGTCACAAACCCTTAGACACTTCACTTCCTGGTTCTTCTTCCACTCTCCATTTCATGGGCTTATTTTCATGGGCTTTGCAATGAGCATGTTCCAAAGAACTGAAGTCTCTGTGTCACCTCAAGGAATGTATATTTGTTCCAGTCAGACTACTTTTTGCCTGACATGGGCATAGGTGACTTCCAGGTAAGGATGTAATCTCTGTAGTACTCAGCCAATGAGGATTCAGGGGAGGGACTTGCATGCTAGGAGGTAAATTGCCTGCTGTAACTGCCCTGAGTGTGCCTGTCTATCAGACACCTACTCTTGCAAGAACATTGATTAAAGCCTCACTTCACTGTACTCCGAGTTTCCGAATCCCTCCTTTGTTGGGTCAGTGCACTTATTTCTCAAAAATACAAAACACACAAATCATCTCAATAGGTGATTTTACTAAATAATAGTGAAATGTAGTGAAATAATTAGGAAGCAATGAGTTTTGAGTGTATATTACTTTTTAAAATAATTTATGTAATTGTAGGATTGTATGGTTTTTTTAAATTTATTTTTAGAGAAAGAGAGAGAGAGAGCATGTGAGTAGGGGAGAGGGGTAGAGGGAGAGAAAGAGAACCCTAAGCAGTCTCCACGCTCAGTGCAGAGCCTGATGTGGGACTTGATCTCAAGACCCCTCAGATCATGACCTGAACCAAAATCAAGAGTCAGATGCTCAACCAAATAAGCCAACCAAGAACCCCTGGTTTTATTTTTAATAATATCTGTCCTTAACAACTGGCTCATAAGAATTCTTGAAAAGTTAACCATCAGCTCTTTTAAGGGAGTTCAAACCAGCTTCAATGTACCACAGCCCTTACCATTGTTTTTTCCTGCCCTCTCCCTGTCTTTGGAATCACTTTTGTTACTCCAACCCCACTATGTACCTTATTTCCAGATCTCCTAATTCTCTCAAACATGGCTTCTTATCCTGCTCCTCAAAGCTGAACTTTGCCTCACTTCTTTCCACTACCCCCCACCAAGTACCATTCCTAAAAACCTTCAGGTATGTACTCCCTGCCCCTCCTAGCCCTTCTCCCCACCAAAACATACACATCCCTGCCCACGGAAGTACTCCCAGGGAGGAATACAGGCAATTCCAGTCTTCCTCAGTAATCAAGGCTAAAGCAGGAGAGATGGTCACTGGATTCCCAAGTGATAACTTTAAATATTTCTTCCCATAGAATCATTGTCTCACGTTTTGTTAGGTTCTATTCCTTTTGGTACCATAATTTAAGTACTTCATGTATTATAATAGGAATTTATAAACAAACCTGAGATGTTAATCTCTCATCTTCTGTGAAAAAAATGCATTAAGATTTCCAAATTTAGAAAGGAACTTTGGAAACATATTCAAATAGTAGACTGCTCTATATATAGTAGACCCACCCTTATTTGTGAGGGATGTGTTCCAAAACCCCCGGGGATACCTGAAACCACGAAACAGTACTGAACCCTATATATATATACTATGTTTTTTCCAATATATACGTACCTAAGATAAAGTTTAATTTATAAATGAGGCACAGTAAAAGATTAACAATAATAAAATAGAATAATTATAACAATATACTGTAATAAAAGTTATGTGAATGTGGTCTCTCTCAAAATATTGTACTGTATTCACCCTTCTTACAATGATGTGAGATGATAAAATGCCTTTGTGATGAGATGAAGTGAGATGAATGACACAAGCATTGAGACATACTGTTAGGCTACCACTGACATCAGAAGGAGAATGAATCATCGGCTTCCCAACCGTGGTAGAACAAACATAACTGAAACTGTGGAAAGCGAAACTATGCATAAGGGGGAACTACCTTATATTTAAATGCTTTTCATTTTTTGAACTATGTCCACCAGAGGGCACCAAAAATTTTCCTATAGTAAAATATATTTACTCAATACAGAAATTAAGAGCAAGCCTGTATCATTACTTGCTGATAAAACTTTTTTAATGTTTATTTATTTTTGAAGGAGAGAGAGACAGAGCACCAGCAGGGGAGGGGCAGGGAGAGACGGAGACATAGAATCTGAAGCAGGCTCCAGGCTCTAAGC
Source organism: Panthera uncia (assembly GCF_023721935.1). Taxonomy (NCBI): domain Eukaryota; kingdom Metazoa; phylum Chordata; class Mammalia; order Carnivora; family Felidae; genus Panthera; species Panthera uncia. The sequence goes on from NC_064810.1 coordinate 25,238,488, forward strand.
TGTCAGCACAGAGCCCGATGGGGGGCTCAAACCCTTGAGCTGTGAGATCATGACCTGAGCCAAAGTCGGACACTCAATCGACTGAGCCATTCCAGGCGCCCCCCATTACTTCCTGATAAATTGGAAACTATTAGAGTCCTAGATAGCAACATTATTTCAAGTTTATGTGGGGAAAAAAATCTAGTTGATCTTACTTTCTTAAGACAAAACAAAACAAAACAAAACAAAAAAAAAACAAGCATGAATGTATGAACATTCTTATTTATTTTTAGAAAATTTCAATAGTATATCACCACAAGACTGAAATTTCATTTTTTTATGTGAAAGCCTCAATATTAAACTTTCATAGTAATTGAATCTCCAGTTGGTTATTCATTGATCCATTTAACATATATTATTGGAAAACTTCTCATGTTCAAAACATTATACTAGCAATTACCACTCCTGAGACATAAATAATACAAAAATGATTGCCTTCCTGTATCAGCCAGGGTTCTCCAGAAAAACAGAACCAACAGGGCGTGTGTGTGTGTGTGTGTGTGTGTGTGTGTGTGTGTGTGTGTGTAAAGAGATTTGTTGTAAGGAACTGGCTTGTGCAATCATGGAGGTTGGCAAGTCTGAAAGCAGTAGGGGAGATTGGCAGGTTGGAAATTCAGGAAGGAAATGACGCTGCAGCTTTGAGGAAGAATTTCTTTTTCTTTAGGAAACCTCAGCTTTTGCTTTTAAGGTCTCAACTGATTGATGTGAGGCCCATCCACATTATCACGGTTAATGTCCTTTACTTAAAGTCAACTGATTGTAGATGTTAACCACATCTACAAAATGCCTTCACAGCAACGACTAGATTAGAGGGGTTTTTTCCCCTTTCCTTTTTTTTTTTTTTAAGTAGGCTTCATGTCTAGTTTGGAGGCCAACACGGGGATTGAACTCACAACCCTGAGATCAAGAGCTGAGATCAAAAGTCAACTGCTCAACCAACTGAGCCACCCAGGTGCCCCAGCTAGATTAGAGTTTAATTAAGTAACTGGGTACTATAGCTCAGCCAAGTTGACCCATAAATTAACCATCACATTACCCTAAAACATTCTTCTCCTGAGATTATTTCCAAAGACACACTTTTTTGAAAAGCTTACCAGAAATCGAGAAGTTCTCTACACCAATCTGGAAATGGTGCCATCATTCCTGCTCCCTCACCACCGCCCAGACACTCACACTGTTATACCTACCTGCAAGGGAGCCCAGAAAATGTGATCTACCCAGGGGCTCAGGAATAAGAAGATAATACAAGTGGTTGGGGAGTATGGACATCTTTATCACAACTGGTATCTTATTTTACAGAGATTTGGGGACACAACTGAAAAACAGAAAGAAGGAATAACCCGTCCTGAGAGAAGTGAGCACAGAAAACTATGCACATAAATCTTGAGATCAAAACCATTTCTCTCTCTTAAACTCTTCTTCCCCATGGAAGACAAACAGTCAAGATGGTGGAGTAGAGTTGAAATATGAGGGAACTTAATATCAGAAACGGAGTTTTAAGAAGATAGTCACAGAAATTATTCTATATGTGGGCACCATGGCATTAGCAATAGAAATACAGGACCAATGGTGCCTGCAAAAGCCAGGTCGAAGTTCAGGGATGATGCACAAACCTGGGATGGGTTTATTAGCATAACAGGCTTGCTCCTCCTGTCTACCTATCCATCCTCCTCTCCCCTGTCCTTCTCCTTCAATAAACATCTCCAATTATGTCTCTTTCATTAAACCTCTTTGCTTCAGGCCACCCAAATTTCTTTTAATTTGCATCTTCTTGCATCTCTAGCTAATATGAAATATTTTGGGTTGTGACAACTCTTTTTTGTCTGTTTTTTGTAATTAGAACAATTATTCAAAGTTCAGGAACATAGCTAGTCTCTTTTGTATACCTCATGCTTAACTCAGGGTTGGCCCATAAAAAGCGATGTATAAATATTTGTTACTTGATTGGCTTCCATTTCTGGAGTCAGGTGAGAAGGGTGTCTCCTGAGAATGCAGGATCTTAGCTGGGAATAGGAAAGGCATGAGTTCTCCTCCAGCATACTCTCACAGACAAGACTAGTCAGACTTACTAAGGGATTGAACATCGCCACTTTAATAATGTGCTGAAGACATTCTTTTCAATCACATTTACTTCCCCCCCCACACACCAAACTCTTTTATATAGACTTCGTGATGTTCCAAAAAGGTAGATATGGTCTAATTTCCCCCAGACTGAAATGAGTATGGCAAAAGCAGCATTCTGGACAAACAACTGATTTCCAGGTTTTCCCAGATGGAGAGAGCTATTTTCAAGTAGCATCTTCCCAGTCCAGTTACCCACAACAATAGGTGAGCACACTTTAACTCTTAAAGAACTTTGTGACAATAAAAGGGTTAATTTAGATACAACGGATCTGCATTGTGCAATAAAAATGACAGTTATTTACTTCACTAAACAAGGCATCCCATCATATGGACATGTGGCAGAGGAAAATGAATAAATCCCCTGGAACATGAAACACTCTGGTTTCTGAGTTGCTTCCTGTGGTTGATATCAGGGGAAATATACCCCTACTTAGGTTGGTCCCACTGGTGACCCCAAAGCATCCTAGTTTGTTGGAGTCAAAGAATATTTATCACACACCTTCTATCATACCTGTCCATGCTTTTGTCTGCTGAGCCAATGAGACCTATTATGCGCAGGTCAAAACTTAGAAGTTATTAACATACTCTTTGAACATTTGAAGTAGAACAGACCTCAGAAACAATCCAGTCTAATTATATTTGGTTTTTTCCCAGTTCTCTATGTCTACTATTAAACCATCTCTGAAAACACCTGTGCGGCCGTCAAATATGGACTTCAGGATGACTCCCAAACGGAAGTTTTCCATGACTCATCCACCATTAATAAAAACAATACTCCACCTAGATCAGTTTGCCCTGAGGTGTGTTCTCTTAAAACCTTGTATTTCTCCTTCATATGCTTCATCCCAAATGCAATTAAATACTTGTACAATTATTTGTAAAAAAAAAAAAAAAAATATTTCACTTATTTTACTATATAGTTCACTAATAATATGAATATAGTAATTATTATATACGAAGAACAAATAATATGTCACAGAGAGAAATTCTAATATTCATTTCCAATATTTTCCTCAAGGTATTTGGTGAAAATGTCTTTACTCAAGGATGATTAAGAGAATCATCACTATTGGGGTTCAGTCCAGTCCCTATTTCTCTCATCTCCTGTTTATCCAATTTCTGCATCCCTTCTGTTGAAAGCCACACACTGTTTGTGGTTTTACATGCTCCAGAGTATACTTCCTTCTAGAAAAATCGTTATTCTTACTATCTGTTCACGGGCTTGCTCAGTGTTCCGTTTAGTATCTGCTTTTACTAGTTAAGCTGTGAAAGTGGGTGCTTTCCCTGCTCTCCACTATATTTACAAAATGCCATCTGCCACTTGTCTCTGTTCTGAGTCCTCTGTGTCCCGTGGGGAACATCCACACCATAGATCTGCACTATGTTGAGGTGATAATGAGGGCTTTACTTTCATCACATTGGAAGAGGAAGAAAAGCTACTGATGAGAGCAGAGTTGAAAACCCTCATGGAAAGTAATAGGGATGCCTTGCTTACTGCCCTTGAAATAGCATCAACGTTCAGCCTAGAAGTTGCAGCAGAGGAGTATTTAACTCTATCATGCTCGATAGCAAGTGGGAAACATTAGCATGTGTTACACTTTTCAGTATTCCTATGGGCAATCTAGCAAATTATCAGGAAAAAACATTATTTCTGAAATGCATATAAAAATTAGTGGCAAATGCAGAATACCAGATATTTCAGAGGAAATTTTTCTTCCATGCTTGTCAATTTGATGTTTCTGCTTTCTCAGATTTTTCAGCTGAGGTATCTCAGCTGTTTTCTCAGGAGAAAAAAAGCATTTAATATTTTCATAAATTATCTTTATAATATTCATATAATAGAAACTATAAGTGTAAATACGAGTTTGCAATATTCTCGTGTGAAGACACTGTGGCATCACACTCTGAAGTGAACAGAATCACGGTACACTCATGACAAATGGGCTTCTCTGTTCACTTATCTCTGGTTTATGGTTTGGCACATTTTCTAACATTCATTCAGTTACTCTACAACCCCAACCAGGTCAAAACTGCAGAGGTCAACTTGACATAAATCAGTTATAGCTTCACTCTGTTTTATAACAAACATACTAAAACGTTCATCTCCACAAGCCCTCCGACAAATCCATGTCAAGGGTCACAGGTGAAATCAGACAAGATATTTATCACAACTATTTAAAAAACAACTCTAAATGCGTGCCATGACCTGGGTCAGAAGCACCAATTGCTACAGCAAAGATGACATATGCCTTAATTGGTTTACAAATCTTACAGGCAGCAGTGATAGAGCCTTTCTCATGCCACCTACAACACTGTGAGTTTCAGAAGATATGACTAAATGAGTTTAAACTGTCATTTAAATAATATCTTTCATGATGAGAATCACGCTGTATAATGTGCTGTAATTACAATTCATCATTCAAATACAGAAATTTAGCTCATTTGACAGCACCTAATCAAGATCAATACTGCATTTTTCACTGCCTTTTATTTCCACCTTTGTCAAAACCAACAAGTGCAATAGTACATGCATTCAAGCATTTAAAAAATGTGTTGCAAGTATTTTGTCTCAGAGTAACTGACAACATTTCATGAATCCCTTTGCTTCTAAAAGTCCATTTTAAGTCTCTAACATAAGCATGGTGTACTACACGCTATGGATAAAATGAAATGAAAATCAGAGACATGATCCACTGTATTGGTCAGAGTTCTCCAAACAAACAGAACTAGTAGGATATATGTATATATAAAGAGATCTATTGGGCACCTGGGTGGCTCAGTCAGTTGAGCCTCCAACTCTTGATTTCTGTTCAGGTCTAGGATCAAGCCCCATGTTGGGCTCCACACTGAGCATGGGACCTGCTTGGGATTCTCTCTCTCTTCCTCTGCCCTTCTCCCCCATTCATGCTCTCTTTCTCCCTATAAATAAATAAATAAATAAATAAATAAATAAATAAATAAAATCTATTTAAGGAATTGCCTGTTAAGACTGTGGAGGCTAAGAATTCCCAGAATATGCAGTCAGCAAGACCCAGGAGGGCCAGTGGCATAAATTCCAGTCTGAGCATTGGTAGCCTCCAAACCAATGAAGAGACAATGTTTCAGTTCACATCTGAAAGCAGAAAAAGAACAATGTCCAGCTTAAAGCAGTCAGGCAGAAGGAGTTCCCTCTTAACTCAGTTTTTGTTGTTGTTGTTGTTCTCTTGGTCTTTAATTGTTTGGGTGAGACCCACCCATATTTTGGAGTCTACTGATTCACATGTTAATTTCATCCAGAAACACCCTCACAGACACAGCCCAAACAATGTTTGAAGAAATGTACGGCACCCCAGTGACCCAGTCAAACTGACATATCAAATTAACCATTAGACTCATTCACAAAAAGCCCATTATTTATGGAAGAAATACGACAAACACAATAAGTAGTGTAAACAATGACAAAATGACATATAATTAAGTGCTAAATTGAATGATAATGCCTGTAATTCCTATAGAAATTCAGAAAGAGAATAATCGGAGAATTTCTGATTAACTAACTGTATAGTGAATATGTTTTCATTTGCCTACAAGCTACTAAGTCCAAAGAATTAAACAGTAAATAAGGGCTGATTGTTCACCAACAAAAAGAAACAAAAAATAAAATGCCTGCAATGACTTAAAAACAGAAAGAAAGAAAGAAAGAGAGAGAGAGAGAGAGAGAGAGAGAGAAAGAAAGAAAGAAAGAAAGAAAGAAAGAAACACACACACACAAGCACAGACATGAGGGAGAAAAATAACAGCTTCAGCATTTTCCTGTATGAATCTTGATAACATTTTATACCTCAGTGTGAAAGACTGCTTTAGCTGAGAGAAAAAGGCTTTTGATGCCACATATTCCCAAAACACCTGCCGGTCTTAAGTGTTTCAGCAAATAAGTCAGCCTGCTGGGAATTCTTGGGTTATAATTTTTATATTCATAGCTTCTCAAAACTTTTTAGAGGTTTTCAGCAGAAGAGAAAAAGCAGGTGATGCCAGTCAAATGATCTTTGAGAGTATCAGATATTCTTCTCTGCCTTAGTTTGCTACCCACCAGATTCTACTCTTTTACAGTAGTATTTTAATGGAAGAAGTACAAGGGATTATTTCACATTCAGTTATTTCCCCAAGGATTACACAATGAGCTGGAAGCAATTTCATTGGCCAACCTTAATAGCAGTTTTTACTGGGAACTAATAATAGAAATCATTATACAGAAGTTTGACAATATGTCTCTGTTTCTTGAGGATATGAATCCCAAACAGCCTCAGAGTTATTGAAATGTCTACAGCTGGAAACCGATTTTCTTCCTTCAGTTTTTTTTATTATATTTGTTATGTTGAAACACAATAGTTGTTTCCTGTTATTATATTTCAGTAATTCTAGATCAACTTTCCAATCTGACATAACCACAGTTTCTAGCAAGGTTCAATAACCTAGCACAGGCTAACTGAATGCTCCCTTTCTGACAACAAGAACAGCAAAATTTACTCGTTTTCTCAATTCTGTCAGTACTCTTATGACAATGATTTTCTGAATGGTCATTCCCTTAGCTGGGATCTGACAGAATGAAACTGTTCCTTCTCTTGAAATTTTCCTATCATTTAGAGCAGCCTCTCTCAACCACAGAAGACTGGACATGAGCAAGTGGAAGTGAGCATCCTTATCTTCCATGACCAATAGTTGGCATGTAAGAGATCCTGGAGTTTCCATGGCCCAAATGAGTTGCCTGGAAGCCTTGGTGTTGAGACATTTGAAGGATCCAGTACCAGGAGAAATAAACCACAGAACCCAGGAAAACCCACATAAGTGGAAGGGACTATAGACTTCAAGAGGAGATCCCAGCAGGAAACCCAAGTAGACAAGGTGAGATTACCTATACCCTTGTGGAAATCACCTGAAGAAAATCAGGCACTGAACAAGCTAATCACTCAACAGAGACCCAAGAATACAGAAGGTAGTCCAATGCCAAAAGACTACCTCCACACTACATTAAACAATTCAATCTTCTCTCAGAACAAATATGCCATCTTGGACAAAAAGAAGAAAGAGGACACCTCATAAGAGGTGGGGAGAAAGAGTCTTAACAGGGAGATTACACTTTGAACTGATGAGCTATTTTATTCTACCATTCTCCCTAAAGATTACTCACAAAAGCTAAATCAATCACAAAGAAACACTTGTCAAACCAGAAGAGGATGAGTCACCTCTAATAGACAATTTAAGTGTTTCCTACCATACTCATGCTTCCACTAGCTGAACTCGAGATAAGATCAATGATAGCAATGGGGTGTCTGGGTGGCTCAGTCAGTTAAGAGGCCGACTTCAGCTCAGGTCATGATTTCGCGCTCCGTGAGTTAAAGCCCCTCGATGGGCTCTGTGCTGACAGCTCAGAGCCTGGAGCCTGTTTCAGATTCTGTGTCTCCCTCTCTCTCTGACCCTCCCCCGTTCATGCTCTGTCTCTCTCTGTCTCAAAAATAAATAAACGTTAAAAAAAAATTTTTTTTTAAAAAGATCAATGATAGCAAATAAAAGCAACAGCATATTTTGTAGAAATTTGTATTGTAGTATAAATTTTAATTCCAAAATGTAGAAATGAATAAGATGTAGTTCATGTCCTCCATGAACTCACACTCTATATGGGGAAAATACGATAAAAACATAGTGTGATAAATGGAAAAATAAAAATATGTATGAGCACAAAGTTAGCACAAAGGAAAGACTGTTAAAATACATGTGCAACCTAAGAGGAGGATAAGAAAAGACTTCCTGGGAAAGAAAGCTAGGTTGGGTTTTAGAGGATGAATAGAAGTTTATCACACATTGGAGAGAATTCCCTGTAGGTAAATAGAAAGTTACAGAAGAGTGAAAAAGTTAAGAATGTTCAGGTTAGTTTCACTGGATCATAATAGAAAAACTCAATTTTCAGACAGAATTCCATTCACTGGTAACTAATATTATTGCCTTAGAGGATAAAAACTACTTTTGTTTCATATGATAAAATTCTACTTTTTAAAAAATATTTAATAGTGTACTCAGTGTAACGGAGAAAAAAAGTATAGTATTGTTCAACCACTAAAAGTTAGAAGTGACATTTCAAAGATAATTTTGTAGGATTATTGTTCTTGTCCTCAATCCAGTAAATATACTCCAGATGGTTACAAATGTTTATTTCTAAGATGTAAAAAAAATGAGATCTGTTTCCACTTTTTCCAGTATCACCATCTTTTGTAATTTCCAGTTTTAAAGAATTATAAGTCTCCATACAGGAGGTGCTTGATGTCATTAATTATTTTATTTTGAAACATCTCCTCAACAACTATTAAAAATGCTTACCCTATGGGGCACCTGGGTGGCTCAGTCAGTTGAGTCTCTGACCTTGGCTCAGGTCATTATCTCACAGTTCATAGATTTGAGCCCCACGTCGGGCTCTGTGTGGACAGCTCAGAGCCTGGAGCCTGCTTCAGATTCTGTGTCTCCCTCTCTCTCTGCCCTATCCCACTCACACTCTGTCTCTGTCTCTCTCAAAAATAAATAAATATTTAAAAAAATTTTAATGTTTATCCTAATGATTTTGTGTCCTATTGACAATACTGAATATTTTTTAAAGTCATTATGTTGTATATTCTTTATAATTCTTGCTCAAAGACTATAATGCACTATTTTCTTTAAGTGGCAGTTTATAAACCAGTTACATTTCAAATAATCTCAATAGGCTGAAGAATACAATCTTGATTTCATAGGTAAAGAGGCACTTTTAAACCATGTCCAAGACTGTGGGAGCTGACTTATAAATACAAGGTATGACCTGAAAGATTCCAGAAAGGACCTCCTGCCCAAGTACATTTCATCTACTTGCCAGGGCACCAAAGATGCTCTACTGATGAGCCACAGCTTTGGGTTTCAAGGACTCCTTGACCATCATTAGTCCTATATTAAGTCACCAGCATCCTGTTAGGGCTAACATTGGGACATTTTCAAAGAATAGCTTCCAGTAGCATTTCTCAGCAAATGTTTGGTACATGATAAAGGAATTCCATGCTCAAATAAGGTTGAGAAATACTAAACGGTATTTTTCTTAGAGAGTCACAACATATATTAGTGCATGAAAAGCTCTGAAAAGACCAACAATTAGAAAAAAATCTGAAACTTTTTAAAACTCAGCTATTCCAAAATTCAGTTGACACTGGGACTCTTCTGGCTCCTATGAGAATTAATAATAACAGTAGCTGAAAGCAAGACACTAAAAATTAAACAAAATGGGGGAGACTACCTTGGGGCCAGAAAGAAGTGCACACATGGCTAAGAGAACTGAATGGCACCAATGGCAATGAATATGGACCATTCCCAAAGAAAAAAAAATGAATGTATTCAGCTCTTTTCTGTGGACAGGTCCTAGGGATGAACCAGTGCTTTAGGCAGATAAAATTTATTTGGTCTGGACAGCTTTCATTTTATTGGAGGTGGGTCCTAATAGAATCACCTCTTATTAAGATGCATTTTAAGGTTATGTCACCATTACCTAAAGACAACACAAGAGACAGTCGTAAGAAATCCATTCCTGCACTTACTATGAGGAGAAAGTCAAAAACATTCTCTACTGTTTCATTCAATGCCCCTTGTATAAAGCACCACATTGAAAATGCTTTTTAGAACTTAGTGCTAAAAACAGTTTGCTTTCCCTAAGGAACTGAGATACCTCCTTTTTTCCGAAAAGAAGTACTAAGTCTTTCTACTTGCTTTGATTACCAGGAAACTCAAAGCTAAATGTCAGAGCAAATAAACAGCTACACAGGCCTATAAGCACTGAATGTTTGTGAACTTCTTCCTGCTCTTATTGATGCCTCCTCAGTCATGACCCTCTATTTCTCATTCCCCATTAGTTTATTGTCTGTGCTTCTGATAAACCACCACTGGTTTATCCAAAGGCCATTTGGGAATATGACAGAGGAAGGTAAAGATATGGAAAGATAAATAAAGACAGACAAACAGAAATGACTGGCTCCTACAAGATCTATATAGAACAGAACACCAATACCTTACATAGGATCTGGAATGTTAATGCCTAATTATTTTGAAAATATCTTCCCAGCTTGTATTTCCCCCATCAAGATATCGAGAGGTCTGTGTTTCTCACTGAAAGATAGGTCTAGGATATAAAGGACAAGTTAAGGCTGCCAGCTCCCACCAGTGCTTGGGTTGAAGGGATTCTATTGGAGGTGGGCTAAGGAGTAACCTTGCAGTGGCCATGAGGACATACTAGAGATAGGCCAGAGAACCTGACACGTAACTCCAAGGGAGACTCTCTTATGGATCTGCAAAGGGCTGGGAGTAAGTTCACCTCTTCTGCTGAAAACAGGCTCATCCACCAATAAGGGAAAGTTAGGATGAAGCATGACAGGAGAGAATACACACACACACACACACACACACACACAGCTAATGTGTTTGAGTGACGGGGAATTAATTTGGAAAGAAACTGCCATATCATCTATTCGAAACACATTTTGTATTGAGGAGAAATTGTAGGAAAATTATTTGTGTTCTAAAGGGCTCAAAAACATGTTAATATATAGTTGATTGGTCACATATAGAAAACGCATTTAGATATGGGTTCTTGAATAACATTGCCAACTTTATTATTCAACAATTAGCTGAACCACAAGTATTTTAATGTTATAACTTGGAAGTTAACCCCCACCCCCACTCCTGAGGGACTAGTGGGTAGAGGGTAAGAATACCAGAATTTATGGCATTGAGCAAGCTATTACAGGAGGATTGACTCTGATTATAGTTTTCCAAGGACACGATTGTGGCCTGGTCTGAAGGGTTCCTTATATGTAACACCTTAGAGAGCAACTATCCTGAGGAAATTACTGGAGAGGGGATAGCATTACCACTTGTATAATTTTCCCAATGGAAACTGCACTGATTCATTTATTCCAACAAACACCGAGAGTTTTCCATCTCCTGGATCTGTCTGTTGTCCCTTAGCACTTGATACACCTTTCTTTCTCCTCAGGAAACTCAGGGCCTCTGTGGCTTTTTCCACATCACACTATATGCGTATGCCAAATTCTCCAGTCTGTCCTTAAACCCACTTGGCCCTACATCTCATTTAACCACTGCTTTTATCACTCCTGTGCTATGGTGGCTGCAAGGCTTCTCTAGGACAATGGTAATATCTCCATGCTACTCCTAGGAAAGCAAGATGAGGGCTGTCTCTGCTCTCAGTTTCACCAATAGGTCAGACATTCCTATCCCCCATCCTATTCCATTAAGATCTAAAACTTGAGAGGGAGAAGGTGCCTCAGCCCTCTCTTAGAAATTCACACCAGCCACTGACTCTCTTGTTTCCTTTATTCTGAAGCTCCACTCATCTACCAAGAATGTAAAACAAAAACAAAAACTCTCCTCTGTATGTCACAGGGAAACTGGCTTTGAGTCTATTCTCTCCTACACTCTTGTTTATGGATAAATTCTATTTACTGTTTCTTCAAGCTTTGGTCATTGATGCTAAAAATCCTGCTTTGGGGAGATTCATGAAAACTTTCTGGCTCAAGAATTAGGCTCTTCATTGAAAACTCAGGTTTTCCATTATACCTCAGTAAAACTGGGGAAAAAAAAGAAAAGAAAAGAAGACTTAGGCCTTCAAGATCTTTATCACTGCTATGGGTTTCAAATAACCAATTGACTTCTTTTTCTAAGGCTAAATCTGTTTTTCCTTTTAAATAATGGATGCCACTGCCTGAAATGTAATGACCATGGAACACTGAAAACAAAAATGTGGAAATGGAAAAAAAATCTCAGTTTTTAAAACCTCCAAATGTTACCCTGAGACAAATGCAAATATGATTAAGTAGAACCTATCTCACACACACAAGCCCTCTTCAAACTCTGAGGGTTTTTTTTATTGACACATAATTAGTGTACAACATAGTGTAAGTTTAAGGTATATGATGTATAGATTTGATACATTTATATATCACAATATGATTACCACCCAGCTAACACCTCCATTACATCACATAATTATCATTTCTTCTCTGTAGTGGGAACAATTAATATCTATTCTCTTAGCAACTTTGAAGATTATAATACAATACTGTTTCCATAATCACTATCCTGTGCATTAGATCTTCTGGACTTATTTACCTACTAACTACAAGTTTGTACCCTTAAGCAACACCACCCGAACTCTCCCACCCGTCAGCCCTTGGTAACCACCATTCTACTTTCTGTTTCTACATGTTCAGAACGGTTTTTATATAAACTTTTTATTTTTTTAATGTTTATTTATTTTTGAGAGAGACAGAGAACAAGCCGGGGAGGGGCAGAAAGAGAGGGAGACACAGAATCCAAGGCAGGCTCCAGGCTCTGAGCTGTCAGCATAGACATGGGGTTCCAACCCAGCAACTGTGAGATCATGACCTGAGCTGAAGTTGGATGCTTAACCGACGGAGCCACCCAGGTGCCCCAGGTGCCCCTATAAACTTTTTATTGAGGTGTAACTCACATACAGAAAAGCACACAAACTGTGAATGTACATCCTGCTGAATTTTTACTATGTGAATACAGACTTATCACGGCCACAGGTCGGGAAGAAAAACATGACAAGCATCCCACCTACACTCCCAAGAGAAACTGACATCATGACTTTCATCACCACCCATTAACTTTGCTAGTTTTTTAACTTTTTATAAGTGGAACCATAAACTGTGTTTTTCTGTCTGCTTTTTTCCCTCAAAAGTATATATGTCAAATTCATTCCATAGTGTTGCACAGGGTAGTAGCTTATTCCTTGTCATTTCTTTGTAGATTTCCTTTATATGACTGTATCACAATTTATCCATTCTCCTGCTGAGGGACATTTTGGTTGTTCCCAGTTTAAAGCTATTGTGAACAAACTTGCTGAGAACATCCATATACATATTTTTTGTTGCACATATGTATGTATTTCTGTTGGTGTACAACTAGGAATAGTATTACTAATTCATAGAGTTATATGCTTAGCTATATAATAGATATTACCAAACAATTTTTTGAAATGGTTCTAGCAGTTTGAACTCACTAGCAACATTGAGAATTTTAATTGTTCTACATCTTCTTCATCAACACTTAGTATCAGCAGTCTTCTTAATTATAGCTGTTTCCATGAATATATAGTGGTATCTTCTTGTGTTAAAATTTGCATTTCCCTAATGACTAAGGTAGCATTTCATGTGCTTCTTTGCCACTTGGAAATACTTTTGTGAAATGCTTTTAAAGTCATTTGTCATTTTTTATTAGGTTTCTATCTCTGATTTATAAGAATCCTTTGTCAGACATACATATTGCAATTATCTCTTTCTGCTCCTTGACTTTGCTTTTACACTTCTTAGAGAGGTATTTTAATAATTGAAATTCAATCAATCTGCACAAATCTGTTGCATTTCTGTACATCAATAATGGAGCAGCAGAAAGAGAAATTAAGAAAACAATTTATAATTGCACCAAAAAGAATAAGATACTAGGAATTAACCTAACCAAAGAGCTGAAAGACCCATACTCTGAAAACTATAAAACACTGATGAAAGAAATTAAAGATGACACAAAGAAATGGGAAGACATTCCATGTTCATGTACTAGAACAAATATTGTTAAAATATCTATACTACCCAAAGCAATCTACACATTTAATGCACTCACTATCAAAGAACCAACAGCATTTTTCACAGAACTAGAACAAATAATCCTAAAACCACAAAAGACCCCCACATAGCCAAAGCAACCTTAAAAAAGAAAACCAAACTGGAGGCATCACAATTCCAGATTTCAAGTTATATTACAAAGCTGCAGTGCTCAAAACAGTATGGTACTGGCACAAAAGTAGATACACAGATCAAAAGAACAGAAAAGAAAATCCAGAAATAAACTCACAATTATATATATGGTCAATTAATCTTTGACAAAGCAAGAAAGAATATCCAATGGGAAAAAGACAGTATCTTCAAAAAATCGTGCTGGGAACACTGGACAGCAACATGCAAATGAATGAAACTGGACCACTTTCTTATACCATACACAAAAATAAATTCAAAATGGATTAAAGAACTAAATGTGAGACCTGAAACCATAAAAATCCTAGATTAGAGCACAGGCACTAATTTCTCTGGCATCCACTGTACCAACTTTTTTCTAGATAGGGCTCCTGAGACAAGGGGAAAATAAACTATCAGGACCACATCAAAATGAAAACCTTCTTAACAGCAAAGGAAACAATCAACAAAAATAAAAGGCAACCAATGGAATGGGAGACGATATTTGCAAATGACATATCTGATAAAGGGTTTTTATCCAAAATGTATAAAGAACTTATACAAATCAGTATCCAAAAAACAAATAATCCCATTAAAAAATGGGCAGAAGACATGAGCAGACATTTCTCCAAAGAAGACATCCAGATGGCCAATAGACACACAAAAAGGTGCTCACCATCACTTATCATCAGGGAAATGCAAATCAAAACTACAATGAGATACCACCTCACACCTGTCAGAATGGTTAAAATCAAAAACACATGAAACAACAGGTGTTGGCAAGGATGTGGAGGAAGAGGAACCCTCCTGCACGGTTGATGGGAATGCAAATTGGTGCAGCCACTCTGGAAAACAGTATGGAGTTTCTCAAAATGTTAAAAATAAAAAATAGAACTACCCTACTATCCAGCAATGACACTACTGGGTGTTTACCCAAAGAATATAAGAATATTAATTCAAAGGGATACATGCACCCCTATGTTTATAGCAGCATTATTTACAATAACCAAGATATAGAAACAGCCCATGTCCATGGACTGATGAATGGATAAAGATCTGGTGTATATACATACAATGGAATATTATTCAGCCACAAAAAAAGAATGAAATCTTGCCATTTGCAACAACGTGGATGGAGCTAGAGAGTATAATGCTAAGTGAAATATGTCAGTCAGACAAAGACAAATATCATATGATTTCCTTCATATGTGGAATTTGAGAAACAAAACAAATGAGGGGTGCCTGGGTGGCTCATTTGGTTGAGCATCTGACTTCGGTTCATATCATGATCTTATGATTCGTGGGTTCAGGCCCTCCATTGGGCTCTCTGCTGTCTGCACAGAGTCCACTTCAGATCCTCTGTCTCCCTCTCTCTGCTCCTCACCTGTTCATGCTTTCTCTCTCCCTCCTTCAAAGATAAATAAACATTAAAAAAAAAAAAAAGAAGAAACAAAACAAATGAGCAAAGGGGAAAAAAGAAAGAGAGAGGAACAAGTCAAAAAACAGACTCTCAACTATAGAGAACTGACAGTTACCAGAGGGGAGGTTGGGGGGAGGGGAGGAAGAATGAAATAGGTGATGGGGTTTAAGGAGGGCACTTGTCGAGATCAGCACACAGTGATTAAAATAAAAACTTTCAAAAATTTGAAATTTGTAAATTTAATGCAGTTGAAATTATCAGTCTTTTCGTTAATGGTTAGTGCTTCTTATATTCTCTTAAGGAATCTTTGCCTACTACAATGCTACTAAGACTTTCTTCTATGTGATATTCTCAAAGCTTTATTATCTTATGTTTCACACTAAAATACAATCCACCTGGATTGGATACTGTGTATCACGTACAGTGCTAGTCAAGATTAATTTTTTTTCCATATGGCTACCTAATTTACCCAGCACCATTTATTTAAGAAACTATATTTCCCCACTGTATTATAATAGGATACTTTTGTCCTGAGTCATGTGACCATATATATATTAGGCTATTTCTGGGCTCTTTATTTCATTCCATTTACCCTCAGTAACACTTTTGTCTTGGTTTCTAACCACCTCCCCTCACTTAACTATCTCCTTATTAGGTCTTACCTTAAATATTACTTCCTCAGGGAAGTCTTTTCCAAATTAGCCATAACCACCATCTTTCAGTCTCCAACACAGTTCTTTCTATTTGTATCATTCATAATCCTATTAGGCACATTCTGATAGACCCATTCTATTAACAAATGAATCCACTATACCCTAAGCTCCATGAAGAAAGAGACTATGTCTGTCATGTTCACAGCAGGATTATTCCTGGTTCACAGGAAGTCCTGGGTAATCCAGGTTTGTTTTGTTTTGTTTAACTCAGTAACCACTCAGTCTATTATTTTTTCATTGCCCTTAGCAAGTGTTTCTTCTTCAAATGTTGGTGTCAGCAAAGTTCCTGCCTTAACTTGTTGGCCCTCTCTTTCCCCTCCCACTATCCAAAGGCAATCTTGGGGCACCTGGGTGGCTCAGTGGGTTAAGTCTCCAATTTTTCATTTCAGCTCAGGTCATGATCTCACGGTTTCATGAATTCCAGCCCCATGTTGGGCTCTGTGCTGACTCTGCCGACCCTGCTTGGGATTCTGTCGCGCGCACTCTCTCTCTCTCTCTCTCTCTGCCCCTCCCCAGCTCACACTCTCTCTGGCTCTCTCAAAATAAATAAACTTTAAAAAATTATTTTTAAAAAGTCAGTCTTATCTATTCACATGGATTTCACTACTAGCTAGATGATATGACTTAAAAATACAATTCTTCCAGATTCATAAATATAGAGAACAAACTGAGGGTTGCTGGAGGGGTTGTGGGAGGGGGGGATGGGCTAAATGGGTAAGGGGTACTAAGAAATCTACTCCTGAAATCATTGTTGCACTATATGCTAACTATTTTGGATGTAAATTTTAAAAAATAAAAAATAAAATTAAACATATACATATATACATTATATACACATATATATGTGTGTGTGTGTCTGTGTGTGTGTGTGTATACACACATATATATATATATAATTCTTCCACCTTGATCACAAGCTTCAGATTTTTATACCAAATCGCCTACTATGTATTTATAACTGGATGTGACACAGATGTTTCAAACTCAACCTGTTCCAATTGGGCTCATCTTTTCCCAGTCCTCCATTGCCACCCCCACCTTCTCCTCTTATATATACTATTTCAATTAATGGTGCCATCAACCACGTAGTTTCTTAAAGCAGAAATCCTGTAGTCATTCTATTATCCTTTATCTCCACCTACCCACATCTTTCATTCATTAATTATTCTTCCCACATGGTTCTAGAATCCTTCTCCCATCCCTACTACTAGTATCTAATCAGGTTTCCATTCTTTTTTACCTTGACTACTGAAATAGCCTGCTAATAACTCTCTTTATCCCAATTTTGCCTTCCTTTGAAGCTTCCTCCACATAGCATTCAGAATGACATTAAAATTCAATTTTTGGATTTTTCATGCTTAAACCCCTTCCAAGGCTTTACATAGCCTTATTATTCAGTTAACACACTTGGCTCTCTATAACTTGAGTCTTGATTTACTTTTTC
Organism: Panthera uncia; assembly: GCF_023721935.1. Taxonomy (NCBI): domain Eukaryota; kingdom Metazoa; phylum Chordata; class Mammalia; order Carnivora; family Felidae; genus Panthera; species Panthera uncia. The sequence continues at coordinate 25,256,041 of NC_064810.1, forward strand.
ACTTCTACCTTCTATTTTACCTTCCAATTATCTCCAACTGCTTTCAATTCCTATTAAACAATGATGTTTCCTTCATGTTTAGCTTTCTTTATGGTGTTCCCCATGCCTGGAATGTCACTCAGCTCTTACCCTTCCTTCAAGATTAGATTCTAGAAACATCTCTTCCAGGAAGCCCAAACCGCTGGGTTGAACTGAGTTCATTTCTGCTTCCCCCACAACCCCAAGGCAAACTTCATTACCACATAATTTGTAGTCTGTCTCCTCCACTAAACAATCAGATACTTGATAGCTAGCCCAGTATCATATTTGTTTTTGTGCCCTGGGATATAGTAGACAGCCTGGCATATATTAGGTATCTAACAATAGCTATTTGAAATTTTTTAGATCACTTTGAATCTCTGTGACAGAACCCAATATCCACTTTTCCCTTTCTTTCTTGTATCCTGTTGAATTCCAATTTTATTCCAGGTGACAATGTGCCCAGCTCAGTGACTACATTTCCTACCCTCCCTTGCCGTGACAGGAGATCAATAAGATGTAAGAATCGCTGCTGGCTTTCTGGAAACCACTTTAAAGGAGCCTGACCCAACTGACTCAACACTTTTGTCATTTATTCCTCCCTACTTCTCCCTGAAATATGTTCACAATGACTGAAATTCTAGAAGACATCATGTGTCCTTGAAGATTCAAAGCCATGCTCTCAAGACAGAAGTATGCTTCCCTAATGATTATAAAGCTTTCATACATGCGCAGCACGGCTTTCTTTTAGACTTTTGTTGCATAAGAGAATATGACACCTACTTTGTTTAGCCTATCTGGTGTCTTTGTGACCAGCAGCTGAAAGCAACAGTAGCTGCTAGCTCTGAATAAAAGTTTCTTCTCAAATGATGCAATTGCAAATTAAAAGTGATCATGAAAAATGCTTAATTGGAATCACCTCAGATGCACACACTATTTCTAAATATATTGCCCTATTCAACTTCTTCCAGAAACTGGAAGGCTGGGTGACTTTTCATATGACAGTGAGCCATTTTGTTTTTCCAGTTGTTGTTTAACTCTTACGACTTGTCACTTCAGTAGAGTTGGAATTTCTGAGATAACTGCTTGAGTAATATGGTTAGTATTCTTATTCACAGCTAGTAACTACCATGGGGACTTCACAGTGCCTAATTAAGACATATGGACAGAGTAATTAGAGTTCTTTCAAGGATTTACAACCAAGAGAGCATTAATAAACCATTATTTATATACTCTAATTTGCCTGTATCTATATGTATACACAGATATAAATCTTTATACAGATAGCAAACATAAATTATTGAGTTAGTCTCCCCATTTTAAAGCATAAAATAAAACAATGAAAACACACACACACACAATTAGAATACACTGGATTCTGAGTCTCTAACTTAACAGGTATTATATCCTGTGTTTGTACTCACTCTCTTGTTCTTTCCTCAGTGCTACCACAGGCCACTTTCACACTACATTGACTTAGTTTAAACTCTCTTCAGTTGATACTTAGACACATGCCATGTGGCCTCTTTTCCAGGCATTTAAGGCTAACTTTTCAACAATCACATATGTGCCCATTTTCTGAGTGGCTCTGAATTGCTTAGGATCTATTCTACCAGCTGTTTCTATGTCACTCTCTTGGGCTCCTCCCTCCTAGTGGATGGTCATTCACTGTGTGTGATGATTTCTCCTCACACTCATTCCTTTCTGGGTCATTTAATATCCATGTGAGACAAAGCCTTCATCCAGAGGGAAAAATATTTTGTCTAGTTTTGTTTTTAAGAATAAACAATAGGCTATGAAATCAGAGATATTAAGACTCAATGTCCTATCTTCATCCAGGTGCTTTGCATTTAATAAGTAATTATTGTTAACAATAAGCAGTTAGTCTGATATTCATTCATTTGGCTTCCTAAATATTAAGAATCTGCTATATCCCTACCACTGTGCTACGCCATGGGTACTACAGTAAGCAAAAACAGGTGTGGTACCTAATTACACGTTGTAGAGAAGACAGGCATTAAGCAAATTATCATAAAATGAGTTTATGACTGCAAACTGAGACTAGTGCTAGAAGGAAAGAAACATGGTTCCACGAGTGTTCTAATTACAAATCAGCTTGTTTCAGACCAACCATCCTACTGAGTAAACTAGAAAAATGAAATTAAAAAAAAATCTGTTTGAATGTATCATAAAACCACAAAGACCATATAAAGACTCAGGGAGCTAAAATCCAAGAAAGGAGGGAGGTGCAGAGAGGTGAACCTGACAGAGTGGCTTTTCTTCTCATGACATTAGCTAATTCTTGGTGGAGGCTCAAAAGATGAGCAGAGCTTCCTAGACTCACGGACAGGGGGAGCAAAAATTGAAGTTTAGGGCCCATGAAAAAAGGAAACTGTTGATAAACTCCAAGGCATTCAGTTGAGAAAGGAAAGTATTCATGATCTCCCTTCTCCATGACTCATTCATGGAGTGCCTCCAACAAGTACTACAGACAGTCATGGCTCTTCCACCAGTGGTGACTTAAAATTTCAGTCCTAATGTATCTGAGCTACTGATTCTTCTGGCAAAGAGTTGCTTTAGGCTTTTATTAAGTTAGTTTATACCAGTGAATACGGTAGTACTAGTAGGGCATCCAGAAGATTAGTTTTACCCAGCTTCTCTCTGTACTATTATGTAGTGAAACCTTTGATAGGACTCACCAGCCAGTGACCATTACTTTCTTTATGCAATTTACCCAATGGCATGAGGAAACTTAAATGGCCAAGAGTCAGTGTAAGCTTCAGATTTAATGAAAGCTGTATCCCACGTAGAAACATTCCACTAGTTGATACATTCAAAATAAATCCAAAAGAATAGGAATAGGAGGTAAAAATTTGCCAGTGAATTATTAGGTGCAATTGGGAGAAGCTCCATTCTCACTTCTATTCTACTGTCTCCAAACCTGTATTTGCAATCTATAGGAGACACAATACTGTATATTGGTCTTTGGCTAAAAAGATATTATAAAACAGTCTTCTCATAAGGTGGTGTACCTCAGCTATACTGTATTTGAGACTGCAGTTAGACCACAGCTGTTTCTAGGCCCTGGGGTCCCTTAGACCACTCAGCCACCGTTTTTCCAACTTCTTTCATCTGTAAAATAAACTTCCTTGGTCAGAAGATGTTTAGATGGAACATCATAATAGTGTATAAAATACTCAGTGCATGAATGGTGATAGGAAAAGAAGAAAACTTGGGAGGAAAGGCAAATTACAATCTAAAGAGTCAAAGCCCCTTCCATGATAGGGGAAGTCTAGCTGGCCTTCCCAGAATATGGTACTACATTGAAGTTGAGGGTTGGTACCTTTGCTGGCAAGCACAGCAAAGTCTGATTTTTGAGGCAAAGTCCATATTTTAATGCCTGTCACCATAACTACTTTGATCAAGTATTAAGGAGGCTTGGGAAGGAGGTAAAGCAGCATACATGGAGTGAGTCATCTTGTCCACTTGATAATTAAAAGCCTCATTTACCATGGCCTTTTGTTGGTCATTTACATAAGGATACATTTAGTCACATTTTGGAATCCCATTCAGAGAGAATCACCCATAGATGTCTTCCCCCAATTCTTTGTGATCAGTCTTACAATTCTATTTCTTTTAGGTCCCTGGCAGTCTGATTATATCATTAGCCACAGCCCATCAATCGGTATAGACATCTCAGGCTTTGTACTAACAAAGTGGATGATAATACATATTGTTTAAATTCAGGTCCACTGGGAGAATTTCCTTTCTCCACCATCTTACAGGGCCATTTATAAGGGAAGAAATAATGTCACAGCATTCTATTCCTAGTTGGCACAAATGTGTGCATAACCATTTTTAAAAAAAATTTTTTAACATTTATTTATTTTTGAGAGAGAGAGAGATACAGAGACAGAGTGTGAGCTGGGGAGGGGAAGAGAGAGAGGCAGGCTCCAGGCTCCGAGCTGTCAGCACACAGCCCCACGCAGGGCTCGAATCCACAAACTGCGAGATCATAACCTGAGCCGAAGTCAGAGGCTTAACTGACTGAGCCACCCAGGCACCCCTGTGCAGAACCATTTTTAACCAGATTCAAATGTTTTCCTCTTCATTCAACTGATCTGAAGTAATGCCCCCATGAAAGTGAAGAGCAACGCAGCAAGAAGGGGCAATGTGATAATTAACAAAACTATTTATGCAACTTACTTCTGCCTTTACAGCTGATGGACCCAATCTTGAATATATCCCTTCCACTTGCTGATGGAGGTCTTTGGGACATGTCTAACATCAATGTTGGTTTCTAATCCTTCACTACTTACTGTATAATCCTCTGTTCTTCATCTAATTGGTAAAAGAATAATCCTAACTGGTTTGACTTTATATTTCTGACCTCATTCCCTATTATAATCACCTTGGCTCACTCCACTCCAGCTTCTCTCTTCCTCCATCAAACCAGTCATGTCCACAGCCTTTGCCCTTCTTTTCTTTCTGCCTAGAATATCCTTGCCCTGGAAATGCACAAGGCTACTTCAATGCCATGGCTCAAACATTACATTCTCAGTGACATCTTCCATAGCAATGCTTTTTTTTTTTAATTAAATCCTTACACACCCTGGTAGTACTAATTTATCCTGATTTATTTTTCTCTTTACACAGATTACCTTGTAATATACTGTATATTTCCATTTATTTGCTTATTCTCTCTTCCTCCACTGGAATATAAGTTATACGATGGAATTTTCATTGGCCTAGGTTTACCACTGTATCTCCAGTACCTAGAACACTGTGTGAACATATCAAGTATTCAATACATGCTTTAATGAATAAATGGGTGAATGAATCTTTCCCCTCAAAGCCCTCCTTAATTTTAAATTTTGAGAGTTTTCTAATGAATCAAAAACAAATAGAGTTGTTAAATGAGTGATATATCTGATTTTATTCCCTTGTATTATCAAAAAAACTATCTTCTCCTTTTTTCCCTATGTTCTTCCATTCTATGTATATTATAAAAATTTTCAGTGAGGAGAAATCAGTTCAGCTTGCTCTTCTTTCCTGACAATTGCTGGTTTTTAGAATAATAATGCCACTGGTTGTTTCTGATTCAAACACAGTGTGAGGCTTTGTTTCTTAGATAAGTCAACTGAGCAAGAAAACAATTAGAATTACTCCCAGCTTGAAGAGACACATTGAATCCAGAATTTCCATAAGTGTCCCCATCACGCTAAAATCAGCCTGGTATAAAATCATTCATTCCCTTTTGGCCTTATTCACTAAGATTCCATACACACACATGCACAACTCACATGCACACACACACACACAATTCTGATACAAAGTTTTGCAATCTATTGTGGGAATTCTTGTATCTTACAGATTTGCTTTTAAATTGGTTCCCAGTGCATGCTAGAATCTGACAACAGTTGAAAACTAGAGACAAAGAGAGGAGTAAGGGTGGGACAGAAGAATTGGCTTCCCCTGGCCAGGTATATCTCTTAAATGGGTCTACTAAAGGTCTTGTTAAGGGTCTTTCAAGCAAAGGCAAAAGAATACCATCAGAGAATGAAGGGGGGCTGCTTTACTTGGCAACAAAACTCGTAGGGAGTTGAAGCTCCTCCCATATAACAAAATCTCCATTCTCACCATCCTACTTCTTTCTGATCAATACCTTCCTATCAGACTTCATATCAGGCACATGACAAGACTGTAAATTCAACTGATACTGATTTTAAGCCGCAGACTCAATGTTTGTGTGTATCTTTTAGATCTCTCAACCCAGTGGCTACAAGAAATGTGATGTTCTTTTTGCAGACTCAAAAAAGTCATTGATTTTCAATCCATGCCTTAAGTGGAAAATTACACAGTTTGTATTAGTAAATCTGTTTATTTAAGCTTTGTGGAAATGATAACAGTAAATACTATACTCTACAGGTCTTACATAGCTCTTCCTACTGGCCTCTAACAGAATCTAATTGGTCACCTAAAGCCTTTCTTCAATTAGCACTATAATCTAGGGTGAATCGTTTAAATGAATGTTCACCATACTGTGCATACCATAGTATGCCAGAGACCCACTGCTTACTAGCAAGAGTTTTCACTACCTTCATCACCTTTAACTATTGCCAAAATAATTCTGCATAACAAAACTAGATGGCTTAATATAACCACTTGTTCTTGTTTTTGTAACCTCAAGTTGGTAAACAATGGCTGATTCAGCTTGGGTTCAATTGGGTAGTCAAGTTGTTCTACATACTTCTCATCCTCCTGGGACCAACTGGCTAGCTGAGGCATATTTTTTCTCATACTAATGTCAGAAATGCAAGAGAGCAGGCAACCATCATACAAATACATCCCAGATCTTTGCTCACAATACATCCACAATATCCCACCAGCCAAAGCAAGTCACATGGCCAAGCCCAACATCAATAAGGCAAGGTAGAATATTCTACCCACAGTGGGAGAATATTTACTGAACAATAATCCATTTATCATAATCTCTAACAAAGTCAGATAAGCAATCCTAAACACCTTCCTTTCTTTGAATGCCCATGCCCATACAAAGTTCTGATTTACATTTGTATATTAAGAGGATTCTCAGTTGCAAGCAACAGAAACCAACTCGGCATAAAATGAGAGTATTGAAGGAATATTGAATTGTTGATACGTACAACAGAAAGACTAAAGAGCGAGGCTCAGTGGTGCTGAGATCAGTACCAGTTCATTAATCACAGCACAACACAGATGTGGTCCTATATGAACACAAAGCAGCCCACTGCCTCTGGGGTCTAGGCCAATTTTTTAAATACATGTTGACTTGTAATATTTGGGTTAAATAAAATATATTCTGAAAACTAACTTTACCTGGTTGATTTTTTTAACTTTTTTAAAAATTAAACTACTAGAAGGTTTTTTAAAATTATTTATTTATTTATTTATTTATTTATGTAAATCTCTGCACCCAATGTGGAGCTCCAATTCAGAACCCCAAGATCAAGAGTCATATGCTCTACCAACTGAGCAGCCAGGTGCCACAGACTACTAGTAAGTTTTGAATGACATATATGGCTCACATTTCTAAAGGACACCACTACTCTTGTACTCTCTACTCTTATAGCACTGGATGCTAGTAATTGCTTCTGGCACCACTACCAATGCAATCTCCAGAAACCGGGAGCTGCTAAAACAGTCAACACCATCTGAGAAGAGTCTTCCCTATCCTGTCTTCTTTGCATGCCAAACAATCTGGGGGAAGATCCATCTGCTTAGCCAAACTGGGGTCACATGCTTATGCCCTAGCTTCAAAAGAGGCTAACAAAGTGAATATATGGTGTTTCTAGCCCCTACAGAAAGAGATAAACTCTTACCTACAACCAAGACTTACAAAGTGAAATTCCCCAAATATAGAGATTTTAACATTGAGTACTCAAAAGTCAGTGAAAAATCCAGTTTTTACTCAGTATATCCCTTTGCAGAAATATAGCACTAAGAAATAGAAAAACAGGGGCAGAGACTTCTTTACAAAGATTCTTATCTTAGCTGGGTTCCTCCAGAAGCAAACATAAAAATAAACAGTTCATTTGTGAAATGAAGCAGAAGCATCAGCAGGGAGTTAGGGAAGTAAGACAAGGCAAGGAAGGAAATCAATTCAAGGGTGTACCAATGAGGCCATCAACTGGGACTCAGTCCCCTCTGGGGCCTCTGGGACACTGTTTAGAACACACCTCAGTGTAGTGTCATCTGAGGGAGGAGGATGGTAGGTGAGGGTTGATCCTGGGAATGTTAACTCTTTGGAACTTTCAGCTTGTGCTGGCAAGTATATGCATGCATCCAGAGAAGGTCAGACCCTGGGCTGAATGCCACTAGCATATATGAGAAAAGTGAGATGTAAAAGATATATAAAGGGAATATGAATGAGACACTGATGGCAGAAACAACCTACATGTTGTTATTAAAAATGATGGTCTTAGTCTGCTTGGACTGCCATAACAAAATACCAAAGGCTGGGTGGCTTAAACAATAGGCACAGTTCTGGTGGCCAGGAAGTCCAATATCAAGGTGTTGAAAGATTCAGGTCTTGGTGAGGGACCACTCCCTGGCTTGCAGATGACTATCTTCTCACTGTGTTCTCACATGTTGGGGAGAGAGAGCAAGCAAGATCTGGCCTCCCTTCCTTTTCTTATTAGGACACTAATTCCATCCTGGGGCTCCACCCTCATGACCTCAACCTAATTACTTCCCAAAGGCCCACCTCCAAAGTGTAAGGACTTCAACATGTGAATTTTGAAGGGACACAAACATTCAGTCCATATCAATGATGTTTCTGAAATTTTTAATAATTCCTTCCACAAATATTTATTGAACAGAACACCTAGTATGTGCAAAGCAATACTCAAGGAGCTGTAAATTGCTGAATGAGACAGACAAAAATCCCTTTCCTTGCGAAATTACATTCTAGAAGGGGAAAGAGAAATAAATAACCAAAATCAACAAGTTGTTTTGTATGTTAGAAGATGATGAATCCTACAGTGAAAAATAAAGCCTTGGATTGTGATAGGTATGCCAAGATTGGGCAATGGGGAATACAGATTAGAACAGGGTGGCCAGGGAAGGCCTCATGGAAAAGATAACATTTGGGCAAAGATGAGGTGAGGGAGTAAACTATGCCAATACCAGTGGAAAGAGCATTCTGCATATAAAGGACAGAAATTGCAAAGTAGGCTTTGGGTATGAGGTGAAAAGGAAAATCAGGAACTCAATGATAGACATGTTAATGGACAATAAATTCCATGTGGATTTGGAATTCAAGGGCAAGCTCTATCTAGACTGCAAACATAAGTTTGTGAGTCTTCAGCATACACACGATATCTAAAACCATTCATTGGATGAGATGAATGGAATGAGTGCCAATAGAAAAGAATTCCAAGTCACTTTTGAAAATAGTCTGGCAATTCCACAAGAGGTTAAACACAGAGTTACCCTATGATCCAGCAAATCCACTCCTAGGTATATGCATCCAAGAGAAATGAAAACGTGTCCATGCAAAATCTTGTGCATAAATATCCATAGCAGGAGTATTAGTAATAGTCAAAAGGTGCTCACAACCCAAATGACCATCAACTGATGAATGGGTAAATAAAGTGGGTAAATATCCATATAATGGAATATTACTTGGAAATTCAAAGGAATGTGGTACTTATACACACTACAGTGTGATACACCTTGAAAACATTATGTGAATTTAAAGAAGCCAGACACAAAGGACCACATATTGTATGATTACACTTACATGAAATGTGCAGAATAAGCAAATCTATAGACACAGAAAGTACCTAAGGCTGGTGGGGCAGGGCACGGGTCGGGGAAGGAGAGCTGGGTAGAAAGTGCATGGGGTTTCTTTTGAGAGTGATAAAAATCTTCTAAAATTTATTTGGTAATGGTTTCCCAACTGTATAAATATACTAAAAGCCATCGAGCTGTACACTTCAAATGGTTGAGTTTTATGTTATGTGAGTTATATCTCAATAATGTTGTAGAAATAATGCTGTAGAAAGAAAGAAAGGGAGGAAAGAAGGAAGGAAGGCAGGAAGGAAGAGAGAAGTTGTAAGGTTTGAGTTCTGGAGCCATTGGACATTTAAGGATTTGTGATACTTATTAGACATCTAACAGGAAAATCTGAGTAGGAGTTTGGGTATGCGAATTTAGAGATGAGAAACAAGGTCTGGCCTTAGAAGTGACTTGAGGGGCGCCTGGGTGGCTCAGTTGGTTGAGTGTCCCACTTCAGCTCAGGTCATGATCTCATGGTTTATGAGTTTGAGCCCCGTGTTGGACTCGTGCTGACAGCTCAGAGTCTGGACCCTGCTTCGGATTCTGTGTCTCCCTCTCTCTCTGCCCCTTCCTTGCTCTCTGTCTCTCTGTCTGTCTCTCTGTCTCTGTCTCTCTTTCTCTCTCTCTCTCTCTCTCTCAAAAATAAACACTAAAAAAAATTTTTTTTAAGAAGTGATTTGAGATTGAGTCTGGGGTATGCCAGTGTTCTGAGGTTGGGGATATATACAAGACCCAGAGAACAGAGAACAGAGAAAACAAGTCTGAAAAGGAGAGGCCAGTAAAGAGTCCAGTGTCCCAAAAGCTAAGGGAAGAAAATATTTAAGGGAAGAGTGATCAACTCTGTCAAATGCTGCCAATAACTCAAGTAAGATGAAAACTAAGATCAAGCATTGGTTTTAACTCTGTGGAAGTCAATGGCGATTTTACAAAAGCTGTTTTGCAGGAGCCAGGAGAATGAATGCCTGATTAGAAAATGGGAGACAAGTAAATTGCAGATATCCAGTAGCTATAACTATTGAGAAGATTTGCTTTTCACAAGAGCAGAGAAATGATCCAGTAACTGAAGGCAGATAGAGAGTCTGGAAAATTTTGTTCCCCCTAAGATAAGAGAAATAGCATTTGTATAAGTTCATGAAAATGAGCAAGCAACAAGGAAAACATGATGGTACAGAAGAGAGAAGCCAACTGGTGATGTGATATCCTTGGACACATGAGAAGGGCTTTAACTAGGCCTGTGGAAAATTCACTCATAATAATGAAAAACAGAGTTTGTGGGCACAGAGCAAGTGGGGGTGGGAGGTGGGGGGATGTACAGGAAGAAGTATGGGATACTACTAAAGTATCCCAGTAAAACAGGAAACGAGGTCTCAGCAGAGTGAGAATGGGGGAGGAGGCACTGAGGGGAAAGAAGAAGAAAATAGTGTCTGGGCAAGGGGTGAGGGGAGGACTAGAGAAATGCAGTATGGTGGCCCGAGAGTATTCTGCACCGACTCCTGGTTAGTAGCAATGAATTAAAAGTGAGACCAGTCAGCAAGATGGCGTTTTTCTTTCTCTAGAACCATTCAGCCATACAAAGATAGATTTCAATAAATTGACAGTTGGCTTTAACCGAGGTTGGTATTAACAAAATGTGAAAATTCTCCCAATTTTGTGAAAAAGAAAGAAAATTTTAATAGAGTATGAGCACATAGCACTTGCATAGGAAAAAAAAAAAGCAGACAGAAAGGAAATTTATAAATTGCTGTAGTTTTGCAGGCCATTTTTATTTTATTAGATATTCTCTAAGGTTTTTCGCAAAAATCAAAGCTCACCCAGTCTTTCAACACTATCCAATATAACCAAAATCAGGAATTAGCAACAGGTTTCACAAGAAATTTCAATATGAAAGCAATAAAACAAGACAGCAATTCTGTTTGTCCCTTCTCCCATCAAGAACATCATTTCTTGTATATGTTTCCTTGAGTATCTGCTTCATTCCCTTGATTCTGTTTGTAGATCAGTGCACAGGACCCCAACATGGCTGTCCTTGTTTCAGCCCACAGTTCCAGAAACCACATCACCCGACTAAGTGTTTGTCTTTCTCAGATAAAGTTTACAGGGGGCAAGCTGATTGGCTCAGCTTGAATCAGGGCTCTTTATTTGGTTCAATCAACTAGAATCAGGAATGGGAAAGCAGCTGTCAAAATAATGGCAACCACCTAATCCCTTTCCTTCAGCCAAATGTTAGGGAGAAAGGTAGTTCCAATAAAACAAGCCAAAAAGGACCCCAAATGTAACTTTGTAAAAAAGCATGTATCACGTTTATAATAAGAACAAATACTTTGTTTTGTTTTATTTTTTGAGAGAGAGAGCACAAGCAGGGAAGGGGCAGAGAGAGAGGGACAGAGGATCTGAAGCAGGTTCTGCACTGACAGGTTGACAGCCACGAGCTGGATGCGGGGTTCCAACTTGCGAACCACAAGATCATGAGCTGAGTTGAAGTCAGATGCTCAACCGAGTGAGCCACCTAGGTGCCCCGACACTTTTATTTTTTTAAGAACAAATATTAATACTTATAAAGAAGAGATGAAAGGGAAAAATAACAAAATGTTAAAAATTTAGTTTCCCCTTTTTTATAAAATATTCCTTCTCTGTTTCAGATAGGAGTTTCATCATTGTAATTTCTTTTTTTTTTATTTTTTAAAAATGTTTATTTATTTTTGAGAGACAGAGAGAGAGAGAGAGAGCGTGAGTGGGGGAGAGGTAGAGAGAGAGAGAGGGAGATACAGAATCCAAAGCAGGCTCCAGGCTCCAACCTGTCAGCAACTCGTGAACCGCGAGATCAAGACCTGAGACAAAGACAAAGTCAGACGCTCAACTGACTGAGCCACCCAGGTGCCCCCCATCATTGCAATTTCTAAAAAGCTTCTGATGAGTGCCTGTTAGCACAAGGCACCATGGCCTTCACTGCACAGAATGAATCTGACAGGCAAAAAATTATTTTAACAGGAAAATATACATTTTTGAAGAAAATGTTGAGAAGGCAAAATATATCAATAACTGCAAAATGGAACTGTTGGCAATATCAAACATTCTGAAGATTCCCTCCTTTCTTCAGTAAATGCCTAGTGAATATTCCCTGTGTGTTATTAGACTTGAAAGTCTATCCAGCGTTAAAAAAAACAGCAGGATAAAACTGAGAACCAAATCTATTAGTGACATTCCCTGTTAAGATTATTTTTAGTTACACAAACTGTGTACATGTTTGTGTACTTTAACGTTCAAGTACACACAGAAGCGTACAGAGAAAAAGAAGAATCTCCTTTGGTTTTACCTCTCTCACCCCTAAGTACCCTCAATTCCACAGCACTTTACAGAGAAAAACACAGTTAACAGTTTGCACTATAATACCCTTTCAATTCTTTTTTTTCGTTAGCTTTATTTATTATTTTATTCTTAAGGCCTTTGCTGTTCATTGTTAAACCTGCCTTTCTTTCTTTATGCTGATGACTTCCTATCAGCATCCCTGGTAAGTTATATACTCCCATGGCCTTGCATCCAGGCCTATAAAGACATTTTCTATAATATCCCAATGATCTAATCTCTTAAGGCTCTCATACTTCACCTGTTTTTTAAAAGCAGACATTTTATGGACTGGTGAAGCAATCATTTAGAAACATACATCTCTGAAGCCACAATCATTTTATAATTTGTTCTGCCTCACCAACAACCACAGCCAGTCTTCCAAGAGGACAATCCTTTAGAGAAAATCTCTAACATTAAAGCAGCTTACAGCTATTTCAGATAATGGGAGCTGCCCAGCCTGTGATGTGTTCAGTCTCTACCATTTATGGAGGATCTGCTGGACTAATAACTGACTTGAAAATGAGCTCTGCACAAGAAATTCAGCAATGAATTATGAAAATAAGTGAACTTACAAAATTTACTGGAAATTTCTTTCTGAAGGTCAGAGGATATATTAAACACAATATCAAATGTGCATTTTTAAAACAGTATATCATATCCTTACGAAAATCTGATGTAAAGTTTATGGCTACCCTTTCAAAAGAACTGGTTAAAGACAGTCCAATCAGGACTGACTTTGTAGATGTGTCTAGATTTCTGAAATACAAAGTAATATGCAATAAAAAGGGGGGGGAAGCTCTAGAGATCTCCCTTAGAAAAAGAAAATTCCAGGGTGCCTGGGTGGCGCAAATCATTTGAGTATCTGGCTCTTGATTTCAGCTCAGGTCATGATCTCATGATTTGTAGGACTGAGCCCCACATCGGGCTCTGCACTGACAGCACCAGCATGGAGCCTGTTTGGGATTCTTTCTCTCCCTCTCTCTCTGCCTTTCCCCCACCTGCACATGTGCGCTCTCTCTCTCTCTCCCTCAAAATAATAAAGTCCCCCCAAAATATGTCTTGCATGGACCTTGCTGTGAGTCACATTTGTGTAGAAAAACCTTATTACTCAATAAAACTTTATTATTTAAAACTTAAGCTATGTTACTTAATGTCTATTTTGCAAATATTATATAAATTGGACTTCGCCACATGCCAATCCATCCTTGATGGACCAATTCCAACTGGTGATTAGACGATCCCCAAGCTATGGCAAAACTCCACCCCAAGTGTCTGTCTTATCTCTCACTCACCTTTTCTACCTCAGGACTTGTTTCAAAGATATCAATTACTCAGCCTTATGAAGAACATTCCAGAAACATGAGGGATTAACAACCACAGAAGCAACCCTCAGCCAATGAGGAATGGGAGTCAGTGAACAAATGCCCAGTCTCCCACCCTTTGGAGGGAAAAGTCTAAAGCCCGTTCTATACAGTTCTTTGAGGGGCTCCCTAATGGATTTGAATACTAGTTGCCCACAGCAATAACTGGATCAATAATGTGCATTTAATTGGCTTCCTTGAATCATTTCTCAAATAGATTATCTTCCCCCAAATGCTTGCTTCAGGCTCTGCTTTAGGGGTAAAACAAAGATGTTATGTAAAGTGCTAACAGTGCCCATATTCTAATATATGGGCATCCATATGTAATGGGCAACCATTAGTAATGATGGTTCCCTTCCTTGCATCTCTTCATAAATGCCATTCACTCTACTAATGAATCAGTTTTCCAGTCCTTATCAAGAACTCAGTCACAGCAAAACAACTGTCCAAAATGGTAGCCAATATGGCTACTGAGGACTTGAAAATGCAGAGTCCAAACTAAGAAATGTTGACAGTGTAGGCTACACAACAGACTTTAAAAATTTAGCATAAAAAACTAAAGTATCTCATTAACAATTTTATACTGATTAGTTGAAATGATAATGTTTTGGATAGTATTGGGTCAAAGAAAATATATGACTAACACTAATTTCATTGGTTTCTTTTTACTTTCTATAATATGGCCACTAAAAACTTGAAAATTATAGTACTGACTTGTATTATACTTCTATTGTACAGCACTGTTCTAGAAATTGTGGAAAAGGGCCACAAGGTGAAAAGAGACAGAGGTAGTGAATATGGGTATGTCTCAGTAGATTCAACAAGATGTTTAATTACATGGCACAGAAATCATTTAGGCTGACATAAGCAAAAAAGATTTTACTGAAAAATAAAGGAGTCTCCAAAACCTGGTCCAAAGAACCAAGCTTAGAGTCTGCATAGCTAGGTAGCAGGTCTGCAGGTTGTTTGCAAAAAATGGCTCCATCATTCTCTTTCCTGTACCCTTGTGCCTTCGCAATGTGACTTTGCCTCCCAATAAGAGGTTGAGTGTATTTCTTTACCCCTTGATTTTGGGCTGGACTCATGACTTGCTTTGACAAGAAGCATGAGGCCACTCCTTCTCAGAACCCTGCTGAGTGGTCATGGGTACAAATGTAGGCTGGCCTGCTAGATGACAGGGATGTATATTCCAGTTGTCTCTATAGCCTCAGCTGACTGTCACCCACTCCACAGAAACAGAGCTGTCTCACTGACCGGAAACCGATTGCAGACACGAGTGAGCTCAGAGCAAGCAGTCCAGTTAAAACTGGTCCAAACTGATGATTCTATAGAATCCTGAACTAAATAGCCTACCAGGTTATTTTGAAAAGGCTTTTTCAAAGATAAATCTGGAGACTAGTAAAAGTGGTAAGGACAGACTTTATTCAGCGATAACTGCTGCAATGAGGAAGAGGATCCAGTGTGAACTGAACTCTGATCTGTGCAGAACTGACTGGGCATTTTAAAGAGAAATTGAGGGAGTAGGCACAGGTAACAAGCAAAGATTAGGTTTATTACCTGGAGTTTATTTGGAGGAGAAGGAAATTTCTTGTATCTTTATGCTAGCAAGTAGTAGTATAAGTTAGAGCAAAGGATGGCCCCCTTCATCCTGGAAGGGAGGGCGAAAGTTATTGCCCTGAATGTCTGCATTTCAAAGAGATGACTCTCTGGTCTGAGAAGAAGGTTCTGGGTGGTGGAAGATTTACATCTCAAAGGGGGAAAGAATGGATTTACAACTGTAAGCTTTTTTTTTTTTAATGTTTATTTATCTTTTGGAAGAAAGAGAAACAGAGCAAGAGTAGAGGGGAGGGGCATAGAGAGAGGGAGACACAGAATCTAAAGCAGGCTCTGGGCTCCAGGCTCCAGAGCCTGACACAGGGCTTGAACCCATGAACAATGAGATCATGACCTGAGCCAAAGTCGGACATTTAACCAACTGAGCGACCCAGGCACCCTATAACCGTAAGCTTTCTAAAGTAATTGCTCCATGAGAAGGGGTTCAGAGGCCTGTTGATTACCAGGTTTGTGCTGGAACAAATAGTATTTCTTCTGGAAGTCTCGATTTTCTCAGGCAGGCATACTGAGAGGGCTGGGGTCAGCCTAGGGATATGGCCTTGAGTCATATGTTCATGTTTGTTCAAATCTTTTAGTGTGCATGGTAGCAGGGGGAGAGGAAGTACACAAAATCATTTGCACCGAGTCTGCTGTTTTTCACACGCCAAAGTTGAGGCCTAGTTGAAAAGAAAACTCAGAGGACCCTAACTAAAGTTTAGTCAAGAAGAGAGTCTCTGTTATTTGTCACTTAGTTTGGGGTAGTTTCTTATATAGCAAAATCTAAGTAACTAAACTTGAAGCCACAGGACTAGTCCAGTAGAAATTCTACCACCTCTTCCTCCAGATCTAAAAACTGCACTTTGTACTGCTGGACACGGAGACTGCCACTTGGGCCCCTGGAAAGTGCTTGCAGGTACTACTACCACTGCCAGGGCCACCAGAATGGATTCTGTGTCATCAGTGTTTTTTGATATCACTACCCCCAATTTGAAGTCTGGAGAAAGCACATCTGACTGATGGAGCCTAAGTCACATGCTCATTGCTTCACATTGATGCCTCCAGCCTCTACAAGTTAGATACAGGTTCTGTTCAATCAAATTAAAAATTCTCCAATGCAGAAAGTGTGTTCAGATGCTAGGTCATCACAACAAAAAATAAATGTTATTACATGTACCATAATATTTCATCCCTCCACTGCTTTACTGATGCTGAAAATCATGTTTGAAACACATCTTCAGGGGCTCCTGAGTGGCCCCGTGGGTTAAGCATCTGACTCTTGATTTCAGCTCAGGTCATGATCTCATAGTTCGTGAACTGGATCCCCACGTGGGGCTCTGCATTGACAGTGTGGAGCCTGCTTGGGATTCTCTCTCTCTCTCTCTCTCTCTCTCTCTCTCTGCCCCTCCCCTGCTCGTGCTCTCTCTCTCAAAATAAATAAAAATAAACTTTTAAAAAAATAGAGAGATAAAGAAACACGTCATCATCCTTTCCTACATGAATAACTCCTCTTCATTTTCCCTGGGAAATCTGACTTCTTCCTGTTCCCCTTTCCCCGCTGTAGCTAAATTAGGAAAATGCACAAAAGCATGAAATCTATCAAAGTAATGAGCACTCCTGCTTGTTGGAGTAGCTTCTGTTGGTCACAGCTCTTATCATTAAGAATCTTTCAATCTGAGTGAATGAAATCTTTCACCCAATCCCCAGTGTTTGTAACAAAGTACGTACTCAGTGTTTGCTTCTCCACAAATAAACTGGAGATTTCATTACAGGAGGAAATAGGAGGTGAATTTTGTAAAATACATCGATGTCAGATTATGCAGAATGTCAATGTAATTTATCTCAGAGACAACACAGTGCCACTGAGGGTTTTGGTACTATTTATTAGATAAAGATTCATGTGGAATCAATTTACAGGATGCAAACATGGGAGTGAGACTAGAGCCTCTTGGCAGGCTATCACAAATGCTGGGTATGCGAGTAGAAGGGTATAGCCATGATAATGAAGAGAAGAGTCCACTCATGAGATGAAATTAAGAAGATGATAGAACCTGTTTGGTCCTGGATGAAGACAGAAGAGAGAAGGGAATGTTTTCATAGGTGAAGTGGCAAAATGTGTATGTGTGTGTGCGTGTGTGTGCGTGTGTGTGTGCGTGTGTGTGTGTTTAATTGTGGTAATTTCTTTGTTGTCCCAAGAACTTTCCCTCATACTACTCATTCAGAGGCATTTCCTAATTCAGGAAAAGAAAAACTACTGCACAACAGGAGAAAAGGATGTCATATTCTTTGTTTTTAGCTTCAGAAGAAACGTTCTAGGAGAATACAGACTTTGCAAGAGTACTTGCAGAAAGAGACTACATCCTTCCTGTCCACTT
Organism: Panthera uncia; assembly: GCF_023721935.1. Classification (NCBI taxonomy): domain Eukaryota; kingdom Metazoa; phylum Chordata; class Mammalia; order Carnivora; family Felidae; genus Panthera; species Panthera uncia. Next base: position 25,274,051 of record NC_064810.1, read on the forward strand.
AAACTCCCATGCCCGATAAACAAGGGACTTCTGATTTAAATAAAAAGAAATTACAGAGGTGAAGCAAAATGGTTAAGTGCATATACAGGGAGGATTTGAACATGACCCTCCTTCCCAGGTGTGTAGTTTAAGTAGAGAAAAGATTGGAGAAGAGTCTGGTGTTCTAGATATCTACACATCCACTTGGTACCCTAGCATCAAGGAAGAATGGTAGTGTAGGTCTCTCTGCACCAAAATGACATCAGGCCAACAATTAAACATGGCTGGGTATGACATCAGGGAACAAAGAGGCTCTAACAACAGCTCTGATTCTACCTTAAGCTCATTAGTGAAAAGTAGACAAATAAACTTTCTGCACTTCCCTAAGCAGGGCTTGAATGTTAGTTAAAGGAGACAGCCAAGGGCCAAAGGGGCTTGAATTTGTAACCCAAATGCCAGCGTGAATTATGCAACTGAGGCCTTATATTGCAGGGATTTCAGGAGGTGGCCTTTTGGAAGAGTGCCAAGTAATATGACCACTAGAAAGCAGACACCCTCCCTCCCTGACCTCCTCCCTCAACTTCCATCCTGTCATTATCATAAATAAACCGTGGGACAAGAGTGTCACCTTGAAGAAGAAAAAAAGGTAAAATCCAGAAATATGATTTTAAACTTGAAGTGGCTGAAAAAGGTGTGACAAAGACTACGTTCACCTAGAAACGCCTGCATATAATTTTATAGCATCAGGAAAAATAGATAGAGCATATAATAGAAACTAAGTCCAGTTGTAAGAAAATAAAATGTTACCTGTTCTGCATGTATGACTTTAGGGCCTCTGAAAATTATACTTACAATAGGTAAGTATAAGGTTTTTACTGCATTCTTAAGAGGATTAAGTGTTCTCTATGGGGAACTACAACATACTTTATTTAAAATAATAATAATAAATCAATGACTGAAATGGTTCAACACTATATTGAAAGTAACAAAGTGAACTGCTATTTTTCTCACACCTGGCCTTCTCTCTGAGGCATATTCTGATTCTAATTTAATGCTGGGTATAGGTCACCAAGGTGAGAAGGGTTGCTAGCCGATATTCTTTAGTACAGTGCATTCCAAAGACGTCCAGTCCATTCTTGGGCCAGTTAAAAGTCTACAGGACTCCAAGAAGGTACGTTAGGTATTGAAGTTGGCCAGATAGTTAAGATAAACCCTAGAGCAGTGGTTGTCAGTGGAGACAGTGGGGAAAAGCATCAGGTGGTTGGGGATGGCAGAGGTGGGGGCGGGGAGGGGCCGGTTTGCTCCCCATGGGAATGTTGGCAGTGTCTGCAGATAGTTTTGGTTGTCACAACTGAAGACAACTGGTAGAAGCCAGAGATGCTGCTAAACATCCTACAATGTACGGACAGTCCCCATAGGAATCGACAGTCAAAAAGGTCAATGCTACTAAGGTTGAGACACCTGCTCTAGAGGTGAGTTAGAAGTCTAACCACTTTCAGGATCCTGATAGCCTCATAGAGTCGAGCTATCACTTTGGATTGTTCATAGAAGAAGTTTGGTGTTCACGGGATCTTTTGTCCTGGGGAGAGCTTGGACAGAACTTCTAAAATTGTTACAAAAATACTTTTTGTTTTAAGGGGCTCATGATGATGATGATGATAATATTCAGGTAAACTTAGTTCTAGTTCTAGTTTAGAGCAAGAATGACAATCTATTCATTTGTTTATTTTGGATCCTATATTATGGCCATTTCAATACTGAGATCAGGGAGAGAACAGAAAAGGGAGAAAGAAAGAAGTCTGTAAGAGAGAGGAGCTCAACATTACCTGTTACACTGAGAAACAAATTACTAGGTCATTTAGTAATATTAGCTTTGAAAAATGTAAACATTAAATTTTAAAATGGTCATTAAAGGGGTGCCTGGCTGGCTCAGTCAGAAAAAGCATGTGACTCTTGATCTCAGGGTTGTGAGTTCAAGCCCCACATTGAATATCTCTACACCCAACTAAAAAAAAAAAAAAAAAAAAAAAAAAAGATTTCTGGAACACCTGGGTGGCTCAGTTGGTTAAGCATCAATTTTGGCTCAGGTCATGATCTCATGGGTTCACGAGTTTGAGCCCCACGTCAGGCTCTGTACTGACAGTGTGGAGCCTGCTTGGGATTCTCTCTCCTTCTATCTCTCTGCCCCTGTCCCATGTGCACATGCACATTCTCCCTCTCTTTCTCTCTCTCTCAAAATAAATAAACTTTAGAAAAAAATACTAAAGGGGAACCTGGGTGGCTCAGACGATTAAGCGTCTGACTCTTGATTTTGTCTCAGGTCATGATCTCGCGGTTCCATAGGTTTGAGCCCTGAACTGGACTCTGTGTGGGCAGCAAGGATCCTGCTTGGAATTCTCTCTCTCTCTCTCTGCTCCTCCCCCACTCGCACTGTCTCTATCTCTCTCAAAATAAATAAACTTTAAAAATAAATAAGTAAATAAAATATTTAAAAAAATATAAGGATCATTAAATTGTTTTAAGAAATAGTTTAACTTCTAAATAAAAATGAGGGGCGCCTGGGTGGCTCAGTCGGTTAAGCAGCCGACTTCGGCTCAGGTCATGATCTCGCAGTCCGTGAGTTTGAGCCCCGCATTGGGCTCTGTGCTGACAGCTCAGAGCCTGGAGCCTGTTTCAGATTCTGTGTCTCCCTCTCTCTGACCCTCCCCTGTTCATGCCCTGTCTCTCCCTGTCTCAAAAATAAATAAAAAGGGGCGCCTGGGTGGCTCAGTCGGTTAAGCATCCGACTTCAGCTCAGGTCATGATCTCGCGGTCCGTGAGTTTGAGCCCCGCGTCAGGCTCTGGGCTGATGGCTCAGAGCCTGGAGCCTGCTTCCAATTCTGTGTCTCCCTCTCTCTCTGCCCCTCCCCCATTCATGCTCTGTCTCTCTCTGTCCCAAAAATAAATAAACATTAAAAAAAAAATTTTAAAAATAAATAAAAAGTTAAAAAAAATTTTTTTAATAAAAAAATAAATAAAAATGAAAGTGCAGTCTAAATTCTTCCTTTACTTAAATGTAGAATCCAATTAACCAATAAATAAATATGGTAATCTCCATCTTAATTTCAATAATCTGTTTTTGAATAGTTCTGCACAAAAATGCTAACTGGGAACCTATTATGATTTAAATAAGAAAAACTTATAATGTGGCACATATCAACCACTAACCCACAGCTTACTTCCTAAAACTCAGTAAAATACCTCTAAATAAATCACAAACCATCATGTTAGGATGTAAAGCACTTAAAAAATTACTTCCCAGTAGCCAACAAATTAATACAGCTAATAACTAGTTATTTGGTATATAGCAATATATTGAATACCTCCTGTCTGAAGGCTCAAAAGCTTCCCAAAATATCAACATGTGACCCTGATGTTGTGGTTGAAATAACTCAAATACTTGTCCATGCATTGTTTCATTGAAAATATTTCGTTGGGGCCCTGGGTGGCTCAGTCAGTTAAGCATCCGACTCTTGATTTCAACTCAGGTCATGATCTCATGGTTCATGGGATCAAGCCCCACATCAGGCTCTGTGCTGACAGCATGGAGCCTGCTTGGGATTCTCTGTCTCTCCCTCCCTCTCTTTCCCTCCCTCTCTCTCTCACTCAAAATAAATAAATAAACATTTTTAAAACAAAGAAAATATTTTGATTTTTCATTTCATTGATAACTAATGGTGTTGCATTTTTTAAGGTACTCAGTGGGTATTTGTATATTTTCCTTTGTTAAATGTCTCTTCATGTATTTAAGTTACTTCGTTTATTCAATGTATGTATTCTTATTGTTGAGATATAAGAGTTTCTCTATATTCTGGGTACGAGTCCTTTGTCAAATATATGTAGTGTGGATATTCCCCCCACCCCTGCTTGTAGTTTGCTTTTCATTTTTTAAGTGTCTTTCAAAGAGCAGAAACTTTTAATTTTGATGAATCCAATTATTCAATTGTTTCTTTTCTAGTTAGTGATTTCTATAAGAAATCTTTACCCACTTCAAGGTCACAAAGATATTTTTGTGTTTCTTTCTTCCAGAAGTTTACACACACTAGGATGGCTGAAAATAAAGGTTGACAACACTTAATGCAGGAAAGGATGTGGAGCAACCAGATCACTCATAAATTGCTGCTGAACTTGCAAAATAGTACAAGCACTTTGGACGTTTCCTTGGTAGGTTCTTATGATGTTAAACAAACAGCTACTCTATGACCCAACGATTCTACTCTTAAGTATTTACTCAAGAGAAGTGAAAACACGTTCACTAAAAGCTTATTTAACAAAAATACTTACAGCAGCCATATTCTTCATAGCTTAAAACTGGGAACCACGCAATCGTCCAACAACAGGCAGCAGATGAACAAACTGTAGTATATTCATATAATGAGGAATGAACTAGTGCTGCATACAATACGGATGAACCACAAAAATGTGGTGAACAAAAGAAGCCAGACACAAAAGAGTATTTGTTTTATGACCCCATTTACAGGAAATTCAAAACAGGTAAAACTAATTGATGTTGATCAAAGTTAGAAGAGTGTTTGCCTTAGGGGGAAAGAAAGGAGACTGACCAGGAAGGGGTACAAGGGAATTTTCCAAGGTAACAGACATGCTCTATGTCTTGACAATGGTGTGGATTACGTAAGTATATTGATTCATTATTGAATTGTACACTTAAGACGTATACATTCCACATGTAAATTATACCTCACAAAATGTACATCATATTGCATGGGCACAGCTGAGAGCTATGTATATTTTATGACATTTGGGTATTAAAAGTCACAAGCATTCTGCTGGAAAATGTTAAACTGGGAGAAATCCTGTTGGGGTATGCCTGTATTTCCTGTATGCCTGCAAAGATCTGTCCTTGTCTGTGCCCTTTTAGATGCAAGTAGAGAGTCAGATTATGTGCTGGAAGTTGTTAGACTCTGGATTACACGATTTTAACTCAGTGGGAATCCAAACAGTGGGGCTGTGTTCTCCCCTATTAGATCTGAACTATTGGCAAGTGCCAAAAGTTAATTCTATCTCTACCTATAGTTGCAAGTACAAAATATGGTATAATAAGATTTTATTTATAAAATAAAAAAGTTGAAAAAGATTTCCTGAGCTATAAAATTAAATGTAACCCTTCTTCCCAAGGACCAGAGAAATTATATTACTCGATTAGTGATGGATTACCTGCTGAGCATCCGACCTAGTCTTGATAGTGCAAAGGAGGCCACATAACTGTGGGTAAAGCATGAACTAAACCTCTTGTCCTTTATGACTAAACTTGACCTTGGATTAACTTTATAACACTGTTTCTCTGGAAACCTGAGAAGGGTAGAATGGAATACTACTAGGTAATATTTCTTATGATAAAAAAACCCACAAATTGCATCTAGCAGGAGAGAAACTATATACGAACTAAGAATACCTTGTGGGAAATCATAGCTTTGGTCTCCCTGAGTGTGATGATTCTCATAACCTGACAGGCCCCTTGCAGGGACTCAGGAATTTATGCCCCCTGATTGGTGTGAGAACTGCGATCAGAAGTCTTATTGAAGAGGAGTGCTGAATGCTGACCTTCTAGCAAGTTCCATTTCCAAGCCCATATTCCTCTAAATGAGTCTGATGCCAGGTACACCCTATGGAAGTCTTGTGAGTCAGAATTTTTAGAGACTACCCTGGTGGGTATTGCAATAAGTCGGCTCACAATATGCAATACCATACATAGAATAAATATGACTCTCATGATCATGGGAAATTCGTTGCTCGTGGAGTCATTCTCATCTCTGTTCCACAGATAAGTCATTCTTCAATGCTAGAATATAGAGATGGCAAGTGCTCCTGTACAGTAGTAGGAGTGTCACAAACATAAAATACCATATAAAATACTTTGATCTCCTTAGAAGAAAGACACTATAAAAGTCTAAGTATACTTTGCTACAGGCATAGTTGCTAGCTTTGGTATCTTTCACATTTTTATATCCTCTATTTTTTATTTTCTTCACAGATGTATATGTAACTGGTTTGTCTCTTTAAAAACCACAAGTTTACATGTATCACAAATGAAAATTATAATCTCTCTTCTACATTTGGTTAACTGCACCTGGCTATTAAACTTCACAAACCAAAAGCAAATAAAGAAAACTGACAAATACCATCAGAGAAGTCAGTGACCACAGAGTAGACAAGACTAAAGAATGGGAATAAAAGCATTCTAAAGCAGAGAGAAATAATTAAGGATTCTTAGACTTAAAGGTATTTGATATAAACTTTAAATAAATAAAGCAAACCGAGAGTAGTTCCTGAACAGTTTCCATTGGCATATAAATTAATCTGTCAGATCTGTCAGAAATCAGTGTACTGCCCTGAGTCACTATCTTTTCTTGAGTTTGCCATACAAGCTTTTTTCCTACATAAACTTTTAATGAGCGTAACATAAAATGTAAGCCAGTGAACCTAATATTATATAATGCACTTTAGAGAGATTATGCATCCTAAGCATACATGCATTTGTCGTTTGAACTTCAATTATGAAAAAGAGCTGGATACAGTCAACTTCCCTTACTGACTTTTAGGTATAAAGCCCACATCCTCATTTGGCAGCTAACATTATCATTCATCTGCACACTAAATGGTTTTGCAAAAAAAAAAAAAAAAAAGTTAAACATATTAAAGACTAGATAGCTAGCTTTGGATGATAAAGCTGCAAAGCTTTTTTGTTTTCTTTGATTTTTGCAGACAAAAAAAACAAAACAAAACACTATAGTTTCCCAGATGATTAAACTGAAATATTTAACACTCTGCAATTCTAATTTATTCTCTAGGCATGCATGAAAATTTTACCAATAGCTTGTAGCAGCATACTTAAGCTGCCACAAGTTAATCAACACACCGTACCCACAGTCAGTTCCATTTTCCCTGGGGTTTAAAAAGGACTCATCAGTGGACATAGAGGAGAAAGAGGCAAACTATCTTACCTGATTCCTTAACTCTATAATCTTCTCCACCAATGGGTTTATGTCAGAATAAATAGAACATAAATAATATGACCAAAATTGCCTATATTCGTACTATTCCTTAAAGCCTCCCTCAAATGGTAACTGAGAGTAAAATCCATGTGGACCCATTGCAGAGATGATAGGCTACGTCTATCCATGTTGGTCTACCTAGAAGACTAACCAATTCTACTAGTTATACTGAATTTGAAAGTTAATAAACACTTGCTCTGTGATAACAACGTGCTAGATACAAGTCTTCTAATTACAATGGGGTTATATCCCTATAAATCCATTCATTGTAAGTTAAAAATATCTTAAGTTGAAAATACATGTAATAAATCTAACCTACGAAACATCATACCTCAGTCAAGCCTACCGACGTTACATTAGCCTCCAGTTGGGCAAAATCATCTAACACAAAGCCTATTTTATAAAAAGTGTATTTATTTATTTTACAATAAAGAATATAATAAAAAGTATCTTGTGAAATTTATTAAATATGGTACTGAAAGTGAAAAAGTGGTTGGAAGTGTATCTGTTGCTTACCCTGGTAAGCAGTGGCCCCTGTAGCCCCATGTCTCAACACAGTATGGCACCACGTATCACTAGCCCAGGAAAAGATCAAAATTCAGGATTCAAAGTATGACTTCTAAATGCGTATCACTTTTGCACCGTCATAAACTCAAAAAATCATTAAGTTGAGGGGTGCCTGGGTGGCTCAGTCAGTTAAGCATCTGACTTCAGCTCAGGTCATGATCTCAGGGTTCGTGAGTTCGTGCCCCACGATGGGCTCTGTGCTGATAGCTCAGAGCCTGGAGCCTGCTTCGGATTCTGTGTCTCCCTCTCTCTTTCTGCCCTTCCCCCCTCTCTCAAAAATAAATAAATACTTTAAAAAATTGTTAAGTTGAATCACTGTAAGTCAGAGACTGTGTAACTGTGATTATTTGTTTATACCCCTATTGTCAATTCCTTGAGGATATGCATGAACTGTATCTTATTAATCTTTTTACTCTAAGTTTTGCATATAGCCTCATATATCGTAAACTTAATAATGAGTGAATGGACAAATGGTTAAATGAGTAGCAGTATGGCAGCCAATTAGTCTGAGCAGCTACTAAAAATACTGCTACTGTATCAGTTAGAATCTTTTCAGCTACAATAAACAAGTAACAGAATAGCAGACAAAAAAATGGATTAAATAAAGTAGATATTTATTATCTCACTTTAAAAGGGAGTGATTGAATTATGTCATATGGGTCCAAGTTCTTTCTTGCCATCTTTCAACCTCAGTATGTCAGTGCTGTCTGCCTTCATGATCACAAGATGGCTGCTAAAGCCTCAACACCACACTATCACAAGAATAAAGAATAGCCAAAGCAGAAAGGAAGAGAGTGAGCAGGAAAAAAAGAAAAACAAAAGCCAAACAAACAAAAACAATTTTCTTTTCTTTCCAGAGGTTCTCCATCTTAACACACTTTTGCTTACCTCTCACTAAGCCAAGACTGGGTCACTTGTCCATTGTTAGGCTGAACAAAGAAGAATGGAATTTCCACAACTGGCATAGAAACTCTATGGCTAGAGAACAGAGAACAAAGATGCATCCTCCCTGCCTTACGCTACCAAATACACAAAATGAGGATTCTGTTTACACGGAAGATGAAGAAATGGTTGTAACCCCCAGTATCTGCAGAGCTCACTAACAGCATGATATATAGAAGATCTTAAAGAGTCTGCATACTCTCAAATCATTCATTCATTCAACAAATATTTGTTAAGCACTTATTATGTGGCAGACAGACACTATTCTGCATCCCTGGGTTACAACATAGAGAAAAAATATAATTCCAAACAACATAGAATTTACAGCATAGAGGAGAAAAACAGACAATAAACAATAACAAAAAGATATATATCACATATATAAATATATCATATATATAACTATTTCATATATATATGGAAGTGATTTGGTTTTATTTTTTTAAGATCAGGGCAAAGTGGGACTGGATGGAAGATAAGAATAGAGAAGGCCTCTTAAGAAAGTTACAGTGATTTGAAGGTAAAAAAGGCAAAGATTAAGGCCCTGGCCTAAAAAGCTGACTGATTCTGGATTCTAAATGGCAGAAGGTCAGATTGTTGCTTTCTCAGCCCAGTCTAATTGTTCAGATGGCCTCAAGGTAGCTGCCATTAAAATGAAAGAACATATCAAAAAGGAAGAGTACGAAAGCAAAACCCTAAGTACTGTGCAGAATATATGCAAAAAGAAATTTTTGGTTGTGCTTATAGACACGCTGGAAGAAAAAAAAATGGAGCTTACTGCTCTACGTGTCTTGCTTGGAGAAAGGATGAATGTGAGAAGGATACACACAGAAACCTGGCAGCCAGAGTTGTAGGCTGTGGGAGACACTATAGCAGCCTACCAATATCCATCCAGCCCTTATTCTTGGGCATATAATCAGATTATATATATAATCTATATATATATAGAGAGAGAGAGATTATGTATATAATCAGGTTATTTCCTAGTCTCCTTTGTAGACTGATGCAATCATGTGACTAAACTCTCAGCAATAGGGGCACCCGGGTGGCTCAGTCAGTGGAGTATCTGACTTGATTTCGGCTCAGGTCATGATCTCACAGTTCTTGAGACTGGGCCCGCATCAGACTCTGTGCTGACATTGCGGAGATTGGTTGGGATTCTCTCTCTCTCTCTCTGTCTCTCTCTCTGCCCCTCCCTGCTCATGTGTGCACTCTCTTTTTCTCAAAAGTAAATAAACAAATAAATAAATAAACAAACAAATAAATACATACATACATAAATAAATTCTCAGCGATAATATGTGGGTAAATGGGATATGTGCCTGCCTTGTCAGGACTGGGGCCTGTAAGAGTGGTGCACCTCTGAGGCACTGTTCCCCTTTCCACTGGCTGCAACCTGGATGTGGTGAACAAGCCTTGAGACCGTGCACCTGATGACAAGGTCCTATAGGATGAAGGAGTCACAAGAAGGAAGAGTCCTGGTCCTTGAAGCAGCATTCACAAGAGTGGAAGAGAGCTGCTACCGACCTGGAGCACCCTCGACTATTACTCGTTCCTGAAGTCTCTGATTTTCTAACTCTATGTGTACAACGACTTAGTATACACTAACATAGAAATTTAACTCCCTGGCTGATGCAGAAATTATCTTCTATATATTTTAAGATGGTAAAAAAAGAATATAATTCACTTTAGAAAGCTTTTGTGTTAGTTTGGGCCCATAGACTACTAGATGGGTTACAAATGACACAAATTTATTTCTCACGGCTCTGGAGGCTGGAAGCTGAGATTAAAGTATTGGTGCATTCAGTGTCTGGGGAGAGCCCATTTCCTGGCTCATAGACAGACATCCTTTTGCTGTGTCCACATGTGGCAGAAGGGTAAGAGAGCTCTCTGGGATCTCTTTTATAAGGACACTAATTCCATTCATGAGGCATTAACTCACCTCACCAAAGACCTCACCTCCTTATACTATCACATTGGTGATTAGGATTTCAACATATGAACTGGGGGGAAGGGACATAAATGTTTATTGTAGTTTTCTTTCAAAACAGCTAAAATTTTTAAAGTTTTGAAAACATTTTTGTTATTTTGGAAAAAAATTGTGGAGGAACCCCTAATTTTCTACAGATCATGGATACATGAATCATTACTAAACAACACGTAAGATTTAGAAGAATAATGAAAAAAAAGAGAAAAATATTATTTGCCAATGTAGTATTCAGACACCTTTATAGTGCTACATCAATTAAAACGCAAGTATACTTCAATGTCATTAAAAACGCCATTCCAAAACCAATCACTTAATGCCTGTCTCTTCCACTAGGTCATAAATTTCTCAAGAATGATTATTTTGCTTTCTACTGTATAATTAATACCTGGCATAATATCTCACATACAATGAGCATTTAATAAAAATGTGTTGAATGATCAAATGAAAAAAAAATTAATGTTTAATTAGTTTTAACTTTTATGAAAAAATACTGTGTTTTGGTTTTGGTGGGGTTTTTTTGAGAGAGAGAGAGAGCACGAGCCTGGGAGGGGCAGAAAAAGGAGGAGATAGAGAATCTTAAGCAGGCTGCATGCCCAGCAGCCTGACACAGGCTCTCTATCTCATGAACTGTGAGATCATGACCTGAGCCAAAACCAAGAGTCCAATGCTTAACCAACTAAGCCACCCAGGTGCCCCCAAAGTACCATGTTTAATAGACACCTGAAACACAAAAAGTTGTATTCTTTCTCACCCACCCTGAATGCTACCATTTCCCATCAACAAATATTTTGGAATAAAGAAAATTATGAAACTTTAAAATTCTTAAATTTTAAATTTTATATCTAACTCAATAGGCACATGAATAGTTAACTCAGAAATATGTCTGCATTTCCATTTCTAGCTTGAGTATTCCACAGCTAGACATTTGATATTTATACAATGAAATATAAAAATAAACCTCTAATAAAATTTTATGAAATGGACTCTTCTCTAACTTGAGACATCAATCCCAAACTTTCCTTTTATCACCTTGAATTTAGCAGTGGGAACTGTGCACATTACTAAAGACTGGATTTGGCCCACAGTAAAAAAAAAAAAAAAAAAAAAAAAATCAATAGCTTGGTAGTTACCTCCCAATCTCCTCCCAGCAATGCCAACAGTGAATTTATCCACAGACTGGAAATAGTTTTGGTTTGTTCTGCCTGCACAGCAGGACAATGGATCAGCAGACAGTTTACCCATAATGTCAGCATTACTGAAACTATAGGTGGTAAATCCCTTTAATGCAAATATTTGTATCCCAAACTCTCAAAGGGATGCTTGTCTAAGCTTAAGAGGAGACATAATTTTAAGAGAGACATTTTCTTTAGGGTTAAGGATTCCAATACAGCAGCACTAGACTTCATCTCAAATACTGTTAAGGATTAGACTTTTAGAAAATGGATTGACAAAGCTGAAATAAGCCCCCCCCCCAACTGTTCAATTTGAGGACAATGCAAAAAGAATTCTAAAACAAATCATCAACTTTTGCGTTCTTGCTTACTAAAAATGAAGAATAGTTTAAAAAGGCATTTTAACCTCAAATATATTAAGCATGCATAGAATCTAAGTATGAAAATTTAGTCTTCAGTGTTTATTAACCAATTTTAATTTTTAATATGTGATTCATTCACTCACACCCCTCTACAACAAATATTTATTGAGCACTGCAGCAGAGATTGCTTGTTGCCTGCTCCAATATCCTCACTCCTTTAGAAGCCCTGAGTTTTAATTGAGCACATGGACGCTGAAATAAAGACCTGACACCCTAGTTTCCCTTTCAGCTAGGCTCTTAACACCACAAGGGAGAGGGGTAGTCAGAAATGTTATGTGGCAGCTTCTGAGACATAGCCCTAAAAGGCAGCTGGCATGTATTCTGTGCTCTGCCTTTTCACCTTCCTCCACCCTGCTGTTTGGAACGTGGTTCTAATGAAAGAGCCTATGTCCTGTACACAAACAAGAGACCCACCTCGTAGAGATGACTGAGCAGAAAGCTAGAAGGATCATGAATGCCTAAGGACTTTGTGAATCAGAGTTACCACACCTGCCCTGGACTGCCCACCTCTAGACTTTAATGGAAAAGAAAAAAGTCCTATCTTTTAAAATCACTGTTCTTTGGGGTTTTTATATTGCTTGCGGTGAAATCTAATCCTAATTGATACAAGATATTTGTAAGATATTTTAAGTGTTGAAATAAATACAAGATGAGTAAGGCAGAATTCCTGTATACAATCAGCTTAAAATTTAGCAATGAATACTGAAGTATAAACAGCACCAGAGTGGATTATAATAGTTTTTGCCTGTTTATTATTTTTTCAAAAGAACTCTCTTCTTCTGATAACAGCATCCATTTTCCTTTGGAATAACTCTTCTCATATACCATAAGATCAAGTTTCAATACCTGTAGCCCCATTCCTGAGCCAACCTGTAATTTGGGGAGGTGGGGAGGAGGGGAGAGATGGAATGTAATCTAAGCCTAGCCCATTAAAGTACTAGCCATTGTAACTGATTCAGGAATGAGCATATGAATTAAACTTGGCCATTTAGAATCCCACTGTATTAACAGCTATCACTGCAATATGTTGCATATCAAAACAAACCATAAGTCAGTGCTTACAGCAACAAACATCTATCATGGGGCTGCAGGTCAGCTGAGTTTACCTAGCTTTAGGCTGCAGATTAAGCCCAGGCCTGCTCCACATCTCACATGCTCCTTGGACCAGCAATCACTTGGGTAAAGTTCTCATGACAGGTGGCAAAGGTAAAGAAGCCAAGCTAAACCATACAAGTACATTTACGGTCTCTGCTCATGTTGCATTTGTTAACACTTCATTGGAGAGGGAAAGTATATTCTGCCCGAGGTAGTGAATTGTAAGGTCACTAGGCAGAGGGAGAGTATGAAGAAGTAGAAATAACAATGTAATAAATTATGCACATATCTTGAGTTTCTGGTGCCTTCAGAGTCATGGTATTAAAAAGTTCTAAGCCAGTGGCATCATATGCCCATCATGCAGGCTAAATGGATGAGGCACATCTCCAACAGCAGCGAAAGATAACACACGAAGAAAAGCCAAGATGGCAGGGGTGAGATATGGATGGATAGATATTGCAAGTATACTGAATCCCCTTTTTTTGTTAAGTTTTTATTCATTTATTTTTGAGAGAGAGACAGAAAGAGAGAGAAGGGGAGGGGGAGAGAGAGAGGGACAGAGGGAGAATCCCAAGCAGGCTCCACACTGTCAGTGCAGAGCCCGATGCGGGGCTCAAACTCACAAACTGAGCCAGACCCAAGAGCCGGTCGCTTAACCAACCCAGGTGCCCCTGAATCCTTTACTTTAAAATGTACACAATGCCAGTGGTGCCTGGGTGGCTCAGTCAGTTGGGCGTCTGACTCTTGATTTCAGCTCAGGTCATTATCTCACAGTTTGTGGGATCAAGCCCCACATTGGGCTCTGTGCTAACAACGTGGAGCCTGCTTGGGATTCTCTCTCTCCCTCTCTCTCTCTATCCCTCCACCACTTGTGCACACGCATGCACACACTCTCTCTCAAAATAAATAAACTTTAAAAAAAAGAAGAAAGAGGCAGCTTCTCCTCCAACTTCGCCTACCCCTTCCATCACTATCTTCTTGCCTGTTAGAAAATGTTTGTAAGGTAGCCATTCTGTACTCTTCAGAGGAAATCCAGAATAGTTGCAGAGTGGGTAGTCTTGACAACGACTAGCCAACAGAGTTTGTTCCTCTGATTTTGTTCTGTGAAACAGAACTTCACTCAATTCAGATAATGTTAATCAGGTTTTCTGTTACTTGTACCTGAAAGAATTCCTAACTGCTTTAAGCCTGAAGTCAAGGTAATATCTGTTTCAGGTCAAGAACCAATTATATAACTTGTCTTTGTATATTACTTTACACATTTTTGTTTATAACAAAATGTGTTTACAACACATTTTTGCCCATGCTATTGAGTTACTAGAGTTGAAAGGATTGCAGCTAAAGATAAAATCCTTGACTATCCAAGTAAATAAGTTAGGTTTTACCAAATAAGTTGGTAAACTGGTAACTGTCTAAATGCTAAATAGATTTATATATTACTGTTATGAGAAAGTCAAGAAATCAGCACACGTTTGGGGGAAGAAAACTTCATCTGTGTTTATTTCAGAATGGACTGTGAAGGATGGACTGCTAAAACTAGACTGGAAGCAAAGAAATCCTGTGAAGAGGGTCTTGTTTGATGAATGAAGAATTCACTCACAAAGTAAATGATTCCAGCCAGGATAGAGTGAAGAGTACCAGAGTCACGGTTAAAAGTTAGAAAACAGGGGAAAATATATGAAATTTCTGTTTTCAAACACTGAAACACAGGAAGGCAAATAGGAAAAAAAAGAAAAAATGAGGTGAGCCCTACAATTGTCCCAGTTTTATAGCTGGAGGTACTTTTAGGCCATGATCAACACAGGGAGACCCAAAGCAAAGCTGGGCTGAGGAGACAAAGATTGAGCTTGGGGAGTATGAAATGTCTGGAATTTGCAATAAGGAGTTAGAAAGGAAGAACTGTACACAGAAAGAATTTCATAATACCCTTTCTTTAAGTCTTTGCCTGAATACTAAGCTGTGCGTGTATAGGGTGAGGCTCCAAGAGAATGGGCAAAAATTAACTACCAGAGGAAAAAAAAATTACTGGAGAACTACAATCTGAGTGACTACTGGCACTCACATGGGAAAGGGGTCATTTGAGTTTCATCCAATTAGAGTATAGAAACTTTATTAAAGACCTAGGACAGACAACAGAAAGCCTAATCCAAATTCTCTAGAAAAGGACTAGAAAATCCTTAAAACAAAAGGATAATCCAGACCCTCACAAACAAAGTTTAAAAACAAGCCTCAAACGGATCAAGCTGACCCACTACTAGAGTAACAGCCTCCCAAAACAAAACCCAATACTCTTTAAAATTCTAAACATCTAATGTATTACACAATGCTGCTGTAACAAATTGATATAAATTTAATGGCTTAAAACTATACCCATCTATTATCTCATTATTCTGTAGGTAAAAAGCCTAAGTACAGCATGATTCTGTTGAATCCTCTGTTTAGAACTTCACAAGGGTGAAATCAAGGTGTCAGCAGGGTATTAGAATGAACTTCCAAAACCCTTTCAATTTGTTGGCTGAATTCAGTTCCTCTCAGTTTTAGGACTGAAGTCCCCATTTTCCTGCTAGCTATCAGCTGGGGCCCAGTCTCTGCACCTAGAGCAATGGTGGCTAAAATCTCATGCTTCCAGTCACTTTCATTCCTCCTTCTGCAGCATCTGTCTGACTTTAGTTGGAGAAAGTTCTTTGCTTTTAAGGGCTCATGTGATTAGACCGGGTTTACCCAATAATCTGGGATAATCTCTGCATCCTAAAGTCCATAACCTTAATTATATCTGCACAATCCCTTTTGCTATGTTACATATTGTATTCGCAGGAAGCAAGGAGTAGGGTATGTGTGTCTTTGGGGAGCTATTCTACCCACCATGCTCAACAAAGTCCCATTTACAATGTTTAGCATCCAATCAACGCATATCAGATAAAGTGTAGGAAAATATGACTTACATCCAGGAAGAGGAAAAAAATCTGTTAATATATTTTTATATTTTTATTTTATGTTTTAGTAATTTCTACACTCAATGTGCAGCTCAAATTCAATCCCAAGATCAAGAGTCACATGCTCTTCTGACTGAGCCAGCCAGATGCCCCAAAATATCTATTAATGTTAACAGGCAGAAATCACAGAGATAATGGAACTAGCAGATAAAGTTTTTAAAATAGTCATTAAAGGGGGTGCCTGGGTGGCTCAGTCAGTAAAGCGTTCAACTTCGGCTTAGGTCATGATCTCATGGTTCATGAGTTAGAGACCCACATCAGGCTCTGTGTTGACAACTCAGAGCCTGAAGCCTGTGTCAGATTCTGTCTCCCTCTCTCTCTGTCCCTCCTCCACTTGCACTCTGACTCTCTCTCTCTCTCTCTCTCTCTCAAAAATGAATAAATAAAGGTTTTTTAAATTAAAAAAATAGTTATTAAAAATATACCCAATGTTTTGGGGGATCTGGGTGGCTCAGTTGGTTGAGCAGCAGACCCTTGGTCTCAGCTCAGGTCATGATCTCATGGTTTGTGGGTTCCAGCTCCTTGTCCAGCTCTGCACTGACAGTACCAAGCCTGTTTAGGATTCTGTCTCTCCCTCTCTCTGCCCCTCCCCCATGTGCCTCTCCCTCTCCCTCTCAATAAACTTTAATATATATATATATATATATATATATATATATATATACACATATATGTATATGTGACATATATATATCTCTTCAATGTTTTAAAGAAAAACATAAAGACACTGAGGAAATAAGTGTAAGTTAAACAGAAGTAAACAGAATTTTCAAAATATTTAAAATATTAATATTAATATATTTAAAGTATATTTAAAATATTTTTAAAATATAAAAACAGAATTTTAAATATATTATCTGAAATGAAATTTTCACTGGATAAGCATAAGTTAGACACTACAGAAGAAATAGGAAACTTGAAGACTTGTCGATAGAAACTGTAAAAACTGAAGTACAGAGAGAAAATGTTGAAAAATAAATGACCAGGGCCTTAGTAATCTCTAGTATAATATTAATCAATCTAACATGTATAATTGCAATCTCATACTCTAAGAGAAGATTACATTCTTTTTTACATTTGATGAAAAATATCAACCCCATATTCAAGAGGCTCAACAAGCCCCATGCAGGATAAACATATCTTGGTTGGTTTTCACCAACCAAGACACATCATAATCAAACTGGCTAAGACAATTAAGAGAAGACTGGAAAGCAGATGGGGGCGGGGGGTGGGGGGTGGGGGGAAGACACATTATACGCAAGAACAAAAGTTAAGAAATTCAAAGGCTAAAAGACAAAAATCTACCTTCCTAGAATTCCGTATATACAGAACGATTGCTTCAAAACTGAAGGTGACATAAAGACACTGTCAGACAGGGGTGCCTGGATGGCCCAGTCAGGTAAGCATCTCACTCTTGATTTCAGCTCAGTTCTCTCACTCTTTTGTGAGACCAAGCACCATGCTGGACTCTGCACTGACAGCAAGGAGCCTGCTTGGGATTCTCTCTCCCCCGCCCCTTTCTCTGGCCTTCCTCCCACCTCACACTCACACATGCACGCTCTCTCTCTCGCTCAAAAACAAATAAACATTAATGAAAAAGACACTGTCAGACAAATGATAGATGAAATAAAATTTGTCAGACAAATTTCTCCAGGGGAAAGAAAATGATACCAGTGGTAATATGGATACACACAAAGGAATGAAGAATGCTGAAATTGGTAAATATGTGGGTAAATATAAAACTTATTTCATGCTCTTATTAAATTTATTTAAAATATAGCTTGTTGAGGAAAAAATGTATTTGGAGTGTATAACACATGTGAAGTAAGATACATGACAATAATAAATGATCAGAGCAGAGAAATATATTATTATAAGCTTCTTATGTTTTACATAAAATGGTATAATATTATTTCAGGTAGATTGTGATAAGTTAAAGATGAATCTACTAAACTCCAGATATTTTTCAGCCCCAAAATACATAAATATATCCATCAATCCCTACACACATAAAATATAGCTAATAGAGGAGATAAAATGAAGAGACAAAATACTAAACAACAAAACAAAACAGAAGACTCAACTAATCCAAAGAAGCCCTGCAAAAAGGTAAAAGGAACAAAGAACATATAGAACAAATAGAAAACAAATAATAAGATAGTAGACTTAACCCAACTATATCAATAATTGCATTAAACATAAATGGACTGAACACACCAATTAAAAGACAGAGACTATCAGACTGAATTTAAAAAGCAAGACACAACTATGCTTGTCTACAAAAAAAAATGTAGAAATATAAAGACAGAAGAGGTAAAAATAAAAAAAGAGAAAAAGATACACATGCAAACACTCATTATAAGAAAGCAGGAGTGGCATCAGAGAAAGCAGATTTCAGAAGAACTATTACCAGAGATAAAAAAATTGTATAGTGATAAAAGGATTAATTCATCAAGAAGACATAACAGCACTAACTGCATAAAATGGTATAACTTCTGGGGCACCTGGGTGGCTCAGTCAGCTAAGCGTCCAACTCTTGACTTCAGCTTAGGTCATAACCTCATGGTTCATGGGATCAAGCCCTGCATCTGGCTCCATGGTGAGCATGCAGCCTGCTTGGGATTCTCTCTCTTCCTCTCTCTCTCTCTCTGCCCCTCCTCTACTCACTCTCCCTCTCTCAAAACAAATAAACATTTAAAAAAAAATGGTATAACTGCTTGGGAAAGCACTTGGGCAATTTATTTTAAAAGTAAATATGCACTGGGTGCCTGGGTGGCCTAGTCCATTAAGCGTCCGACTTCAGCTCAGGTCATGATCTCACAGTCCGTGAGTTCGAGCCCTGCGTCAGGCTCTGTGCTGACAGCTCAGAGCCTGCAGCCTGCTTTGGATTCTGTGTCTCCCGCTCTCTCTGCCCCTCCCCTGTTCATGCTCTGTCTCTCTCTGTCTCAAAAATAAATAAAAACATTAAACAACATTAAAAAAAAAAAAGTAAATATGCACTTACCATATTACTCATCAATTCCACTCCTAGGTATTTACCTGAAAGAAAGAATACATGAAAACACAAAAAGACTTTTAAATGAATATTCATAATAGCTTTATAATAATAGTTCCAAAACTAGAAACAACTCACAGGGATAACAAATTGTGCAATATTACTCAGTAGTAAAAAGAAACTACTACAAAGCTCATCATAAATTGCAAAAACATGCTGCATGAAAGTAGCCAATCACAAAAGAATACATACCATTTAACTCCATGTATGTGAAGTTCTAGAAAAGGCAAAACTTGCCTTTAAGGATATAAATTAAATCAGAGGTGGGGGGAGCTTGACTTGGGAGAGACATAAGGCAATTTGGGGGTTGTGGAAAGGTTCAATAAATTGATTGGCGTGGTGGTTACACAGTGTGTACATTTGTAGAAATTCACTGACTATTTTTAAAATAGGAAAATTTTATTTCTGTAAATTAGGCCTGGATTTCTTGACTTAAACAACAACAAGAAGGGTCAGGAGTTTTAAGGAGAATTAACAGGGTAAAATGCCACAGGAAGTAAGATAATTCTGAGAAATGAAAAGAAGTTTCACTTTCACTGCAAGAAGTGTGATTTTAGAAAACACCTTTATTGAAAAGATGTGTAGAATCCATGATGCAAGACATTTTGGTTATACTTACCTAGACTGAAAAATTCAAATAGAAAAGGCACAGACTATTCTATTTCAGTTAATGCTTCTCAAACTTCTATTTCAAATGCTTCTTTAATGTCCATAGGAATCACCTAAAGGTCTTGTTAAAATGCCGGTTCTGATTCAGGAAATCTTGGGTAAGATCTGAGATTCTACATCTCTAACAAAACACCAGGTGATTCTGATGCTGTTGGTTCATCCACTACACTTTAAGCAGCAAGAACACAGATAACATTACTGAGGCATCGATGGTTTGTATCCAGTGCCAATTTGGTCTAGAAGTTTCCCAGATCTATGGAATCCATTCCTATCATCCGTTACATGCAGACTGACAACCCAGCCCGCTTCCTGTCTGTGAATGTAACCAGTGCAGGTGCTTATGATGCTGTGGAAAATAACAGTGATTTTACATCGGCAGCCCTGGGTCCAAGTCCCAGTTCTGTTTCTAACCAACTATAATCTGAGTTAGTCATTCATAGCTATGAAATGAGAGAATAGTTCCGGTTTCTCCTAAGCTGTTGTGAAGATTACAACAGAAAATGTAAGCGAAAGTATAGCACGAAGTACAACCTTAAAAAAATAATGGCTTAAAATGTCAAGCAAAGTAGGCAGAAGATTTCAAGTACCACACAGTTTGAGAACCGGGCGGGACCTAAAAATATGAGGCGGGGCTCTGGGATTATCCCGTGGGCGTGCAAGGAATAGACCATATTATACGGAAGGGAAGCCCCATTTAAAAAGTAAGCTTCTGTATTTAACATTATCCCTAAATGATGAAACCTGAAATCTGAACTTCTCCCTTATTAAATGTTTCAACTGGAACCTAACTCGACGTTCAGTGATACTACTTTCTCAGTCTAGTGATTTCAAACAAAATCCTACCCACGCATTTATGTTCCCTTCTCCGATCCATTCGTCACTTTTCTGCTCCCGCCCCCTGCGGCCCCCGCCCGAGGGCAGTAGTTTCCACTACGCTGAAGGGGGAGGTGGTAACGGACTCCGGTATCTACTTGCCTCGAGGAGGGGGGTGTATCAGCAGCCACGTTCCAGAGAACTGTAAGAGGTGTGGGCCAAGAGACTCGGAATCACGAGAAAATCCTAGCCAAGAACGCGGCGTCGGAGCAAGCGGAGAAAGGCAGGGCCCGCAGCCGCCTGGCCAGCGCGCAGCTTTGCCCTCGGCCGCGCCCCCCCCGCGCGTCCCCCTACCAGCCTCCGCGGGATGGCACCGGCGGGAGGGGGCGGGGCCGGGCGCGCTGCTGCCTCCTCTGCTGCGGCCGCCTCCGCTGCGGCCGGAAACAATAGTGGAGGAGCCGGAGCCGTGCGGAACGGCTGCTGCGGCGCGCGGAGCCGACGGTAAAGACCTCGCGTCCCGGTCCCAGACCCGCAAGCGCCTCGGCCCCGCGATCCCGCGGTTCCGCCGCCTTCGCGCTCCGAGCCCCGCGGCCCTTCGCACTGCTCATCGCGGGGCGCCTGGACGGACGGAGAGTCGGACTCGGGTCCGCGGCTTCGTGAGGGACGGGCGCGCCCCCCCAACGCCGGATGTGGAGTGGGGGCCTGGCTCCCCGAGGCGTTGAGTCCCGGGCTGTCCGGCTGCCTTGGCACTTGGACGCCTTCTTGGGTGGGAAGAAGTCCAGGGCGAGGGGTCCCCAAGACTCCTACCAGCTCGGCTTGGACACCCCGGCTCCGGCCGTGTCCGACCCGTGCGGTGGAGCCGCTGCCCGGCCTTCGGTGCGGGTCCTTTGGACGCTGCCGGGACGCCCTTTTCGGGTGTTCGCGCTGGCACGTGTGTTTTTCTGCCGCGGATCTCTGATAGGAAGCCTCGCTACATCGAGTTAGCGAAACCCATCAATGAAGTTAGCAAAGCAGTGTCCCGAAGAGATCGTTTTTCCTGAATTTAACAGCGTGAAGTAGGTTGAAAGACCCCTGGCAGCGCTGCTAAGCATTCAGTGCCAGGGCCGGGGATGGGGCAGCGAACACCCGCAAACCGCTTTCCTTCAGCTCACCTCCTCAACCAAGTGAAGTACGAGATCAAAAAAGGCGCTCAGGCTTAGTGACGCCTATGGCAAGGCTTTAAGTTTTACTAGCTTTGTGACTTTACACGATAAAAGTGTGATACTCAAGTACAAGCATGGCGATGCTTGTTTGATGGGGCTGTGACATTAGATAAACAGCATCCTTCCCCTAGAAGTTCCTGTTATTGCCATACCGTCAAGTTCTTGAAATTGCATAACCTACCCTTTCTGTTTCTTAACAGGGGCACTATGAACGAAGAGGAGCAGTTTGTAAACATTGATTTGAATGATGACAACATTTGCAGTGTTTGTAAACTGGGAACAGACAAAGAAACACTCTCCTTCTGCCACGTTTGTTTTGAGCTAAATATTGAGGGTAAGGATACAGTATAGATTCATTTTAATGGCATGAACTTTACACAACTACTTTTGCTGAACTAACTATACGGTGAAACTAAAATTTCTTGAGTGATTGGCACTTGTGCCAAGTATGATGTGTGAAGATCTGTGGAAGATAAAAATTTATGGAAGGGAGGCCGAAGTTCTCACAGCTGTGAATTTAAGATAAATCTTTTCCTTTTTTTAATTCCCAGGGTACTAACCCCATTTTTGCTAATATAAAAACAAGGTATGAGCATTGAGTAGGAAACGTGTTTTCTGGTTTGAGACCGTATTAACTTGTCAGGTGGATGCTTTTGTTCGTTGTATATTAAGAATGAACATAACCAAACATTTACATGGATGGGAAAATGTAATTTAATTCCTTTGGCCTTTCATGCTGGTACCTGACTGAGGTGAGCGAGAACTCTCTTCCCCAGTCATGTCTTATCTGGAAAAACATTTTTAAATTTTTAGATAATTTCTAAAAGGTGATCACACACACCTTTAATAATTTTTAAAAACTAAAAAGGTTTTTTACATTTCTTAATAGTAATTTTGAAAGTATATGAAAGAGTTCTCCAACTACTAAAAAAAGTCTTCTTATTAAATGTACTATTTGTTTGGATTCGTGTACAGTTAATATGTGTATGGACATGAGTAGTTTGCCCCCAAGAAACATGTGGGATATGTTTCTTTAATCTTGATATTATGATAAAACTCAGATTTTTAGAAGAAATATTTATGACTCAAACTAAAACGAATCTTAATATTCTTGTGATAAAAAAGTTTATGTGTCATTTGAATTTTGAATTGTAACATATCAGTACAGAGATTTTGTTAGACTTTTAGATTTGGGACAGTTTCAAAACAGTATTTAATTTTTTTTTTCCTGGATTGTATATTTGAAAAATTTCATTACCTTTACTTTTTCTGTTAAGTAACTAGAGATGTGAAATGTTCTTATAGTTAATCCTAATGTATTTGTTGTTACTGTTTTCAGTTTCCTTTTGAGATTCCTGTTAGGACTTTTCAGATATTGTTGTAGGCACCAAATTAATATATTTAGCTATTCTGTAGTAACAAGCCAAAATTATAATCAGAAGTAGACACTAAAATCATAATAAATTGCATGACATTCATCTTCCCCTTACGATCGTATTGGTTATGTTAGTTTTGCCATTTTACCTTCTGGAAGAATTGTAGTTCCTGAGCATGACAATTGATGGAAGATCATGGATTTCTTGGGAATAAATAGAATACATATAACTTGGGCCTTAATAAGTGTAGTAATTATAACTAATTTGAAAGGACTGACTTAAAAACATGATTCTTCTATAGCATTTAAATTACCATGTCCTTAATTATGCCAAGGTGACAGATATAAATTTATGTTCTTTGGAAATAGAGTTGGCCCTATATATTCTTCTGCATTGCAGATTTTAATTTTGAATGGGCAAAGGCATTAGAAATGATCCAGCCCAAACCTGTATTTTAATTGAAGGAAACTGAGGGTCAAATAATAGAATTGTTCAAGGTTGCAGTGGTGATGGCAAACTGTCGTTAGGTGCCAGGCACTGTAGTAAGCACCTTACATGGATTATCGTATTGAATGAACTCAAAATAGCTCTGGGATGGCTTCTGTTATCCATTTTAAAGGTAATGGGACCTAACCATTGAGACCTTCAAGAAAGGCACTTTGAAGTCACACAGCAGCAATTGACATGCTGGGGTTTGAAGCCTGGTGATCTCTTTCCAGTATATATTTAAGTCCATTGATCTTTTGTCAATAGTTATTTTAATATCGGAAACCCATTTTCCTGAATCTTAATTAGCTATCCTTGCCAACATTTCCTAACCAGTGCTTCCTAATAAATCATCATTAGTGGTGTTCATGCTGTGATAGAATTTTTCCACAGAAACCTAAACTTCCATAATTGCTTTTCTAGCCTTTCAAAAATATGCCTTTCAACTTGTTTTCTGTCATTATATAGAGAACATACAAATATTCTTCAGGTACCACCTTTGTAAATATTTCATCTCTGATAACATCTATTTTAATATATAAGCATAACATAAGTCATGTTGTTGAAATAATAGTGATGTGTAACTTAAAAAACAAAGAGTTCTCAATTTGAATCAGAACTGTTTCATTTTATGCTCTACATACACTGAAGATTTTATATTTTAAGATGTGAATCAAACTTCACGGAGAAAAATTATTTTAGAATTAAATTTTCTTCTCCATTTATCTGATGTTGCTCTTCCAAATATATACATTTTTATACTTAACTACAGTGACAAGCTAGTCTATTATAACCATTTTAACTTAATGTCATAAGATTATTATAGGAGGAAAGGGAATGAGAACTCTGAATTCCACAAAATTTCAGTTTTCATATCAGTATACAGGTCTTTAAAACTCAGCGAAAAAAAGTGATAATAAAGTAATCGCATACCTGAAAAATAACAAGGTATATTCTGGTCTATGTCAATAAATCTTTTAAAGTGTTTTAAATTTTCTCTTCCTTATGAAGTTGTTAGCACAATACCAGCCAATAAATATTAGAATATAAGAGGAACTTTTAAAAACAATGGCATTTAACTATATTAGTTTGGTGTAAGTCTTTGTAGTATGGTAATGTTGCTCTTACTTGGTTTCTTAGTTTACTAATTGCTAAATTTGTTCTAAAGCATTCTATATTCTCCAAGAGGCCAGTTTGAAGAATAATAACAGTTTACCTAATTTTGAGTCCACACATTTGTAGTAAACAAGAAATTTTATATCTTTTGGGTTGTTGATTACATCAAATCAAAACTGGTCTAATCAAATGGCCTGTTGTTTAAAGCTGTGTACCTGCATATATTTATAAATGAAGACGAAAGAAGAAAGAAAGAACAAAAGACAGTCAAATCTCCTTGGAGAGATTTCGTATTCTGAGCATGGCTCTAAATTGCCTTTTTTCTGTGACTTTACAGTAATTAAAAGGAAATGGTACCTATATTTTGTATACTTCCTTGTATACTTCAAGGACCTAAGAAATGTACTTTGAGGACTTAAGTGTTTTGAAATGCTTGCAAGATTGATTTTTCTTTGTACCTGTAATTCACATTAAAATAACTTGTCTACTTCTAGGATTAGAAAACAGATGCACAAACTTCCTAATACTCATGGCCTATCTTAGGCTCTAAGACATTATAAACTTTTTTTTTTTTTTTTAATTTTTTTTTTAACGTTTATTTATTTTTGAGACAGAGACAGAGCGTGAACAGGGGAGGGGCAGAGAGAGGGAGACACAGAATCTGAAACAGGCTCCGGGCTCTGAGCTGTCAGCACAGAGCCCGACGCGGGGCTCGAACTCACAGACCGTGAGTGAGATCATGACCTGAGCCGAAGTCGGACGCTTAACCGACCGAGCCACCCAGGCGCCCCCATTATAAACTTTTTTATGCATGTACAATCAGATACTCTAATATGCATCATAGTTCATGATACTAAATCTTTACAATTAGTGACCATATTCCTACCTTTCCCTAAGCTATTGAGGCTGGGAAGAAGATAGCCCAGGATAGTCAGGAGCCAATAATAAAACTCAGCTGTAATGTAACAAAGTTGGAAATGAAGCTAGACGGGACAAAAGTCCAGGACTCCAATCTGTTACTTCATACAGTTTTCATTTTCTGCCAAAAGACTGTGCAAATAATTTTTAGAGCATTCTTACCTTCCTCTAATAACTGACTTCCTCTCTTTTCTTTTCTGTGGAGATAAACTTTTTTATAAAACTGGATTGGGGGCGCCTGGGTGGCTCAGTCGGTTAGGCGTCCAACTTCGGCCCAGGCCATGATCTCACGGTTTGTGAGCTGGAGCCCCGCATTGGGCTCTGTGCTGACAGCTCGAAGCCTGGATCCTGCTTCAGATCCTTCAGTCACGCTCTGCCTCATTCTCTCTCTCTCTCTCTCTCTCTCTCTCTCTCTCTCTCTCTCTCAAAAATAAATAAACATTTAAAAAATTAAAAAAAAAAAAAAAAGACCGGATTGGTTCCTCTTATGCCAAGCAAAGCTTTCAGTCTAACTTGATGGTTGATTAGTAAGCACCACCACTGCTTACTAGTTCGTCTCCAACTTCATTCTCCCCCTAATTTGTTGGAGCTTCTAGAAACTTTTCTAGAAGCTGACCCAAATTCATATCCTTGGTAATCTTTCCAGCAAGAAAATTCTATAGGTGTTTTCTCACTGGTGAACCCAGTGCTTACTTTTAATCTTGTTCTTCCTTGATTTTATGTCTTTGAGCAAAACATTGTTCACATGGTTAGTAGTCAGTAGTCAGTGAGCAGTTGGAATCTCAACATTACATCCTGATTCAGTTTGGTTGTCAAGACTGGTCATTTACTACTCACAGTCTGCCAATAGCTCTTCCTTTGTCCTGCTTCTGACACACTAGCATCTTTCCACTTAAGTAAAAAGATCCACCTCTTGTGATAGGGAAACTGTATTTATAGCTAACTGTATCTGGCATTAGCCTCTTGTTTCATATAATTGCAAATTGATACATTGGTATTAACTAAGAGAATACTTTTATTTTTTAATTTTTTTTATGCTTATTTATTTTGGATAGAAAGAAAGAGTGTGAGCAGGGGAGGGGCAGAGAGAGGGGGAGACACAGAATCCGAAGCAGGCTCCAGGCTCTGAGCTGTCAGCACAGAGCCCGACGTGGGGCTCAAACTCGCGGACTGCGAGATCATGACCTGAGCCGAAGTTGGCCACTTAACCAACAGAGCCACCCAGGTGCCCCGAGAATACTTGTAAATATAAAGCTCAGTGTGACTTTTAAACTTTAACTTGGCTATCTTTGATATACTTAGAAATACAGGCACAAAGTTAATTCTTTAACTGCCTTTTAATGTCACTTTAAATAAATTTGAATACTTTTTAAATGGCTGCAACAGTAAAACCTCATTATTTGGACAGGAGTAGGGAGGGATGAAAGTGGAAAGTAGTTTTAACTGGTGATAAGTTTAAATTATAGAATACTTTAAAAGAAAAATAATTGAATCTAGGCTAACAGAATCTAATGAAGACTTGTGACTTAACTACCAACCCATTTATAAGGAGCCAGGTTCTAGAATCATCGCTGTGCTAATTATGTTGGCCTCTTTTTAGTTACTCCCAGCTTTTCCTCCCTTTTAACTTTGTGAAGCTTTCTAATTCTAAAGTCTAGGATGAATTTAAAACCTAGATCGTACACAAATTTTGATGGGGAAGATACATCCATCAGGAATGAGATCTGGCCGCAAATAACAGGAAATGCAAATAATGGTGAAATAAAACGGAATGGATATTTATATCTCCCATATAAAAAGAAGTTGGACCTGGACTTGGTATGATAGCTCCCTGATCAGAAGGACTCAAGCTACTTCTGTTTTTGTATTCCACTTTCCTTACCACATACCTAACTATCTTCAAGGTCATCTCATGAGCCAAAGTGGCTGCTGGAACTCCAGCCATTGCTTTCTTATTCTCAGACAAGAAAGAAAGGACAGCAGGACATCTGACAAAAGATGCATGTTAGCAGTCTTGCATCTAAAAAGGGGTTTTTCGTGAAGTCCCAGCTAATAGTTTCTTACACATTTCATTGCCCGTAAGAGAAGCTGCTCCAAATAACGTCAGTGTTTCACAAAGATGGGACAAAGGATATTGAGTAAGCAAGAAGTAAAATCAGGCAGAGAGGGGCCTTCCTAGTAATTAAAGGTTATTCCATGTTGGAGACAAACTATTTGAGCTACAGCTAATACTAACAAGTAATGCTCTGATGATTCTTCCAATCCTGGAGTTAGAACTGGAAGGGATTTTAGCGGAATGAGGGATTGTATTCTGAGGATGGGCATGCAGGCAGATCACATGTGGACTTGTTGCCAGAAAGCTGTAAGAGTTTTGAAGTATCTAACCTATCTCATTATGTAACATGTAAGGATTAATGCTACTGTTCTGAAAGAGGTCCCCCAATTTTTGTCTGGAAGAAATTTGTGTGGTTAAGCAATTTAGAGATTATAAACTTGGGAAAACTTTTCCCTCCTCTCTCCCAGACTCTGTTCATGGTAGACTCACATGGTTTCTACCTCCCTCATACTTTTACAGGGAAGATTGCTTTTCCGCAGCTGGGTGCATCTGCCACTGCTCACTTCTGTTCTGCTGATTAAGCACGTGGGTCCTAGACTCAGACCTGGCCTTGCATTTGACCCTGCCACATAACTAGTTGGGTTTTCTTGGCAAGATATCTAAGTTTTTGCGTCATACTGGTTCTCAAATGTTACCAGTAAGAGCAATTTCCTATTGGTATTTCTTAACCTTGAAATTATTGTGCCAGAATCTCATTCAGAAGGCTGAACTCCCATTGTTGCCATTTGTTCCAAGAAGAGTACTTGGCAAAATAAGCAGTGGATCTCAGGTTTGTTTGTTCTTGATGCTGAGGATGAAGCTGCAGTGATTGGGAGCACAGGTTCCTAAAACTGCTCCAGAGGCCCAACACCTCCAGCTGGGGCACACACTGCAGAGCCAGACTGGATTCGAATTCCCATTCACCAACCAGGAGAACTTGGGCAAGTTGCTTAAGTGTATTATGATCCTGTCAATTCAGCTGGAGGCATATGCCTATCTGAATTTTAAGTAGGAAATGATTAAGATTTATTTTCTCTTCTTTAGTGATACAGTGTATAGTTAAAATACCTGTAGAAATGACTAGAAAGGTTGGAAAGCCTGACTTTGCCTACTGATTTTTAAGCATAACCAAGCATTTATTCGAGCTAACAGAGCTCTCCCGTCAGGACTAAGAAGTAAGTGGTAACATTCCCAATATATATGTGGTGAAATAAAGGCTCTGGGGTCAAGTGAACTTGCCTAAAGTCACATAGACAATAAACGACACAGAAGGGATTCCAATCAGGTGTCTCATAACAGAGCTGTTGTACCACTGTGGGAAATGGACATTTCTGTTTCCTTTGTCATATTTTAACAGCTTACATTGTAGACCAGCACCTCTATAATGATGCCATTCACTCATTCACTCACTGGTTTTCTTAATGTTTTTGAGTGGTCCTGATAATCTGTATAGGTTTCTTTTAAAAAAAAAAAAAAATTAATGTTTGCCTCCTCTGTCCTAGGCTTTTCATCCTCACTCTGGGCTTTCATAACCTTTTATATGATGAAAACTAACAACCCCTTGCCTCCTCCTCCTTCCCTTCACCCCCACCCCCAGCTATACATCAATATATGTAACTAATTTTTAGACATCTTCACCTATGTAACCAATAAGTACTTCAAGTTACATGTCTAAAGCTTTAAGCTGTTATTCCTACCCTAGCCATATCTCTTTTCAGAGTGAGTGAGTGAATAAATAAGTAAATTCCCCTTCTATCCCTGAAACCAAAAATATCAGAGTTGGAAGTCAAGGGTGGAGAAGGTAAAGACTTACATGCCTAACTAAAATCTGTGCAGGTTAGCTCCACAGAGAGAGCCTGCCTGTTTCTTAATTCTTAGAAAGTTACTTCTCAAAGGAGCCCTCCCTGCCTTTTAATTCTCCTCCCCCTGGCCCCTCCCCACCACCACTACTCTCCCCAATATTCTTTTCCTCATAGCACCCTTTTTTTTCATGGCACTTGTTATAATTGTTTACTGTAGTTCTTTGCTTGTGTGTTTGTTTAATGTGCTTCCCCCCCCCCCCCCCATTTGTAATTCTGTAAGGACATGGATTTATTTTAGAGTGTGTTTTGTTTGCTAGTACATAATCAGCAGTAGCACAGGCCTGGCAAAGAGAAATGAATAAATATTTGACTGAAGACTGCATCAATCTAAAGGAGACTTTAGAGTACTGTTTCTCTTTACATTATTTTTCCTTTAAACTTGCTCACACTGAAACTTTTCTGCTATTTTTCTGCCCTTTTAGAGAATTTCATGAGATCTTTTTGGAGTCTACTAGAAGTTTTATGAATCTTAACTAATAGAACTTTGTACCATATTCAAAAAAATAAGATGTAGCCAATAATACTAATAGTGATAATTGGTTCTTTTTCAGTCAGGGTAAAAAACAGACAAGTATTTTTCCCCAAATACAGAGCAAGAAGTTTTAACAGGGCTGTGTCAAGAATGGGAGTTTCTAGATTCATTTTATGCATTGCATTTCTCTTTTTCTGGACACCCCAACATAGTGTTGTGTGCTCATAATGATGACCCCTAGGCATTTGATGACCCTGAGTCCTCTTTAAATCAGTGATAAAAATATATTCATTAAATCAGTGATTTAAAGTTGAAAACAAGGAAGCAGAATATACAACCCAGAATATCTTAGTAATAAGAACATCATAATTATAAATAAAAAGGATTTGTTAGAATGTTAAAAATGTGGCATTCTGGTTCAGCTTCATAATTCTTTCATCCCATTGTGTTGACAAAGATGAAAAATATTTTATGAGATATGGAAATAAATTAAATCTAGATTGAAAATCTTTAATATGTAGGTCAAAATTATCTATTCTCAGTAAATGGATATGATTTATGTGACTTAAAATAATTTAAAACTGTTACTGAAAAGTTGATAAAGAGAAATCAGCTACCCAGAAATAAAAGGGTAATTTTTCTATCACATGCAAAATAATGTCCTGTGAAGAAAGAAGACAAAGATAGGTTTCTCTGTTCTCTGGAAGAAGTGAACTACGCTCTCAAGTTAGGAAGAAGCTAGTTCAACTGTCGGTAAATACTTAAGGGACTTACACTTTCAGATAAGAGACTTATTTAAATAATAGGTATTGTTTGTCGAGTATTGTACACTTTACGTGTGTTGTTTTTATTGTTATCCCAATTTGATGAATAAGGAAAGTGAGCAGACAGGCTAGGTAACTAGTCCAAAGTTGCACAGCTTACAAGTTCAAACCCAAGGTCTCTGATTCCAAAAAACCAAGTGCCTAAATCATTTCTGCTTCCAAAGAAAATTACATGAACTATTAAAATTTAGGAGATATTAACGTTAGGCAAAGTCAGAGATGAATTATACAAATGTGAATATTGAAGCAAGGAACAAAATCTGGGTCTCAGGAGACATAAAATTTTTTTAAATTATTTCTCCCCATGATATTAATACATGTTGAGTGGAATATCTGAAAATATACATTTCTGATGACTTAAGAGAGTAGGATGATGCAGTCTCCACATGGACTGTAATCTCAATATGTTGTAATCTCAACAATCTGTCAAGAAAATACAATATTTAGAACCCTTGGATTGGGCTGGTAATGATCAGAGAGAAGGAAATACACCTGTGACTATCTTGCCGCTCCTGCTAAGCTTGTTGAGCTGTAGACTGACATTTGCTAGAGAATCGTGCAGGTGTCGACTGGTATTGAGGCAGTGGTTCTAACACTGTTCTCTGTCCTCCCAACCATCTGGGTAATGGAGGCTTACCCTGATTATCAGTCTTTCAAGAGGGAATAGGGATCTGAGTAAATGGATGCAGTCAGTGCAAACACAAGTGAAAATGTTAGCACCATTCCTGGAAATTGCACACCATGGTCTTTTGCTCATCGGCCTCAATAAGTGCCTGGGGCACTTTCAGAAAGAGAAAAACAGGTAGTTTATGAGATGAGTTTTCTAGTTTCTGAGTTTAGAAGGTAATGAGCATTGAACTTAACTACATCAATAGAAGATTTTAGAAATACTTAGAACATATTCAGAAATACAGCACCTCTGCTGATATTCTGCTTAAAAAAAACTTAAATTTTCCAGTGTTTATTACTGAATATAAAGACCGCATACCTTTATATTTGCATAGTACTTTAGAAAGTGAAAGGTGCTTTTACAGCACCTTAATCTCCACATTATATAGGAAGTTAACATTGTGAATTTCAAATATAGTAATACATCAAAAATGTATAAGTGATTAAAATCAAAGAGGCTAACACTAAAAAAGTATCAAAATGTGGTAACTATAGTTCTAGTTAGAGTGGATTTAAATTATGCTAATCCAATTTGGCACACCATATGGTCCATTACGATTTTGATAAGGGGAATAAACCCATTAAACACAGCCTTAGATTTATAGTTTGTAATAAGGGAAACTTGCCTGTTTGTTTACAAATAATTTTAAACTAGTGTATCTATTTCTGGTAATTTTTTGCCATTCCTGTCTCAATTGTATACCAGTAAAGCAGAATAATTTGTGTGTACCCATTAAAATCTAAATCTCATAATTAAAGCTGTGTGGTTGGGTCCATAGCAATTTTTAAGCACAATTATTCAGTAAATATTAACTAAGCAACCACTCTGTGCTGGAAGTTATTCTAATAGCTGAGGATAAGACATGGAATAAAACAAACATAAATCTCATAAAGCTTATATGAGAGGACAATAGACAACAGAATAAATTAATTATATAGTATGTTGGAAGAGGATATGGGATTATTTGCCTTTGTGAAGTATAGATTAAATCACTAGTATATTTTTCCACGTATTACCTTACTTGAAATTTACACTTAATGTTCATTTCTTATGAAATAACATGGAGATTAAATAGACAATGAAAGCACCTTCCAATCTCTAAAGTGCTATTCAAATATACTTAAATGACATTTTTAATATCTAAAACTTAGGATAACTGTTGGAATAATATCTACAATGAATGTAGTGAACAAAAATTGCCAGTCTGATTTGAAAACAGAACCCATATGTTAAAGTTTAGGGGTATTGGGGAGTGTTTCAAAATTAACATAAAGTACTCTTCATATTTTTGTATTTCTATCTTTAAATACTTACAGATCTTTAAGTATTGTGTACAGTGTAAAATATTTTCAAGTTTTTGTATTCTTTCTACTTCCTTACTAACACTGTTTGTTAATATATTTGTCCTGATAATATTTCTGTTTATTATTATTAAAATATTCTTTATAATCTTGATTATGTTACTTTGGCTTATTCAGAGTATTTTCAGGATATCAACAATCAGTTTTCAACTCCGTGTCAAGCAACATTTTGATTGTATTTCTGCTACGAAGTAGAATAAATATATATAGATTAAATATAACAGTATAGATAAAATATAATTCCTACATACTGTATCAGAAAGTTCTCCCGAAAACTCAGTTTTAGGTTACCAGTGTATTAACTAAATGTGTCTGGTAAATACCAGCCGCAAGTATCTTGAGAAAGAAACTAAAATCTCACAATTCTATATCCAGTTAGGACTAGATGTAGAAAAATATCATGCTTTTTACAGACTGTCTTTTCTACCACCCACTCTTCTTAATTCATTTATTTACTCTCTCCTCCATTTGTTGTAACTTCTGCTTACTCATCATCTTGCCTACCTACAGTTACTATCTCTGTATCCTGGCAGATTGACCAAAAAGATGGCTAGAGTGGCAGAAATGCTCATGTCTCCCATACTTAAAAGAAGAAATCATAAACCATATGATTTCTTTCCCTGAAACCATAGTTCTTGGAAGAGTTGTGTTCATTCAGGGTCTACTCAATCCTCCCATCCTATCCTTCAGTGCCCTTACAATTTGCCATCCTCCTTAACTCTCACTAGTGACCTCCTTGTAGTCAATGCAGTAAATAGTCTCATGTTCGTGCCATTATCAAAATCTGACATTTAACATTTTCTTTTGAAACACTTGACTCCATGGGTTCTGTGAGAAAAGAGCTGTGTCCTCTTATTTCTGCCCACTTTTCTGTCTTCTCGGGTTCATTGCCAGGTACAAATCCCTAAAATACTAGTGTTTCATTGAATTCTGTCCTTCTCTTATTGCATTCATCTACTTCTTTCATTGACATGTCTTTAGCTATACCTCTGTACTATACCACAGACACATTGCCAGGCCAAACCAAATCTTTCTTCTGAGTGCCAGACCTGTATATTCAACTGTCTTGAATATTTTGTGCCTTCCATTTGAATATTTTGTACCTGTCTTGAATTTAAGTTTCTCAGAACTAAATGGATCTCTATTTCCGTATACACATGCATTTTATATTTCATTCATCTTTGGTTCAAATGGAACTCTGGGATCCACATGCAGAGATTTTGATTTCATAGGTCTAGAGTTGATCTTGAAATTTGCATTTTAACAAGAGTCCCAGCTAACTATTCTGCAAATGACCTCAGGACCAAACTTTGAAAAACTGCTATTAGTGAATGAATGGTTCCTGGTTCTTCAGGACTTTCCACGTAGAGTTGTGTAGGAACAATGATAATGTAGCCCAGAATCTGATCAAGGCTCTGCTGTTCAAGCTGTGTACCCTGGCAGGGATGACTTTCCAATATATAAAGGCAAGTTGGCCTATGGCCTAGCAGCAGGTCCTGTCTGTTACCCGACAGCTTCCACCCGCCCTCTCTTTGCACTCTGTCCCTGAGTCCTATTGATCCTCTCCCATTTGTTTCCTACTTTTCATTCCCACTGCTATACTTTTGTCCAGGCCCTTTTTCCTCCTTACCAATATTACCCCAAGACTACTTAATTAGCTTCATAGATTTAATCTTTTTATCCCCACCGCTACCCTACCTCCCCATTTCTTTCTCAGTATCACCAGAAAGGTCTTTTACTTTAAAGATCTGATCATGCCATTCACTGTCATAGAACTAACTATCCATTGACTCCCTGCTATTTTACTCAGATTATTAGCTTCCTAACACAACACATAAAACATGTCATGACTGGGTTATGTCTGTTCAACTGGCCACCTTCATCTTTCATTACTCTTCCAAAGGCACTCTACAAGCCAGTCTGCGTGCCAACTCTGTCTTTCTCACTCTGGTTCATTCCCTCCATTTCTTTCTCACTTCCATGTCTTTCTAAGTTTCCTCTGTCTTAAATGCCATTTCCTTCTCCTTCCTCCTAGTATGCAACTGCTCAACTTTTGGAGTACATGTATTAAATAAAGGCAATGATAAACAACATCATTGCCTGTGTTCAAGGAGCAGTGTGAGGGTCACATCAAATGATGAGTATAGAGGAGCCTTGTGGTAAATATAGTATATGAAACAAATGTTAGTATTTAAATTCAAATATTAGAAGGATCTGAAAAGATGAAATGCTGCTTGTATATTGAACATCTTCTCCAATAACATTAATGTTTTATTGTACATTGAGGAGGTTTGAATTTACCTGATTTTACCTTTCTATGATTTGGTTTCATTAGGTTTTTCTGCTCTAGCTTTCATTTCTGTTGTGTAGCAGCTGCTCAGCAAATCCTTTCACCATACATTCTTTGTTTTTTTAATCAACAATATGAACTGTCTTCACTTATCAGTGTCTTTTTCCCTTACTCTCTTTGGGTCCTTGGGTCATCACCGAGGATTACCAGATAAAACGATAACATGGTTACGATTTTTCTTTGGAGAAGAGGAACTGCTTTCATTTGAAGGAAAATACTTTTCCTTGCTAGATACATTGTTCGCCTAAGAAAATTCTCACAGTCTTGAAAAAATTAAGAATCTTAGGTATGTGTGTCTTTTACCGTTTTCAGTATCTCCATCTTTTTTCTTTCACTTAGTTCAATGGAACATACAGTCCAATACTAAAAGCACAATTTGTCTTAGACTAAGGAATGCAGTGTTCTTTCCCAAACCAAAATGTATTTATTCCTAGACATTTTTAAAAATGTTTTTCACTGAAAAAGCAAATAATGCCTATTACAGAAAAATCAAAATATAGGAAATAATAAGAATATTAAGATTCATAATGCCACTCATGTACCAACAATCTCTTGATATTTTTGGTGTGTTCTTCTAAATTGTTTTCTGTAGTAGACTATGTATGTGTATGTGCATGCACACATATGTAGCAAATTGTGTTTAAAAATGAAATCAAGCTATATATAGCATTTAATAATCAGCCTTTTCATTTAATATATTAGGAATATCTTTTTCATGCTAGGTAAAATTTTCTACTTTTTTTAAGGTTGCAGTCCATTGTACCCTAATTCATTTAACCACTATCCCATTGCTAAATGTTTAGCTTGTTTGCAGTTTACCAGTACTAAAACATTGTTATATGTACATTTTTTATGCATGTCTGATTAAATTCCCATTTCATTGTAGTTTAAATTCCCAGAGGTAGACTTTTAGATCAGAGTCCTGTCCCAATTTGTAGTCCTATCATTTGTTTCAATGGCTTCCATTACTGCTGAATTAGGACCATGTAATCTTCCAGTTAAAAAAAAAACAAAAAACTATTTGTTTCATCATGGGAAAATTTTATTTTATGTCAGTTCACCAACTCCTTTGTTCAGTTCTTTCTACTCTAGAATTACTATGATGTAATTATAACACAGTCATAATATTTCTGTTTAGCATCATGCAATATGATTTATCAATTATTTTTTTTAATGTTAGTTTTTCTTATCAAATGGTTAGTGAATTGTAATGATTGTTTTCCATCAGCCTGAATTTTTACCATTTACTACCTATAGTAGTAAGTGACTTATACATGTTTTCAAATTCACTATAGCTAGTGAATTATATTATTATATTATATCCCTATTAGATGCTACCATTTAGCATCTATTTAAGGAATAGGCAACTAGAATTTCAGGAACCATGATTCAAATTTATGCAAAAAGTTGAAATGCAAAACTGAGGTTTTAAAATAGCTGTAGGACAGCTTTTCATTTTTTTTTTTTTCCTCATTTGTAAGAAAATAAATCATTCATAACCTTTACTGGGCAGACAAGGTTTCAGGAGATAAAGGGCAAAGAATTCATATGTCTATCACATTTCTTGCTTTGGAACCTATAATTTTACTTTGTCATTATGATTTTCCCTGTTTATCTGGTGTTACTATAAAAGTGGATTTCTTTTTTTTATAGTCTCTTTTGTTTAAATAACATGTATCATTTTAACTCTATGTATCTTTAGGAATGTTGGGATTTTTTGTTTTTTTCTGCAAATTAGTGTCTCTTTGTGCCACATATAAAACAGCTCAATCATACTACAGTTAATTAGAGTAACTTTTTTCTTAAGTTTATTTATTTTGAGAGAGAGAGCACAAGCTGGGGAGAGTGTGTGTGTGTGTGTGGGGAGAGAGAGAGAGAGAGAGAGAGCAAGAGAGAGAGAGAGGGAGAGAGAGAAAATCCCAAGCAAACTCCATGCTGCCAGCACAGAGCCCAGTGTGAGGCTTGATCCCATGAACCGTGAGATCATGACCTGAGCTGAAATCAAGAGTTGGACGCTTAACTGACTGAGCTACCCAGGTACCCCTGATATGAGTAACTTTTTGGGAGTCTTTTATACAGCTTCATGCACAAAAACAATTTTTTAATGTCAGTATACTCAGAGCTCTTTTGGGGAAAATGAAACAAGTAGAGGTTTACTTGAGTCAGTTGGATTATTGACTTAAAACTTTTTATAGTATAATGTTTTTTGTACCACCAAAAAATTACAGTCTAAATTTGACATATTTTAATGTACTAGACAAACAAATTTAGCCTTTTATATTGTATGCTGCTGTAAGCTTAGTAGCCCATATTAAACCATTAGTAAGAACATGGACGGCTTCTATCCATGTTCTCGTTCCAAGTACACTTTTGCTTAATTACTTCCAGACAGACTGCCCTGTCCAATTTGGTAGCCTTACCACAGTATGGTTATTAACCTTAATTAAAATTAGATAAGGTTAAAATTTTAGTTCTTGGTCATGCCAGCTACATTCAAATGCTTAATAACTGCATGTGGCTAGTGGCTACTATTGGATAACAGTTATAGACCATGTCTATCATCACAGAATGTTCTGTTGGACATTGCTAGTTAAAAAACAGGTAGCTAGGAGTGCTTGAGTGGTTCAGTCAGTTGAGAATCCGACTTTTGGTTTTGACTCAGGTCATGATCCCAGGGTCATCAGATAGAAGCCCATGTTGGGATTCAGATTCTCTCTCTCTCTCTCTCTCTCTTTCTCTCTCTCTCTCTCTTGCCCCTCTCCTCTGCTCATGTGTATGCTCTCTCTCAAACAACAACAAAAAAACAGGTAGCTAAATTAGGGAATAGAACTGAATGTGGACTTATTTTTTCTACCGTTAGTAATAAACAGTTGTTATGTAGGTGTGTTTCCCCAGTTTTCCAACTGTTAAAATGAAAAAGTAAAATTCACCGAGACGTTTTCTTTTTGACAAGTCATTTGCAGTTTATAGATCTCCTTTCATTACCAGACCTCAGTTCCTTCATTATTAGAGATTGAGGTTTATCTTTTAACATTGTCTCTCAGAACTCATTGCTTACTGGAATTTGCCCTTATAATTCATTTACTGGGTTAAGCTGTTTAACGGCTTAATCCTTCTCCTAGCACATACAGTAACTTGAGAATGGAATAAACATCTCTAAACTGCAGTCTGCTGTCTAAAGACCACCTGTTGATATATCTTTCGTTAGGGCATTGGTTCTCAAAATGTAGAAAAGCAAGTTGCTGAACCCATCTGTATATTGGCTTACTGTGGTTGCCAGCAATTCCATCTGCTAAATGCAGAGATAAGCAATTACCTATTACTTTTTAACAGTATGTTCAGTACTTGAATATGACATACTCTTCAGTGGCTCCTGAGTTAGCTAAAGGCATGAGGTGGGAGGGAATAGGACACTGTTAGCATAGTAGTCACTAAAGCACTTGGGCATCCAATAAAAATAGAAGCCTAGCCTATTATGGGTGTGGAAAGGAAGTGGGTGCTCCAACTATGTATCCTTGCCTTCCTGCCTTTGGTCTAATTTCCCACCTTTAGCCCCATGGCAGGATAGACAATCTGAGCATCCTCCCACTGAGTGGCTGTGATGGGCAATAGATACAGTGGTAATAACTCTTGTTGAATCCTAGCTTGCCTGCTCCTGCTTGCTCATCAGATGCAAAATAGCCTGGTCAAGTTAGGTGTCAAAGCATCATTGGGACAAGCAGTTTTTGCACCAAAGCAATTCAGATCTGTATCACTGCACAGTCTTGGTATATAGCACACGTGTCACTAGTTGGCGGCCTGACCACAGAGCCTCCTGGGTCATAGGTACCCTGCACACTCAGGAAGGAAATGATAAGGACTGTTTTGGATTAAAGAGAACTTGCCCTATTTTCAGATGGCAGCTGCTTCTCACTACTAGCCAGTTGCTGCCAGATCTTCAGATTTGGCTTTTAAGAGAAACCAAGAAACTGAAAACTATAAGTAGATATAATTTTTTTCTTCTTTTAATACACTTGTAGGCTAAACAAAACTTGTCTGCAGTATGGATGTGGGTGTGCTACGTCTATTTACAGAGCTTTTCCTCTATTCCTTTTATCAGAAATGGGATCGGATCCTCCCAAAGAAGTAACATCTTAATTCTTTTAGTCTTTCTTAGCACAACGAAGTTTAGCTCTCCTCCCATTTTTACAATTAACACTTTAAAGAAGCTCAAGATGACTTCTTAATATGAACAGCACATAAACATGCAGGTACTTGTACTCCCTTTCTTAGCAACCAAGATAAGATCATCATAAGAAGAAAAACATCTTAACTCTTGGAAAACTCTTTAAACTGGGCAGAATGTGAGCCTGCATAGAAGATTCTGAAGCAATACCACACGAATTGCTGCACAAATGTTGGTCATGTTTGAAGGCAAAATGTTTCAAATTTCTTCACAGCATGTTAACAGCCTGGAACTTAAATTTATAACTAAAATTCCCTTGCCTTATTTAAATATTAAGAAAGAACACACAAACCCACAGTTTGGAATACCAGCACTGCCAGTTGTCTAATTCTGTTTTATGTTTGAAGTAAAACTTGAAGAGCTTGCTCTCTTAGAGCTGTCCAGTCTCCTACTGATGTGCTAACGTGTGTATTCACAGCTTTACATCCAACTACTGGTTGTGTTCTGTTTGCTCTGCCTAAGGAGCACCAAATTATATGAAGCCATTCCTTTGACTGGGAAATGAAGTTAAGTAATCAAATTCAAAATGAACTCTAACGGACGGAGTCCAGTAAGGCAGGATTGGAGTAAGTCAGATGACGGGATTCAGGGATGTGTAAAGTAGAAAGCCATGTGGCATCAGTGTAGTCCACTGAGAAACAGTGCTGTTTGACAGGACCAACTGGTGAGCCATCAAGATAAGATTGCTTTGTTTACCTCATTACCACCAAATCCAAAATAAGGTCTTCAAGAGGCTGGAGGTGAAATCCAAGGATGGGGTGCCTGCGTGGCTCAGTCGGTTAAGCATCCAACTACGGCTCAGGTCATGATCTCACAGTTGATGAGTTTGAGCCCCACATTGAGCTCTGTGTTGGCACCTCAGAGCCAGGAGGCTGCTTTGGATTCTGTGTCTCCCTCTCTCTCTGCCCCTCCCCTGCATGATCATGCTCTGTCTCTCTCTCTCTCAAAAATAAACATTAAAAAAAATTTTTTTTTTTAATCCAAGGATAATGGGACATGTAATACAACTTGCTAAGCGTTTGGGTTTCGTTCCTATTTTTTAGTGCCACTTAAGAGTCTCATCTTATTAGGGGAAAAGACATGTTGCTACGATAGGCAGATTAAATATAAGCATGGAAATAATCCTTATTTTAAAAAGGGCAACCGTGGCAGGTAGACAGAAAAGTCTATATTTGAGTGACTTTGCTCTTCTATGGGTTTAACCAAGTTTTCTTAAAAGTAAATTGATCTTAAAGAGGGACTTAAAGAATAGAAATGGGGATAGCATGCCAGATGGGTTAGTGGGAGGGTTTTCAAAGTATGTGAGAATGGTATAACAAAATCAGAGATGAAAGTGGGAAAAGATAAAAAAGAAAAAACTATTGAATAGGAACAGCTTAACTTTTTAAAATACCCCCGTTCATACAGAAATATACTGCCTATGTAATTCTAAATGGCCTCTCTCCAGAGCAGCTAGTACTTAAAAAAAAGCAGTCATGGTTGCCAATTAAGGTCTTGGTTCACTAATAATAATGACTTCATGACAAAAAAAAAAAAAAAAAAATTACATGGACCTTTTTGAAGTATGATTTAAAGAAGTTTTCATAATAGTTAGGATGTCAATTACGTTGGCCTTCAACATTTTTATTAGTGAGGAAGTTGTAGCGCAGTTTTTGTTGAACTGGTTTGGAAACTCCTTATAACTCAGCTCTTCAAAAATATCAACTCATTTAATTGCATTTAGATTCATTCCTTTTCAAAAGCTGCTAAGGAAACAAATTGGTGCTCAGAGCTGTTTACACTTGTAAATGCAATTAAAATTGAAAAGTCAGTAGGGAAACTGACTGGGATCTCTGATAATAGCAATAGTTGTTTCTTTTATAATAATTCGAACTGATGAAGTGAAGAAAACAAAATCACTTCAAGAGTTTATCAAATGGCACGTATATTGCTGATAACAAATTAAGTGGGCTACTCACCTTCTTTTCTAGATTAAAAGAAAATAGGTAATTTGTTCAAGTATATGAAGTAATCAGTATATTATACTTTTTGAATGTTTTGTTTCCTGTGCTACTGCATGGGATATTTTAAACCATGTTTATAAAACAAACATTTTCAAATTGAACTTTAAAACTTAGTGAGCTTAAAGAAATTAAAGGTATTAATGAGGTACAGTTCATGTAAAACAGCCTTTTATATTCTCTACATGTAAATTTCTGTTAAAATTAATACAGTTGAGTAGAAGTTCATGGTTTTGCCTGGCAGATTGAACGATGCCACAAGATTGCCATCTGTGTATCAGTGCCACTCATCAGTTCTTCAGACTAGTGGCCCATTAAACTAAACATAGGAGTAATTCCACTGAAGATGGCTTTCTTCAATTAACTTCTGAGTAGCCTGGCAAAACTGCATATCCTGCTTCCCTTGCCCAGGAAGGGCAAAAGTTCATTGTAGTAGACCTTGAATGACAATCGCTAATAAGTTTGTTTTGTTTGGTTTTAATATAATTTAAATTTTCCTTTATTCATTTAACTGCTTTTTCTTGAGTACTCCCCATGTGCCAGGCATGTGCCCTTTCCCACAGAACTTACTCATAGTTGGAGATAAAGGCCAGTGAAGAGGCATTTGTGAAATCTGGTGTTCTCAGCTAACCCAGACGTGTTGGAGTAAGAACCAGACAGGAGATGGTAATGACCCAGACAGTTCAGTGAGAGGGGTGATCGGGTGAAGCAGGATTTTGGGATGTTGTGCCGCTAGATTTTATGGGGAAAAGAACCCTTTAAAATGGACAGCAAAACATTTGGGATAGGTGAGGGGAGGAGCTGTCAAGGAGGACACCTAGGTTTCTTCCTTGAGCAGTTGGTGGTGCCAGACTCAGGAAGAGAATCAGGTTTAAGGTTTGGGCACTTAGAAGAGGAAGAAGCATTTCGTCCAGGAGGTAGGTGTTTGAGAAGCCCATGGGCCATCTAAGTATAAGTGTTCGCTATACTCAGAACTCTTTCTTGCCCATGACACTTTTTTTCATGTGTTTTATTTTTCTTTTGTAAAATGTTTATTCATTTTTGAGAGAGAGCGTGAGCAGGGGAGGGGCAGAGAGAGAGGGGACAGAGGATCCAAAGCAGGTTCTGTGCTAGCAGCAGAGAGCCCAATGCAGGGCTCGAACTCAACGAATCATGAGATCATGTCCTGAGGTGAAGTCAGACGCTTAACCAACTGAGCCACCCAGGAGCCCCTCATGTCATTTACAGGTGACTTTTACTCCTGAATATCTGAAAGAAATTTATGTTACATTTGTGTATTTGTACAGTAAATTGAATATTGTTCTCTGATTTGCTTTTCATCTCAAAAGATTATTTATATGCATGTAATCATGTTCTTATCCAGGTTCCTAGCATTAATTTGGGTATTTAAGTAAAAACTAAAAGAAAAATTATTTTAGGGCACATGGGTGGCTCAGTCAGTTAAGCAACTCTCGATTTTGGTTCAGGCCATGATCCCATGGTTCATGGGTTCAAGCCCCACATAGGGCTCTGTGCTGACAGTGCAGAGCCTGCTTGGGATTCTCTCCCACCTTCTCTCTCTGCCCCTCCACCTCTCTCTCTCTCTCTCTCTCTCTCTCTCTCTCTCCCC
Source organism: Panthera uncia (assembly GCF_023721935.1). NCBI lineage: Eukaryota > Metazoa > Chordata > Mammalia > Carnivora > Felidae > Panthera > Panthera uncia. The sequence continues at coordinate 25,317,366 of NC_064810.1, forward strand.
CCCCCCCCGTCAAAATAAAAATAAACTTAAAAATTAAAAAAAATATATTTTTGAAGAAAGTTATGTTGCACAAATTACTAAGAAGGAACATTGGAAAAGAAAAATCTTTAAAAGTCCACATTATCCTTCAAATAGACATCTATTAACCTGCTGTTGAAGCTCTGGACACATCAGGAAATTCATTGTTTCATACAATTTTGTATCTTTTATCAGTACAGTTTTTGACGTTTCTAAATAAATACCAGAAGCCCACAAGATTTAACAGCAAAAATTAACTTCTGCAGCATAATTTAAACCCTTTTTTTATATGCTAAAGAATTTATTTTCATACAGACCAGTGAAACTTAAAATTTGCTATGTTTAATAGATTCAACTAAATCATGGCTTAGAGCTGTGGCAGTGGTCTGCGAAGACAGTTGACCGTTGGAGATTGGTTAGCCATCTTTTGGCAGCGAGACTGAAGGGAGGTTGCAGAGTAAGGCAGCTCTTGAAAAATCTTCCCGAGTTAGTAAAGTAAGCAAGTTCAAGTTCTCTGCCTACCTGCTGTTTATCCAGTGCAGTAAGTATTAGAATCAAACAGCAGAGTGGAGCTATTTATTTGGGCTATACTTTTGTACTAGCTACTTTTTTGTCTTGTTTATGGCCTTAAACATATATAATAACAAAACTTTTAATATTTTCATTCTAATAAGATTTGTGAACTTCCTTTTCGTGTTAATTTACCCAGTCTTGAAGGTGTTCAATCGTGTTATCAAATAGAGCTTTGAAGGTTTGCACTTAAGTATCTTAATTTTGCTGGAAATTTAACCTAATCAGACAGTAACTGGTTAAAAAAAAAAACAAAAACAAAAACAAAAACATACACACACACAACTGCAGTATAAGTAGCAAAGGGATAAATAAAATGTGTATGAAATTCCATTTCGGGTCTGTTTTTGTACTCGGTGGAAGACAACGCTGAGATATTTGAGTTTGCTTCGTGAGAGCAGCTGTTCCCACATGCTTACATGATCATTGTTCAGGAGGTGTACTCCCCATAGCTCACTTGTGAGCCAACGGATAGCCCATTTAGCAGTGGTTTTGGCAAACTCAGCAGGTCCCACTATTGGCTGATGTTACATCATTTTAGAACAAATTAATACTTACACGCAGTTTTATACCTGATTTAATACCATTAAAGTGCAAGTACTTCATTATCTTACTACTAGCCAGAGTTTGCAGTTCAGTTAATAAAATTGTTACAACTTCAATTTTTAAAACAAAGGATGAGTGCAGGGTTTAATTTTTTCTGATAAGTCAGCTAAAAGTTTTTTTGTTTTTTTTTTTTTTTAACCTGCCACCTGAGTGGCACTCCACTTAACCCTGTTTTCAAAGCTAAGCAGATTTAGACTGGTTAATTCTGGCAGGCATTAATTTTCAGCTCCACATCCTTATTCACTTTCAATATAAACATACTGCTGTTTGACTTTAATAATATGGCTTGAGTTTATAAAAATGTAATAAGGTATTCTGTATTATGAAATATATTATGTCTTTGAAAATGTGTTCTATGATCTGTATTTTAAAAAACAATTGAAATAGCATACTTAAGCTTACTAAAAAGTTAGGAGATAGAAAAATGTGATAAGAACATTTCTACTATTTATAGTATATCATGAAGATTTGTTGAAGAATTATACTGGTTATTGGAGCAGATAATATCTATCGCTATGTGAAAATTAATTGTGTATAATGCATTTCTTCTAGAGGATAAAATTATCTTGATAAAGTTTTAGAAAGCTGAACAAATGTGAAAACATTTTAGATGCTTTCGTTTTCTTAAAAAAATAAATCTAGGGGCACCTGGGTGGCTCAGTCAGTTAAATGTCCAACTCTTTCTTTCTTTTTTTTTTTTTTTAAGCTTATTTATTTGAGAGAGAGAGAGTGCGCGAGCAAGCGGGGAGGGGTAGAGACGGGGAGACAGAGGATCCGAAGCAGGCTCTGTGCTGAGAGCAGAGAGCCTAATGCAGGGCTCGAACTCACAAACCATGAGATCATGACCTGAGCTGAAATCAAGTCAGATGCTTAACTGAATGAGCCACCCAGGCGACCCTAAATGTCCAACTCTTGATCTCAGCTCAGGTCTTGATCTCAGGGTCATGAGTTCAAGCCCTGAATTGGGCTCCATGCTGGGCATGAGGCCTACTAGATAGAGTCAAGATAGATAGATAGACAGACAGAAAACCCACTTCATTGACTTTGTGAGGCTTTTATTAATGTGTATTTTTTTGGTTCTGGTATACCTTTCCCCAGTAAAACATAACCATAATTTAAGAACATGATCAACTTATGTTTTTGTTAGAAAAAAAATGTCAAGCATTTCTCTTATTGAGCCTTAAAGCAGAAATTTTTGCAAGTGTGTACTTCAGGAGGATTAGCAAAGAAAGCACTACACTATAAAGGCCAACATTTTGTAAATGTAAATTGCTAGTTTGGTACTACTTTTTTGTATTATATGCAATAACCTGCCTCTGGAGCAAGGTTTAAAATGAATCAAGTCCTTGGAAAGGCTTTATTATTCATAAGAATTTAATATTACTGAACTATATAGTTAAACTGAAGCAGAAATTATTAGACCATATTTTATGTTATTAACACCCATATTCTTTAGCATCTTTCCTCTAATTTACAAACCTGATGACTGAGAGCCATGTTTTACTAAGATCTGTATATACTCTTATTGCAGCTTTTAAAAAAACAAAATGTTGTCTTTTGTTTGTTTGTTTGTTTTTCTCTATAGGAGTACCAAAATCTAATCTCTTGCACACCAGATCATTAAGGGGCCATAAAGACTGCTTTGAAAAATACCATTTGATTGCAAACCAGGATTGTCCCCGATCTAAACTTTCAAAAAGTACTTACGAAGAAGTTAAAACTCTTTTGAGTAAGAAGATAAACTGGATTGTACAGTATGCACAAAATAAGGATCTGGATTCAGATTCTGAATGTTCTAAAAATACCCAGCATCACCTGTTAAATTGCAGGCATAAGCCAGATAAAAAGTTACTCCCACAGTTTGACTCTCAAGTACCAAAGTATTCTGCAAAGTGGATAGATGCAAGCGCAGGCGGCCTCTCAAACTGTTCACAAAGAATATTGGAGCAGCGGGAAAATACAGACTTTGAGCTTGCTGTGTTGCAAGATTCAGGTGCCACTTTATGCCACAGTAGTGTATTGTGGCCTCATAGTCACAACCAGGCACAGAAAAAAGAAGAAATAATCTCCGATCCAGATGCTAACGTCCAGGCCCAGCATCCACATTACAGCAGAGAGGAATGTAAGTAAAATGGGGAGAAAAGTAAAAGTTGCAGTTTTGTTGGCCTTTTTTTTTTTTTTTACATTTTTACATATGTGATATGTCAAGAATTTTGTTCTAGAATTATGGATTTTATAGAGTATTTAAATGACAGGTTCACCCTAGCAAAAATGAGGTGTCTTAAATTCTCCATCAGTTCTCTCAAATACTCCTTAGTATGTCCTAAAGCATTTGAATTCAGTCCCATCATCTTTTTTAATAAACTTAAAATAAATAAATTTAATAAATTAAATGTATTAAACTAAATGGAATTGACAAACAATTGGAAGTTTGAAGTTCATGTAGTTTAGAAGTACATCTTCAACCATTGGCTAACATACATTGTCACGTTGCTCATCGCTACAAGATTAATTTACTGATAGATCAGTTTTCCACAGTACTTTAGTGTTTTCCCAGCTGTGGATCATAAACTATGTAGTGCTTAAGCATAATCAGCTTGATGAGTAGTGGCTTCTAGCAGTTTACCAAGTATTCTTTGGCAAAACTTCTGATTCAGGTGGAGGTGTACTGGAAGTGATGTAAAATATGTTTCTTGCTGTGAGCTGTGGTTAGAATTTGAAAATATCCTCCACACTGTAGGAGTTAATGAATAAATCCTGGAGGACGGGTGAATACTATAATGGCAGTTAAGTGAATATTTTTTTAAATAGAATATTGTATTAGTGATGTAGACAATTTATTTTTCCAGGTTACTGTAGTAATAATTCACATATTTTCATGTTTCAGTGAATTCGATGACTCTTGGTGAGGTAAAGCAACTGAATGCAAAGCTCCGACAGGAAATACAGGGTAAAGACTCAGTGTCAATGTTTTATGCATGTGAAAATTTTGATACAGAAAATCCCTCATGACAGGACATTCTTAACTTTATCTGCATTTAAATTCGGAAAGGGGATTAGAACCCATTGGAACTTCCAGAGCAAAAGATTAAGAAAACGACTTCTTTATGAAATAAAGGGGAAATAAGTTTTTCTTTTTTAAGTAAAAATGGAGACAACTAAACCCATATCTCTTCCTAGCATTTTATTATGCCAGACACTGTATGAGTGTGCTTCCTAACAGTTCTTTAAAGTTGTATTAGCCCTGTTTTGTGGAGTTTTTTAAATTATAAACAATGTCAAACACAAAAGTGGTGAGAATAGTTTAGTGAACCCCTTGACCCATCTTCACCAGCTTCAACTATTATCAAAAGCATAGCTAATTTCCCCTCATCTCTGCTCATACCCATTCCTTTCACCCCATGCCCAGCATAGATTATTTGACACAGATCCCAGACAAATTTTGTCCACAAATACTCCAGGATTTTCTCTAAAAGATAATTTCTTTTAAAGGTAATCACAACCTCATTATCACACCTAAAAAAAAAAACAACAGCTAGTAATTCTTTAAACATCATCAAATACAACGCTAACACTAACAACAGTTAATGTTGATATTCCCCTGTTGTTCCCTTTTTTTTTAAACAACTGATTTTCATTTTGGTGAGGAAATTACACTTCAGAGACATTAAGTTGCTTACAAAGATCGTGCATTCAGTTAGTAACAGATTAAGGATTATATAACCCCTCCTTAACTCCATGGCCAGTGGTCTTAATCACACATCAGCTGAGAATAATAAAATAGTAACAATAGTAATAGTAATAGCAACTTCTGTTTATCAAGTGCTTATTCTGTGGAATGTACTTTATAGTATGATCTCATTTAATCCTCACAGTAGCCCTGTGAATTGCTTACTATTGATACCAAGGTTATACATAAAAGGAAACTAAAGCGTGTAGTTTTAGTCACTTGCCTGAGACTTATAAAAGTGTAGGAACAAGAATTCAAAAATGTAGGTAGTCTGAATCCAAAACCTCTTAAGAGGTATTTCCAGACCTGAGTATTAATGGTCACTTCCTGTCCCATAAGTCATAAATGAACCTATTTATATATTCATCCACCTTTTAAATCTTTACAGAAGTTTTTGAAGAGTTAACACACCAAGTGCAAGAAAAAGATTCTTTGGCCTCAGAGCTCCACGTCCGCCACGTTGCCATCGAACAGCTCCTCAAGAACTATTCCAAGTTACCGTGTCTGCAAGTGGGGCGAACAGGAACAAAGTCACACCTACCCATAAACAACTAAACCAAACTTAACATTTCCTTCCTTGGCCCTCATGCCCCTACCATGTACTGGTCTGCCAGGCATGACAACTTTAAAGAAGTTGAAGAAAGTTATTGGTCCCATTTTTTTATGGTCCTTAAATTTGCAAAGCTGAAGGCACTATTTAACATCTTTGTCAAATAAAGCAGATCGTTACACTCTAGTCTTCTAGGATTAATCATTTTGGTTCATTTTGGGAATCTTTCTTCCCATTATTACTAAATAGCCCTCCCTAACTTACCACATGTGACTACTGTTACAGTGTGATTTGATTAAACATTTTAATGCAATTCACCTGTCAAAACAATAGAAAATTAAACTCCTTAGATTAGTCTGAACTACTAAAGATAACTTTTAAGAGGGAAATGGAATTCATAATACACCTCTTATTTATTATGAGCAATATTTTAATATGAAAGTTTTATATATATAAATGCTATTTTAGGTACCTTTCCATTCTCTTTATAAATGTGTATTTGAATGCCTCTGTATATTATATTTACACTTTTCCTGTGTGGATACGTTCACTCATATTTCAGATCACTGCATTTTATTCTCTTAATACACTCTTTTTACTATTGTTTTCCAAAGATAAATGTATTTTGAAGTAGAAATCTATCTAGTTGAATTGTTTTGACTTCTAATAACTCTTAGGAAAGAGGAATTAATAACTTTTTAAAGCAAATATCCAAGAAAAAAAGTACATTATTTTTTTCTAACAAAAGCAGTTCTGAGTTTGTTCAGAAAGAAAATGCTAATCTAGTTTTCATATGTCAGCTTGTCTCCATAAAAGTAAAAGCCTGTTATATTTCATTATTACTTCCATTCTAATGACTTTGATGTGTTAGAATTTGGACAGAGTAAGTCACGCCTCACTTCCAAGTCCAGTGTAACATCTGTCAAATTGAATATGCTGCGAAATTGTTGTCCTATCTTTAAAAAAAAACTTAAAAATTCTTCTGTGTGCTACTTCAGATATAGGTTCAAGAATTCTTAAACTGTCCAAATTCTCTTGTCAGTATTACTGACCTGAAAAAAGCATTATGAGGTGTTTTTCTAAATTTTAGAACTTAAAGAAGAAGAGAAGACTGCTTGACACAGGAAAACAAAACTCTAATTCAAAAAAATAAGCCCATTTTAAAAGGATATTCTTGTAAGTTGCCTGTGATGTTTCCAAAGAATTCTGAACTAGTATGTCGTCTCAGACAGCTAGGTAAGTTTTATAACAATGTATTATATAGTAAAAGCTATAACCAATACAGAATTAAAATGGGCTCTAAATTCTGTTTTGTGTTGGTGCTAGAATATATTTATGAGGTAAAATCTTTGCTTGAAAGAATCTACAGAAAAGCCCATTAACTTGGCGGCTTCATGCATAAAGATATGAATGACTTCTATTTTAAATTTGGCAGCCTGCTCTGGCTTGGGTCAGAGTTTAGTCTGAACACAAAACAGTATTTGACTAAGCAAAGAAACGCCTCAGTCTAGTAGAAAATAATTTTTTGTAATACTAATGTGTTAAATTTGCCTGAGAGTATTAATTGATATCTCAATTGATTTCATTTTGTTTTCTTTTAAGTCTGACATAACTGCTTTTCAGAGGGAGCTTTTGAAAAATACTTTGAATTTCTCTCAGTTTTTCGAGGCATCCAAAATGAATTTGAAATCCAGGGAGTGTGGGGATACATTGCCTTAGTTTTGATAAGCTTTAAACTGAACGTGTGCAATATCAAAATCTTTATAAATTTACAAGTTAAATAAAGACATTTCCTGATGATGCCAGTAAATATCTTAGTAAGTGCTTAGTTGTTAGGTCACATTTTTTTAATTTGACTTTACTCTTTTTTTGGCATAATTCATCAAGAATGTTTCCAGCCAGTGTGCTTGCACACATTTGTGCTTCTATTTAGATCACTTAGGGACAGTCATAAAAGTTTGGGATGTGTTGCATTTGATATCAGTAGTAGCCTATTTCCAGAGTATGAGCCATATGGTGCAGTCCTAAATGCAACAGTGTTAATCCAAAGAAAAGGGTTTGCTTTGTTTTTGGCAAATATGTAGCTTTACTAATGAGTTTGGAACAATTGGGTGGGATTGTGCATGTACTAAGTAAGGTCTTAACTGAGGATTCTGATTTATTTCATTTAGATATTTCTACCTAAGCTCTTCAAAGGAAAGGTGCTGTAAACAATCTGCGGTGCTGGTACTCATATTAGTACTTTATTTGAATGAATACTGTAGTGAAAGAATTTTTCTTGAAGGACTTTGCACAGTAGTTTATCCAACCATTTGGTAAACTTTGATTCCTTTGTTAGTTTTCTTGATTGAATGAAGATGTAGTTACTGTATATGCTAAAAGGAGGAGAAGGGACAGAGTTGAGTTCTGAGAGAATATGAAAAACTACAAATATTGTTACCATCCTTGGCTATTCTTCTGTACAGTTGTTAGTACTTTTTGAGGAAGTTTAGAAGAAAATCTCATATATACCATCAGTTTCAAAAATGGCAAAAGGGAGAAGACCGCCAGTCTAACATTTCCAGAGCTTATATTATTAAGGGGAGTGAAATAAAACTAATGTTTTTTTATGTTAGATTTCATAATTTTAGACAAATTGGATGGAGTTTTAAAAATCAACTTGAAGTCCAAAGTGATTTTGACCACACGAGATTGTTCACATTAGAGATTAAAGTTTTCAAATTTGTTCAGACTTTTAATTAAGGTAAAAATCTATTTTAATTTTGAGGTTATCACCCTTTGACCCTAACATTTAATATCCAAATTAGTCTTTCTTTTTTTTTTTAAGAAAAAAAAGGTATGCACTTAGGACATCACTTAGGTGATACAGACAGCAAAATAGTGTTTCATTCCATTATGTAGTTCTTAAATGTTGGAGCAAAGAAATGTTCTTAGTTTTTCAAATTTATGCGCATTTCACCACAAAGTGCCCATTTTTACATACACTTGAGAATTATTTTTAAAATAATAAGTTCATGTTGGGAAGTGATTTCAAAAATATAGTCAAAATATATTTTATTGGCGTCTTGACAGGCATCTTGAGATTTCCTGGGGTTTTCATCTGACCACATTGTTTAACACTGAAAATGGTTTAAAGTGCTTTCTTTTCTCGTTTAGATATTTTTTACCTTGGCATTTACACTGTTGAGACTTGTCAGTTTTTGCTAGGATTTTTTAAATTAATTTTTGAGGATCTGTTTGTGTTAATGTTTACCAGTTTTGCTTTTACTTTGTTTTGTATTAATGTTATAAAATTCAATTTAAAATGTATACGCTCTAAATTTAAGTAAGAACTATTAAAGAATAAATTATTTGTATCGCTTAGAAGGAGGTTCAGTTGGTGACCATAAAATTGTGACATAAAAGTTTTCAAATGGGACAGTGTAAAGGTCTAATAGTGTTTCTTTTTTTCTGATTTACTGACAGATATTGCTTATACTGAAGTAAGATATCTGAGTATTTTTAAGTACTTAATAAAAAGTTTAGTACTCTACAATTTTTTTAATTTTAATTTTAATTTTGTTATTAACTTCAGGTTGGTGGGAATAATTATGGAGGAAATTTGTGGTGAGAATCAGTGAGAGATAAAATCTTCAAAGGTTATTCTTGCCATGTTAAGTTTTGTGGTGGTAGCATGGGAAAGAGTTTATTTACCAGAATAATAAGGTAATAGAGCTCCAGCACAAGGAAAGGTACCTTGGAGGAGGGCTCTAGTACTGTGGAATAACGAGGGTCTGTCCTACATCTCAGTATTTCCATTCACTTCATCCCTTCCTAATTGCCCTTATTATAGAATTTAGTCTAACGTATTAAGCAACTTAGTCATCTTGCTATGAACCAATCATAGCAAGTCTCTAGCATTAGATTTTTTTTTAGCACCTAGCTTGTAACCTACTTTTCCCTATTCTTTTTGGTTTAAAAAGAGTCCAGCCTACGAATGCATTTTAGTAATACTGAATTAGTACACAATTTTAAGCTTACCAAAGTAAAACAAAAAAATCATGAAGATGTGTATTCCCCACCCCCCTAAATTGTTAGTTGAACTTTCCTCAGCTGCACACACAGCAAAGGGAATTTTAGCAAATGTGTGTTTCTTTTTTCAAACTTGTGTAGAATGTTTATTTCCGTCTGCTGCCTCCAAAAGAGGCAGTTTACAAAGTATTCAGTAGTGACTTCTGTTTAAATGCTGCCATCCCTACTTTTATAGTCCGTATGTGTGTGTTAACCTTGTTTTAAAGTAGCATATACTAGATCATTGAACTTATCTCTCTTTGCTGTTAGAAATTTATGTTACAAAATTGTGCTAGGGTCTTTGGGAAAAGAAAATGAAACTACTGGTAAAAAACAAGTTGGTTTTAAGAGGGTTTCAGACATTACTGGGTATTTTTTCTTTTAAAACTGCAATAATTTATATATTTGTATTGTTCTGCTTTGGAACTGTAACTGCATATGCTTGTCTATTTTTAATTTTACAACAATAAAATAAATATTTTGTTATCTGTTAGCTTCAGTGGATTTTTTTTTAATACTTATTTATTTTGAGAGAGACAGAGAGTGCAAACAGGAGAGGGGCAGAGAGAGAGAAAGAGAGAGAGCAAATCCCAAGTAGGCTCCGTGCTGTCAGTGCAGAGCCCAATGCGGGGCTCTATCCCCCATGAATCGAACCATGAGATCATGACCTAGGCCAAAATCAAGAGTCAGGTGCTTAACTGACTGAGCCACTCTTTTTCTTTCCTTAAATGGATGACCTATATGAAGGGTTTTGTTTTGCAGGCTTAGGGAGTCTATACTTAACAATCATCTTCTAGCAATTTATCTTAATTTTTTGTGAGAATCTCTTTGAGAGTTAATATTCCCTCTGTATCAAGAGCCCAGAAACAGGAAATAAGATTCTTGTGGCTTACTGGGTGTCTGTGCAACTTTTTAAATTGGAGTGTACTTTGCATACAATAAATACACAGGTTTTAAGAGTGGTATTTGAGTTTTAGCAAAGGTACACAACTGTGTAACCATCAACCTTTGTGACCCTTTCCAGTCGTCTTAACTCCCCATTTCCCCTCCACTGTTCTGACTTCCATCACTGTAATTTGCATTTGGCTATATTAGGACATTACATAAATGTTACACAGGATATACTGTACTCATTTGCCTTTGGCTTTTTTCATGCAACCGGATGCTTTGAAATTTCTTCCATATTAACAAAAAGATGACTAATTTGTGCCCTCTTTTTTTTTCTTCTGACCAGTATTCTATTATTGTATGAATGTATTGTAAATTGTTTATCCATTCACCTGTAATGGACATTTTAATTGTTTCCCGTATGGGATTAATATGAATAAAGCTGTTATGAATATTTTTAAATTGGCTTTTAAAATAATATTAAAATAGAAATTAAAGTATTCAAGGTCATTAACTGTGGTTAGCATTATTAATACAAATATTCACAAATTACAATTTTTCCCCACAGATGATTTTTAAAGTAATGTATATGCTTTTGCGATAATTTATTTATTTTTAAATTTTTTTATTTTAATGTTTATTTATTTTTGAAGGAGAGAGAGAGAGACAGAGCATGAGTAGGGGAGAGGCAGAGAGAGAGGGAGACACAGAATCTGAAACAGGCTCCAGGCTCTGAGCCGTCAGGACAGAGCCCGATGCATGGCTCGAATTCACAGAGTGTGAGATCATGACCCGAGCCAAAGTCAGACACCCAACTGACTGAGTCACCCAGGGGCCCCTGCTTTTGTGGTAATTTAAAACTAGGAAACAAGGACAGTTGTACAAAAAAGATCAGAGGCAGAATACAAAACAAGGGATGTTTGAGAACTGAAACATTTAACAGGTTGCTAAGAGAATAGTAATCATCCTTGAAGGTCTTTTCAATGTCTAACAGTCTAAGTCAGACCACTTTGTTTTCCAGAAGAGGCAAGTGAAGATCAATGGAGTCTGGTTTGGAGAAAGTACTGGAAAGAGCACGAGACCACAAGTGAAATTGCTGTCTTGTTTTAGCTTTAACTACTTTGTGATGTTAAGGGAAATTCATCACTTAACTTTTCTAAGCCTGAATTCACCAAGCTAGAGCAAATAGTTGGTAGAATGTAAGCTTAGTGCCCCTTTCCAACTTTTGTTCCTGCCCAGTTTCCAAGCCTTCTTGGGAATTTTAAAACTAATAAAATTTGTTCTCCCTCCTCTTTAAATGTCATGATAGGGCCTGGAATTCTTTGCAGGTAATTTAGAGCCTAGCAAGTAGGTGTGCATGTGTTGGACAGAACAGAGGGAGAGCAGCAATCAGAATAATATCCTTTCTATATCATTTATATATTGGATTCTGAGTATTAGTAAAAGGTTTCACTTTTGGTATCTGATCTAGATCATGTCTTAGATCATTACTATCTTAAATTACACATGACTCATAAGTTTATATCAATGGATCTCTCTCTCTCTCATTCGTGCTCCGTTTGAATTCCATTCCAGTGTTCAAATGGCACAAACCACCTTGACTTCTAGAAGCAAAAACTTAATCCCAACCTCTCTTACATATGGGACACCCCACTCTGACTGGCAAAGCAAAGAAACTGGGTAGGGAAGGTCCATGTTGAGAGGGCAATGTCCCTCAAGAGGACCAACATCCAGTATCCAGTGGGGGCAACAGGTAAGCTCCCGGCATCTGGTGTTGAGTAGCCATTGCTCTGTGTAAATCTGGTCATGAATCTTGTACATTTTGTTCCTTCTGGTTTCCAAGCCTTTTGCGTGATCTCTGCCCATTGAATAAGTTCCTTTTCAGCCTAAGTGAAGTGGTTGCTTTCTCTGGTTTGCAACTGAGAACTCAGTTACTCACTTCATGCACTGGGTCCATGTCCAATGTTCTTCTGCTCTGAAATCTTAACAAAATTCGTTTCTAAAAGTGAACTGAAAGCCTTCAGGACCACAAGGTCTGCCTGCTGGGTTAGCTGAATCTGATGGGAAATTTTTGAAGAGAAAGTAAACCTTTTGGTAATGTGGATGTCTTTTCCAATTAAACATTTTCATTGTTCGCACTTGGGGTGACTTTGGAGAACTTCTCACTGCCCTCCACTGATTACTGCAAGTGCTTACGGTTTGTATCTACCAGGATCTTGGAAGAGGTGATCTAATAGAAAGAGTGTTGGTCATAATTTTAGCTCAGGGCTTTGCCTGTGTTCTCCCTGGAAATACTAAATGACCTTTAGCCCAGTAAGCATCTATTGAATGAATGAGTGAATGAGACTTCATAGGCAACACTAGGATTGCATGCCCTCTAGAGGTAAATCAGTTACCAAAACAATGCCTAAGGCATTCATCCAGTGATTGAATACACCTCTCCACGTATCCCACTTTTCACAACACCTTCATGACTATTTCAGGACTTTGATAACTCACATTCGTTCTGTCTCTGTTTCTTCTCCAAAATGCTGGTTCTGAGTTTCATGGAACATAACATCACGCGGCTGCACCTCCAGTGCTTCTGAATCAATAGGTCAGGGGTGGGACCTATGAATTTTTGTCGAACAAACTCCCAGGTGATGCTGATGCTGCTGGTCTACAGAACACTTTGCAAACCACTGCTCTAAACCATCAACTCCCCCGGGGTTTACTTCCCAAAAGATGTAATACTACTACTTCCCTGCGCAGTCTTTTCTAGATTACCATTGCTCGTGTAATCAAAACGAATCCTCAGAGCTCAGCATTAAAAGCCTTCACCACTTGGCTCCTGCCTATTTTCCATTTAAATTTTGTCATCAAACTGAGACTTTTATGTGCCAGGAATTCTAACACGCCCCGTAGGCTTTGGGTCCAAAGGATACAAAAGCCAATAAGGTTTTATTGGTCAACTGAAAAGGATTACACACCAAGTTTAAGTCAATAAGGACTGAAAAGTGTCCATCGGATTTAGCAACCAAAAATTCAATAAGAAGTGCTTTAATGGACCTATGGGAGAAAAAAGTAGAGCACGATGAATTGAAGTGTGGGTAAAGCGGTAGCATAGTGGAACTGGGGTGTGACCTCTAAGAATTTTAACGATAAATGAAGGTGAAGTCAGAATGTGGTTGTGCTTTTTAAGTTGAGAAGTACTTTATCATGAGTCAATACTAAGAGGACAGATTAGTGGAAAGGCTACAGATGGAGAAGTAGCCATAATCAAAGGAGTAGAGTACTGAAGAGGCAGAACAGGCTAGCATATCTAGAACAGGTTGTCTTTGAAGAAGTTTGGGATCGTCTCAGGCTTTCACATCGGAGAGAAGACAAAACTGCAGATGCACGTGTTCGAGGGAGATTCATTGGAGAGTAAGTTGAAAAAGCCCCTATGTGGCCAATTCTATTTTCTCTGAGAGAAAAGGAAAAGATGATGGGGTCAGAGGCTCAGGAGAAATGGTGAAGTGCTAAATAGCTGCTTTCTCAGGCGTGAGAGAGATCCTGGCTACCGGAGGCAGGGTTGCCAGACTGTTTATAAAAGGTGGAAACTGGGGTCTATGACTCGCCATTGATTGAATTTCTCAATTTGCATTCAGATTTTGTTGCTGTAAATACATACAGAGTAGGAATATTTTTGCAATTATAAACTCAGCTGAAAGCACTGCTGAAAATAGAATCTGAAACTCAGATAACATTGTGACTCAAAAACAAAATTCACAAAAACCCTACCCACTAGATAAAATTCCAAACATGGGGGGAAATGAGAAATTTGAAAAGTTACTGCAAATAGTGTGTAGCAGAAAAAATGAACTCTGTAGCTTTGACTTAAGCAATCATTTTCAAGCAATTATTTTTGTTTGAAGAGTGGATTAAGACTCTGTTGTCTAGGTTGGTTGGTGTCAAGCTTCAGCATAGAAGTGGGAAGTATCTACCCTAGATAAAAAGCAGTTTAGAAGAAGCTAGTAGGGATACAGAGTGTGGAGGAAAGCCAAGGCCTAGCTAAACACGGTTTCAGATCTGCAACTTCAAAGCCAAGAAAAGGCAACGTGAAGGAGAAGGGCTCTTCTAGGGAAAAAGAGGCAACTGAATGGAAAGCGGTAAAGGCAGAAGAGGAAGTTGTAATGAGGAAGGCATTGCTAAACTGACATTCGAGAACTTAGGTTCTGACCCTCTTCTGTCACTGCTGGGCACCACTCTAACTCTCTTAGGCTCTGTGTTCTCATCTGTAAAGGGTGGCATTGAACTCGGTGATCTTCAGGCGAACTGCCAGCTCATAACCTAAAAGGATCATGAATTTTAAGAAGCCTGCAATGGAAAATCTCCCTAGCCCCGGCATGAACAGCAGAACTGAGCTGAAAAGAATATAAAGGAAGTGTGGTTTCATTTAAGAAGAAACTGTGAGGTGCTTTTACAGCAAGACAGTTGTATGATCATCTGTGACAGAAGAGAAAAGATAGCAGAATCAACCTGGCTCATAAACAGCTATACAGTTCTCTATGTATTGTCTGTAGAAAGAAAAAAAAGACTAAGTCTTGACACCTTATTACTGTCCCACATTTTTTTTTTTATCAAGGAAAAGTATTTCTCTTAGGAGTAACAATGGGATGATTCTGCCACACAGTCAGAAGTTGGGTCATCTACAGCTCAGCCCCTAATAACTGCCTTGGACATTTCCACCTGGGCATGGAAAATGAAAATGTAAAGCAGTATGGTAATCTGTGTAGTAGAACATAATTCCATCAATACATCTCACCTTTATTCTGAGATTATATCTTTCCTATTATGGGAGTGGAAAATTGTTCTTTCTTTCATAAAGTGATAGTAATAGTAGACGGTAGGTTTTTATTTGTGTTTATTTCTTAAATTTTGAGTCCTTATTTGGTAAAAATTAAAACCGCAATCTTATGTAGATGATTAACCCTAGTAAAATCACTACCCAATAATTTTAGATAAATTATTGAAGGTTTTAGAATATTGATTGTTTGTACATCTCGTATTATCTTTGCTCTCTCCTACCTCTACCACACAAATAATTCTCCAGAGAGATACCGCTAAATCTTAACCACCATCACCCCAAATCCAACATCCTTGAAACAAATTTGCTTAGTCCTGGGTGCTCCCCACAATTAACTGGGTAAATAAGTTTCTGGCTATCTCACTGTGGGGAACTTGTTCCTTTCTGTCCTCATCAGATAGCTCTGAAACTAGAAAATCCAGCATCTGGGCCCCCTGCTAAGTTGCTGCCACACTGCCTCTCAGAAAAGCACCAGAAAAAATGTGGGGCCCTTGTGCACTGCTGAAGCCCTTCCGAAAGAAAGATCGGGGAGTTTCCCTTAACAGAAAAGAAAATGCAGGCAGAGTTGAGCTAGTGACATGTAAAACCACATTTCCTTTGCTTCTTCCATTTCTTTTCATCTTCATACCTGTGTGAACAAAGCACTAGCAAATAGAAAGTTCACATCCTGCAGGGCTACCCTGCTTTTCATCAAAGTGTGGAGGGAATTTCTGTCCCAGATTGACACAGACTGGTCTCATCTCAGAGAACAAAGTGAACCAGCATGTGAGATACATAAATATCATAGGAAACCACTAACTATGTAGTGCTAAAGGGGACTTCAAGAGTCCTTTAGCCTTTATTTGACTTGATTTTGTTTTATTTTAGAAGAGCCTTTCAAAACAAAAAGTCCTCTAAGAACATAAATTGTAACGTATGAAAGTAGAGTTACTGCTCTGCATGAAAGACAGTGGAGATTCTTGGAACAAACTGCCTTCACATCCTTCTTAGTGACTGCCCCCCACCCCCAGGTCCCCCAAACTGTCACCTACACCAAAGCTGTAGGTCAGCTCTGAGTGATCTATAGCCCTGGGTATCTACGAAGCCCTATAAGAAACTGCTTAACTAGTCTCATCCCCTTAAGTGGCTTAAATCGCTTAAGAAACTTCCAAACATTCTACAGCTCTTAGTAGCCACAGAGGCAAGGACCAAATCCCAAATCTCCCCATTCCATTTCCAGCATTCCTGTGATATACCACCTCTATCCAGGCTTCTAGTTTTTATCTCTATCATATAAGATGTTCCATCTAATGGAATTGTAGGATATTTCTTCACACTCTGATGGACCACAGAAACAGCCAGAAGAGAAAAACACAGGGAAAAGAAAAAAACAGGGTAAGTTTTCCCTGCTAAGTTAAAGCAAGGCTTTGTTGGAACCAGGACAACTGCTAGTGAATCCAGAGAGTATCTTAGATGTCCTCACTGGGAGGGCAACCAGGATAGGCTATAAGAACAGTTCCTATCAGAACCTGAAGACAGCAAGTGCCTTCCTTACATCAAAAAGCCAGTTTCAGCAAAATTCATTCCTAGGAAATATGGAAGCTTCTAAATATCCACTGCAATTACCTAGAAAAAAAGGAAAACATATGCCCATTGCTCCTAACTGGTTCTTCAAAACAGAGGTGTAAAGTCCTATATTATTGTAGCTGTATGTTCAAAGGGTTATGCACAATGTGGGTGGGATTTCCTTGACAACAGAAGAAAATGACAACAGCATGTATAAAGTCCCAAATGTCCCACTCTATATTATATTATATTATATTATATTATATTATATTATATTATTCTTTTGCAGAAATGACATATTTCTGTACCACACTCTAGAACCAGTGAGAAGAAAGCTAAGGTAGGTGGACCAGCAAAACTCAGTAAGCCAAATTCCAATCCCATACCTAAGTGAATTTGATACAGATGTGTAGCCAGATACAAAGAAACTTTAGAACAAGATCTGAGACTGTTAGTTAAGTAACCCTCTTCTTAGTCATTACCACTAACTTAATGCTCATTAGAAGTAAAAGGAGGACCTATCCAATTACCCACTGCTTGGTTTCCTGTCATGCTAATGGACAGGAAGAGAATGAGAGACTGCTATAAAGAAAGAACTCGTGTCTGAAAGAAGCCTGCAGCTTGACCACATGTCTGGCTGTGCTAAATTGTTCTGAGCAGTCTACTTCACTGAAATCTCATTACTGGAGATGCCAGAAATAGCACCAGCAAAATGCCCTAAGAAAATTCAGGAAGTTTGTGTTGCCTCTTCCCCTTTCCTTCTAGACCAATTCAGCATAGGAACTACTAGGTGAGACAAATAAGCCAGCTGTCCAGAGGGTGGGGGGTGCTGCTGGTGTGAGGTGTTAGAGCTGGGGGGGTGGAGGCAGCTGATGCAGTCTGACAGACCGCCAGAGAGATAAGGAGGGCATCCATGGGGGCATCAGGAGAGATGAAGGCCTGGCTGTGGGGTGTTAGAGCCTCAGTGGGCTGCAGGAAGAAGGGGGAAAGAGTGGCGATGGAGAGTTGGTTACATACACAGAGGTTAATCAAATAAATATATTAAGGATAATGGGAGCCTGGTTTCTCATTCCTGAAAGAGTTACAAATTGGAAAGGGAGAATACTAGAATGAACTCTGTGGGCTTGACTGGAACTGAAGATAATAGAGTCGACTCATAATTTTTAAGATAGATAAATGATAGCTAAGTAGATAGAGGAATACAGGTGCATATGTGTAAACGCATTTTTACGTGCTTGTCCACTGAAAGGGGCTGGGAGACTGACCCTGGACAAAAGCAATAAGCATCACCTAGAACCCAAACCTTAATTTCTACAAACCATTCTTTACTAAATCAGGCCCCTTGGGGAAATGATTGACTTTAGGACTAGGGCAGGAAAAGAACAAGATGAGTCTTTTTGTTCCCAAAAGTACAAAAGTGTTTAAAACATGATGTGGACATGTCAAAAGAACACAGAAGCCACATTAACAGTACTCCATTGGCTAAATCAGAAACAGTTTAAGTATCAAAATAATTAGTGAATCATTTGAATAAAATGGGAAAATAGGTATCCATACTGATTTTAAAAAGTGAATAAATTGAGTTTGTCGTGAGAGATAGAGGAGTTACATAATCTCAAAACACCTCCCCTAAATAATTATGACTTAACAAGTGGAAAAGAATAACTTTAAGGCCCCACCTTAATCAGGTGATTAAGTGATGGAGGGTGAAGGTGGGGTGGGAAGAGGCACGGGACTGCTATTTACCATAAGAAATTGCAGTTTGATTTTTTTTTTTAATGATATAAATGTAAAACTGATAAAAATATTAAATTGGAAAACATTTGGTAAAAATTTTTGGCTGCTATTCTTAGGGCTTATTCACTGAAAGCTAGAAAAGAAACAACAAATTTCATGAATTAAGACTATTCTGGGGCGCCTGGGTGGCTCAGCCGGTTAAGCGTCCGACTTCGGCTCAGGTCATGATCTCGAGGTTCGTGAGTTCAAGCCCCGTGTCGGGCTCTGTGCTGACAGCTCAGAGCCTGGAGCCTGTCTCAGATTCTGTGTCTCCCTCTCTCTCTCTGACCCTCCCCCATTCATGCTCTGTCTCTGTCTCAAAAATAAATAAACGTTAAAAAAAATTATAAAAAAAAAAAAAAGACTATTCTGTGGGGTGATGAGCATTGAGGGCACGTGTTAGGATGAGCATTGGGTTTATACGTAAGTGATGAATCACTAAATTCTACTCCTGAAATCATTATTACACTATTTGTTAACTTTTTTTAATTTTAAAAATTAAAAAAAGAAAGACTATTCTGTGATAACAAAGCACTTGAAACGAAGGGGGGGAAATCATATAATGGCTCTAAATACAAATCCTGATCCTTAGAGTTTCAAATGTTACCAATGTGACAAAAGCAATTCAAAAAGTTAGTGAATACTATTATTCGTCATTGTAGATAATAAAATACTGACATGTATGGAGTCTTCCTAAAGAGCAAGCATTGTTCCTCTTGCTTTATACACATTGTGGCATTTAACTTTCAAAATTTCTTTGTGAGGTAGGTACACTTAATTTCCCCACTCTACAGATCAGAAAACTGAGGTACCTTAATTCTAACCCTGCTATTTAATGCCTTAGTCACTAAGGAGCCTTCTAATTCTGTTATGTGCTCAATGTTTGCGTGCCTCCAGAACTCATGTATTGAAGACTTAACTCCCAATGTGACAGTATGGGAGCATGCTGTAGCTCATCTGAACCTACAAATTAGGTTCCTGTTAGGTAGTGAGGCCTTTGGGAGGTAATTAGGTTTACATGAGGTCATGATGGGATTAGTGTCCTCCTAAGAAGTAGAGAGACTAGAATGTTCTCTCCCCCAACACATACACCTCCTTCCTCCTTCAGCCCCCTCAGCCTTATGAAGCCAGTGAGAAAGCATATATTTGTAAGCCAGGAAGAGCCCTCCCCAAGAACCAAATCACCCAGTATCTTGATCTTGAACTCCTCAGCCTCCAGAACTGTGAGAAATAAGTTGTTTAAACCACCCAGTCTATGGTTTTTGTTACAGAGCCTGAGTTGAGCAACATACCCCCACTCTGTCCAGACTTTCCCATCCTAATCCATACACCAGCCTATCTCCCAAGTCAGCTTTCAAAGACCTTTATCCACATCACATTCATACTTAAAAAAGTGTGATGGTATGTTGCCTTAGGTTGGGTTTTAAACCCACCTGGGTATCCAAAGCTCTGTACCTTTGGACCCAATTACTATTACTAACTTTACTTCTCCCTACAGTTTTCAATGAAATGTTCCCTCTAGCCAAGTCCCCAAGCACATCCTATGCAACCCCTTCTCTCTGCCTCTATACATGCTCTCTGGCTGTTTCTGGAATGTCCTTCCCCCGTTCTCTCCAGAAATTTATTTTTCCCTTTTGAGACCCACTCTAAGTGTTTAATCTTCTGAAAATATTTCTCCGAATTTCTGTGCTCCCTTAACACTGGGCTTACGGATCCATTTTGGAAAGCATTTATTTAGGACCAGTTTCAGCCAAAGACTCAAAATGCCCCAAAGGCAAGGACAGTATCTCCTTGTTTTTGTGTCCTCGACCCTAGTAGAGAGACTTGTAGTAAATGCTCATTAAACTAATGTTGAGGGAATGAATTGGATCTATGAATATACTCTTTCTAAATTTTGATAGCCATTAACTTTGGCTGCAGTAGTACTTTTAACAAGTTGAGGCTTATTTTAGAGATAAACTTGCTTATCCAATTTCCTAACATTGCACATTTCCTGCACTTCTACATCGAGTTCACTGATCTACTATCAAACTGAAGGATTGCTTGTCATTACATCTGCAGTGAGTCACTTGCCTGGGGAAAAGCACATGTCACACATTTACATTTTGCCCTTAAGGTAAAGGCACTTTTTTTGTTTTCAGAAAAGAGCAAGAGTCTTACAAACTAAAACAGTAAATCCAATGCTGACTATGGTCAGTGATGAAAACCTAGTACCGCTTCTAAAAATGTACAATTTTTGGAGGCATGTTCCCGGTCTTGAGCTGGTTATTTGGGACTATTATTACTACTGATGAGTTGCAAATTCCAAAGTCCCACTCAGATGACTTGTGCAAACAGAGCCTGGAAAAAGCTCTTGGGCCAAGATGTTTCTTTGAGGTTTGTCAACTGCTAACAACATCACTGGTGACCTTAAAACTTCCACTAAAAGAGGAGGCTCAACATTTGTATGAAAGGCCACTCAGGGGGAGGGCAGTGAGAGTGATGGCCTTTAAAGGACACATCACTTAGGAGGCACCTACGATATTCTAGATGGACTTCCTCAATGGAAGGAGACAGAAACAGTTCTTTCAAGGTCCCTGCTGTAGCATAATTTGAAGTATAGACTGCTATATTTGAGACACACATGCACATGCACACACATACACATATATTTCCAGTTTCTGTGTTTACCAGCATGATGTAGCTCATTTGAACCTAGAAATTAGGTTCTTTTCTGGGCAGCAGTCGTATAAAAGAGCACTAAACTAGACATCAGGAACTTGGAGTAAATAATCATAGCAAATAATAACAAAGCAACGAACAGCATGTGCCACAAATTGCTCTAATGATTTACACACAGTAAATGAATTAGTCCTCTTAACAAACCTAAGAGGTGGGTACTATTACTTTACAGATGGGAAATTGAGGCACAAGACTAAGTTGACCACATCATGAGGTTCTAAGTGGTAAAGCTGGGCCTTGAGACTAGACATTCTGGTTAACAGGGTCTGGGCTCAGCTGTTAGCTCCAACATTTAGTAATTTCTAGTATCTATGTACAAAGTGTCCTTATCTTATATCCTTTTGTGATTCTTCCCATTTGTTTGGGTTTTTAAGCATCAGCAGATCTGCCTTGCAAATAACCCTCACGCTAAGGAGTATGAAAGGAGATAGTATACATCCAATTAGTTGTGTGATATTAATTAAATGGGCCAGATCATAGATGATCTTTTAGCTTAAATACTAGGAGACAACTAATAAAAGATGCTATTTCTTCAGCCAGCATTCACATTCCTATTCATAAACCTATCCCTAGGTCATAAAAACTCCCATTTTGTAACAGACACATACACAGGCATCTCCTACAATTCAGTGATCTACACCTCATCACATCCTGCATTCCCTTTAATCCAACAGTGAAAAATGCTTCTCTTAAAAAACCGGAAAGTAGAACCATGTTGAAATCACTGTAGCTTTCACCCCTCTGGTACTCCAAAGTGTCTTCTGTTTGGAAAAGCTCGGGAAGCACTATTCGGTTCGGTCATAATTCTTGCAATATTACATCACTTTCATACTAACAATCAACACAAATAAATGTTCAGAACTTAAACCAAGTGAGAGCAGTGGAGTGCGCTGAATGAGATAGGCCCCCAGGAGGTTTGCAGTGCTTGAGTATCTAGCAACCTGATCTCAGCAAAAATGTCTGGTAAACTTGATTTGTCTTATCATTTCACAGCTCCACTGCCACCAAGATTAAACTTCAGGATTTCATTTCTTTACTCAGAGTGGGAACGTATTCAACTGTAGCTGCTTCTCTGCCTGCAAGTTTTATGGTGGCAGTGAACTAGAGTATATTGTGTTATTAAACCCTAACCAGGCAGTAAATTACAGAGAGAAAAACAAAAGCAAATTCTGCTGAGGAGGATGGTTTTTGTTTTTTAAGTGAACGACGGATTCTACCTTACTCTGAATGAGCAAATTGTGAAACATTTCTTAGGGATTTGTCATCATACTTCATCTTTATTTTGTCTTTAGTTTAGCAGTGGAAGCAGTATTTAAAAGAAAGTTGCTACATGGGGGAAGGTCAGCTGAGAGAACACTGGTGCCCTAGCAGTTGTGACAGTTACCAAGTAAACCCTGTTTCAATAACTCTTAGGACTGTGCTTTTAAATCCATGGATAAATATGCAGAGGAAGAGAATGAAACCCAAATATTTCAACCTTTTCAGCTTTCCTGAAACTGCTGAGTATAGGTAGCAGTATCTTTTGCTCATGGATTTCAGATTTTTCAGGGGGAAGTGATGAGGAAAGGAGGAGACAGAGCAATGCCATAAAATAGACAAAAACCATTCTTTGCCTAAGTTGCGTAAAGACCATGGGGAGCAGAAGGGAGAATGGTAGCTCCCTGGAAGGCTGAGAGTGTTGGCCTCCCATGAAACCTATTTCTGTGAGTTTTTTCAACCCACTTCCACCCCCAAAGTTGGAGCAGAACTTGGGAGATGAAGAGCAAGGCATCTTTGCACCAAATAGGGAAGCACAAAA
Source organism: Panthera uncia (assembly GCF_023721935.1). Lineage (NCBI taxonomy): Eukaryota > Metazoa > Chordata > Mammalia > Carnivora > Felidae > Panthera > Panthera uncia. The sequence continues at coordinate 25,340,446 of NC_064810.1, forward strand.
CTCAGTAGCTCTATGCTTCCTTCAACAGTCCCTGCTTCCTTCGATAATGAACACAATCACCAAAATATCCTTATGAAACACTCGTGTGTATTACACTATAAAATCAAACAAAAAGAACCCATACGTGGTATGTTCCCCACCTATCCGTGCCCCCCATTCCCATTACTCAAAACAACATTGAGGGAATAAAACTGAAGCGACAGGTTCTAAGAAGTTACTGTCCTCATTCCCACAAAACTTCCAAAGTTCCATTGTAGCAATTTTGAGAATGCAGAATTGCTGTTCAAGGTCAAAACTGCCTTAAGGAACCTCCCTTTTTAACAAGTCCTCAGACTGTGAAGAATTGGAGGGATGAAACTTTATTATACCCTTTTTCTTTTAAAAAGGGTCCCATTAAAATGTTTCCCCAAATTAATATAACCATAAAAGTCTTAAGTATTATATGGTTTCTTTAGAAACAGATTCTCTTTCACCCTCTGTAGAGAGAGTTAAGGAATCTGTTTGCATCACAAATGACCATTAGCAAAAGAAATTTCATCAGAAGATAGGGGACTCTTACTGGAAATTGAAGAATTAAGAAATGTATAAAGGTCTATGAGTTTCAAAGATGATTCACCTTTAATTTTGCTGAGAAAACTAATTAGCTCTTCCTCAGGAGCGTTCTGTAAAACAGGGCTTTTTCAAGGATCTTTGAAAAAAGAAAAGGAGCAAAGAAGAAACCAGTATACGAGGGTGGTGAGGACAGAAATTATGCTCCTTAATAAAAATATTAAAGGACAGTCTTCTCACCACAACAAACAGAACCATGTGGTCAAAAGAGTTATGTGTCGGAATTGCAAACAGCTGAGTGCCTGAAAGAAACAAATAGGGTCGGTGGAAATACGCGCTTGCTCCCAAATGTTCTCAGGCCATCTCTTCAATCCTCTGCAAGGAACGTTAGGGATTCTTCATTTTGGCCGACATACTTAGAAGAAGTCTGAGGATATTTCCAGGGAGCCCATCCACCACTTCTGGAGACACTCCTCAGGTGCACCTTTTCTGTGAAATTCGTCTCAACTCTGCAGGCAGAGGGCAGGGTCTCCTCTCCTAGGTTCACAGAGCCCTTTTACTACCACTACCATTTTGGCACGTGTCATAACCACACTGTTATTTCTTTACATGTCCATGACCACCAGATGATAAGGTAAGAATGAGTACTTATGTCTATTTGTGTGTGTTAAGATCCCTTGTGCTTATTAGCAAAGCCTGACTCGATAAATGGATGTTAATTAATTGATTGCTCAGTTAAATGACAAATAATGAATGTGAAAAAGAAGGCCCAGACTTATAAATTGGCTATCCAGATGACACACCTACTTTGTGTCAAATTAAATCTTCTCAATGGTCTTAAATTTTTTGCACACATATTCTAGCAAAGGAATTTATTATAACAAGAAAAATTCCAAAATAAAGCTGGCAAAACTTTAGCTCATAACCCAAATGTGTGCCTCAAACTAGCTATCTTCTTTTAAAATATTTAAACAATGACACTGTGCTAGACACTATGGAGAACATTTGAAGTTTTAGAGCACATGTCAGAAACAATTCTGTTCAATTTTTCAACATAATTGTACCTCGCTTTGTCTGTGGGCCTAGTGTTGTGCTGGGAACAAGGACACCAAGACGTGTGGGGCAGATCCTGGCTTCCAAGGAGCTTGCCATCTAGTAGACGCTTAATGGAAAACCTATGGATTCCTTTATTTTTTTTTTTAATAAATACAAGTTTTTTTTCCAAGAAAAAATTTTCCACAGAAAAATAATATATGTCATTTTAGAAGAAAATTTAAAGGTCACCTGGGTGGCTCAGTTGGTTAAGCATGTGACTCTTGATTTTTGCTCAGGTCATGATCCCAGGGTTGTGGGATGGGGCTGCACATTAGGTTCTGCACTGACAGTGCGGAGCCTGCTTGGGATTCTCCCTCCCCCTCTCTTTGTGCCCCTCCCCTTCGCATGCTCTCTTGCTCTCAAAATAAATAAACAAATATTAAAACAAATTTTTTTAAAGGAAGCACCTGAAGAAAAAGATACACTAAAAGGGGAGAACTGCATCCACTCTAAGTTCAGGTAGGCTCCTGGGGTGACTGACCTACTGCTCCCAGCCAACCTGGCTTTTCTCAGGCTCCTCACTGCACTCTGCAAGGGGTGGTGGGTTGGTGGTGTCTTTGGCATTCTTTCTTAACCCATCATGGGCCGTATCTCCTGAGGGACACGCCATCCCTTCGGTGCTCTGTATTCTGAGGGGGGAAAAGCAGCACAGTAACAAAGTGGAGGGAAAGAAGGGCCTAGAAAGTCAGCTCTAACTCCAGCCTCCTGCTCCACCATTTCCACATGCATCGTGCAATTCCTCTGCCTCACCCTGTCTCTTTCCCTGGCATTTGCTTTCTCTTCCAGAAATGGCTGGAAACCCTTCCACGGCCAAGATCAGGACCAACTTCATGGAAACGCGACCTGAGCAGTCACACAGGCTCTACACTGAGAAGGGCCTCACGCTTGCTTTATCCTCTGCTGTTGCCACCTTGAAATTCATCATCATTCTTTATCAAAAGACCCCTCATTTTCATTTTGTGCTGGGTCCCACAGATTATATTCTTGTTAACTTACTCTTTTAAAAATCTAGGCATTAGGACCACACAGGTTCCATGTCAGTACAATGCCTTAGCTCTTTGTATACCATCCCAAGGCATGGTCACAGCAGAGTATTGAGTTTAAATAGTGGTGTATACCATCCAAAGGCATTATCACAACAGAGTATTGAGTTTAAATAGTGATTGACCTTCAAGTCTACTGTCCTTCCTCGGGGAGGTAAGGAACAGGGGAAAAGGATTTCTTTAGATTCCCTCACAGGTTCAAGGGAGCAACAATTTCCAAACAATGCCAGCCACGAAGGTTGGTCTCATCGGTCACTGTCTACTGACACACTGGCACAGTCCAAACTGTCTCTGGAATGTATCAAACATCCCCTCCTGAGTAAACAGACCAGAGCTAATTGGACAAAAGTGACTGAGGAATAATTATGTTATGATACTTACACAATTAATAGCTTATTACAGTAGGTCTCAAAATGTGGTGCCTGAACCTGCTGCATCAGCATCACCTGGGAATTTGTTAGAAATATACAATCTCAGATATACTGCATCAAAGTCAGGGGCTGGGGCCCAGCAATCTGAGTTTTAACAATCTATGCAGATGATCCTGATGGCATTGAGAACCACTGGCTTATCAGAAATGGAGGAAACATTATCTTCTGGTTGCATCAATTGTAAGAAATGTTTTCCACCATTCAATTAAGAAGAAAGTTACACATCTTCATTCATTCATTCACTTCAGTCATAAATGCTTTATGCATATGCTAAATACATTCACGTGTGTGTGTGTGTGTGTGTGTATGTGTGTGTGTATGTTTAAGCTCTTCAAGTGAGTCAGGCACTGCAATGGATAGAAGGATAATGGTTTGTGCTATAAAAGGGCTTATAATCCAATGCAAGAGAAGACAAGAGGCAAATTCTTAAACAGAATGCTCTGCCCAGGATGCCAGATGAGAAGTATGAGAAAGTGCAGCGTGCATTTGGCCAAGGGAGAGATGACATAGAGCTTGTCAGAGCAAAGTTAGAGAACACTTAATGAATGCACAGTGCAGCTAGAATTTTGATGTGTAGTAAGTGGGAAGAGAATCTTCCAGGCACAGGAGAAGCATAATGGCATGACATGGAAAAGAACAGAGTATGTTACCAGATGAGCACATAATTCTGTGTGTTAGGAGTGCAGCTTCTGTGAAAAGAATAAATCTGAGAATAAGTCAGAATAGTGTGAGAACTACTTTTGGAGGGAGGGCCTTGAATTTGAGGCAGAGTTCTTCTGTCTTCTCATGAGACTGCGAACAGAGGTGTGAGGACTGTAGGGAGGCAGGTAGCACAACCTTCTCAAATTCTTGCTCCTCTGGCCACATCTCCATTGTGGGATCCCAGTGCAAAGCAGGTAAGCTTGAGAAGAAAAGCCACAAAAACCAGATAAAGGGGCCAGTTAGATGTCCGAGGCTGGATATTCTCCTTGCATGCTTTTGGCTTTGATAATCTTGCTTGCCTCCCTTGTCCACCAACTGCCCGGATAGCATCGCTGATAAGCGCCCTCTCCCCTTTTTCTTTTGTCTCTCAAACCCTTACCATCCCAGCCATAAAAGGAGGCCAATGCCAGCGTTTGGGGCTCAGCCTTTGGAGGTGACTCTGTTGGGCCAGCACCGGTGTGCAATAAACAGTCTTTTCCTGATTCCCCAATTGCATGTGGCTTGTCTCTTCCTGGGCTCTGAGTATTTGCTGTAATAAGCTCTCTGAGACTCTATTTTACTGAAGAGAAAAACATATTTGTCCTTTTATTTCACAGGTATAATGAGATGGGCAGAAACAGGTCTAGAACCATTTGGAGACAGACCTGTTTTGCCAGGACCACCCCTGGGAAACTAGATTTCTTCATGGCTGTAGTCAGCCAGTGCACAGGACATTGTTTGAAAATTGCTTTTTTATTCTTTCACGTCAGAATCGTTCGTGAGAATGGTTTGGGGCTCTTTCTTTCTTTCTTTCTTTCTTTCTTTCTTCTTTTTTTTAAGAGTAATTTGTAGTTTGGACAGTTTCCTGAGCGAGGCTATGTTTAAGCTTCCGCTTTTAGATACCAGACTTCCAGCTCATCTCTCCCCACCCTCCTGTCCTGCAGCCACAGGCCTTTTTAAATCCAGGAGCAAGAGACATCCAAGACAACATGATGGGCCCTGGGGCAAGGGAGGACTACCATTTGTTAACCACCTTTCTAGCTGTTTCTGCCAGTTTCACATGCTCACTCTTCCCAACTTTCCTAAAGCGAGACAAAGAAATGGGGGCAAGTAAATTACAAAAAGCTGAACAGTCAATTAAAAAATATGTATGTACTTGGAAAAAATACATCTCTATTGAATGCTAGTTCCTAAGGGCCAAGACCATCTATGGTTAATTCTATATAGCACTTAAATGATATAAAGTAATTTGATGCTTTGAGATCCTCATTTAAGAAGTAATACAAAAATAGCTAGGGAATGTAAATTACTGATACTTCTATGGACAGCAAGTTGGCAATGCCCATCAAAACCTAAAATACATGTACAAAGTGAGCTGAAAGTTATACTTCTAAGGGCTCTATCTTACAGATAAACTCAAATAGGCAAACTGGTTCTGTACAAGGTTATACTGTTCATACTAATAATATTTGAAAAGATTAGAAACAACCAAAAGGACCATGAAGAAAGAAGTGGTTAAATAAAGTATAGCCCTAAAATACTTGGCAACTGGAACAAAGAATAGGGAAGCACTCTAGTACTGATATGGAGAAAGCTCTAATATATGCCATTTCTGACAAAAGGGGAGGCAGCACAATGTGATGGGTATGTTACCATAAAAAATCAGAAGAAAGAGTTTATATATACTTGTTTGCTTATACAAAAAAAAAAAAAATACCCAAAAATATAACACAAAAGAATCATAGTATTGGCAACTTCTAAGGGAAAGGAACTGGGGACTAGAAGAGTTTTCATTCTATACTTTTTGTTCTTTTTGCATTTAGAGCTGTATGGATGTATTATCAATTTTTATTTTTTTTTTATTTTTTTAAAATTTTGTTTTAGAGAGAGAGAGAGCACGAGCAGTGGAGAGGAGCAAAGGAAGAGAGGTGGAGAGAGAGAAAGAATCTTAAGCAGGCTCCACACCCAGTGCAGATCCCTACAAAGGTCTCAATCCCATGACCCTAGCTAGGATCATGACCTGAGCCAAAATCAAGAGTTGAATGCTCAACTGACTTAGCCACTCAGGCACCCCATTTATTATAAATTTTTTAAGTTTATTTATTCATTTTGAGAGAGATAGCATGAATGGGGGAGGGGCAGAGAGAGAGGGAGAAAGAGAATCTCAAGTAGGCTCCACATTGTCAGCACAGAGCCTGATGTGGGCTCGATCTCACAAACCGTGAGATCATGAGCTGAGCTGAAATCAAGAATTGGATGCTTAGTTAACTGAGCCACCCGGGTGCCCTTATATTACCAACTTTCAAAAAGTTAAGTAAAATAAGAATTCTAAACAGGTTTAAAAAATAAATAACTAAATTATTAGCCTGAAAAATAAAGCCAAAATTCCAATTTTTCTTAAAATAGTCATTCTAAAAGACTGTCAACTTTGAAGCTCTTTTTCTTAAAAGCTCAATGAAACTCCAGGGTGCCTGGGTGGTTCAGTCTGTTAAGCATCTGACTTTGGCTCTGGTCATGATCTCATGGTTTGCAGGTTTGAGCCCCATATCGGGCTCTGTACTGACAGCTCAGAGCCTGGAGCCTGCTTTGGATTCTGTGTCTCCCTCTCTGCCCTCCCCTGCATGCACTCTTCTAAAAAATAAACAAACATTAAAAAAAAAAAAAAAACTCAATGAAACTCCACTCTAAAAAAATAAAAAGTGTTTTTGTTTGTTTGTTTGTTTTTTATACTGCTAAGAAAAACAGAATGAATCCAACTAGCCTTCTTTATCCTTAATCCACAGACACAAAACCAAAGAGATGAGCCAAGGAGGAAAAGTCACAGGAATAGGGATCATGAAAAAGGAGGACAATTTGTGGAAATGTGAAACAAGAAGCTACGTTAAGTCAAGGGTTTATTTTAATGCCCCTGTTACAGAAAAAGATGTCATCAGACTTAGTACCCTATATACCACACAAAAATACACAAAATAATACATGATCCACAAGACAAACCAATAAAAAGTAACCAGTCACTTAATGAATACAGTTTTGTAATGAAACCACAGAGAAAGTTATTGCATGTGACCTCATAAAGAAACCACCACGCCATGAAATGAGTAACTGAGTCAACTATAGCCTTATCGTAGTTAAAATAAGTTCACGTAGCTATTATTTATGTCTTTAGATGTATGCAGAAGTCATAACAACAAAACATAATCATATAAAAGTCATTGTACAAGGGACCAAAACAATGGAATCCAGACAAACAGCCCTGAGAGGATCTGTTTAAGTTAAGGATGGATTTCAGATCATCTGAAGAAGGGAAGGACTGCATATTCTTCAAGCTGTCCTCCATAAATATTACTCTTCTCAGAGGGCTTTTGCTTCATACTGAGTGGCTGTGAATTTAATGTTATACTTCCTGACAAGTGCCTGGAGATATTCTCTGGTGCTGCTGTAGGACAGAATGATGGGTTTTAATCATCAGCAACGCCAGAACTGAATTAACATCCTTTAACAGAAGCTGAAGGCACTTCCAGCCCCATGTGGAAACAGAAGATTTAGCTACTATCCACAGAAGTGAGCCTATAAGAGGGTTAAGATTCCCCTTAAAGAACATTTTAGGCCCATTTCAACATATGCATTAATGGTGGATGGAGGCTCAAAATATGACCAAAGTTTAGTATTTTTATCTGTAAGAGATAAAGTTATGTATTATCAAAAGTCCGTCTTAGTCATTTTTTAAAGCCAGAAAAGCACCCAGAGGACATTGAAATTTGACCAAATGGCTTCATGGTAAAGACCAAAAATAAACTGGTTGCAAAATGCATGTCTTGATAACTAAGTCAGTTGACTTGCAGTACATGGGTGTAAGCAAAAAAAACCAAAAACCAAACAACAACAACAACAACAACAAAAAACAGTTAAATGTTAAAGGATGCTTAAATAAGAAAGCTGATTTGGCTTTATTTTATCTGAAGTTATTCTTTCTGGCAGTGGATCAGTTAGAATAACTGATTCAGCCTCACTTAACAGAACAACCAAAATAACAGTGGCTGAAACAAGAAAATTTTATTTCTCTCTCACATGAGAGAAATCTAAAGCTAAACAATTTGGGGCTGGTACAGAAGCTCCATCATCATCAGGCTCCAAAATTCTCCTCTTTCCTCAACATCTTAGCCATCTTAGGGAGGCTTCCATCTTCAAGGGCACCTGCAGAATCCAAGATAGCCACAGCTTCTGCCAACATGCCCAAATATGAAGAGGGAGAAGGAGAAGGACACAACTCCACTGCATGTGAGGAAAGAGAATGAAAAACAAAATCTTCTTCCAGTCCAAAAATCCTCTCCACGAAGGCAGTAGAAAAAGAAAACAATTTTATTATTGAATAAGCATTAAACTGGAATGTGATACACATTACAGGAAACCTGATAGGAGACTGCAGAGGCAGAGAGAAATTCCACCCTTCAGCCACATAGGCAGATACAACTCATTATGCACACATTCTCAAGATAAACAATAACTAGTCCCTAAGCCATCAGACTTGACAGCAACGTTCTATTTCACATAGTTCATCCTACATTTACCTGGCAACTGAAGTGCTAATCTGTGTTAGTTAACTGACAAAGGAAAAACAAACTTCTCATATTTTTGTGATAGGAGGTAGTTTTACAACTGGGAGCCAGGTCAGCTCCAGTTAGGCTCCTACCCTTCTGCTGAAACTTGGAAATAGGGTGCTATCTTCCTTGGATGTTTACGTGGAAAAGAGATGGTTCCTGAGTTCTTGAGAAAGGCATTCCCCGAGTTGAAAAGCTGACAACAGGCCTATCCAGTTTTCATAAGAATTTATATACAGTTCAAAGAGAAAAGAAAGCATTTCCAATTAGAAGTTTCTAAAGGAAATGCTTTAAGAAAAAGAAGGGGAGGAAAACCTCTTCCCTTATTTTCAACGGGAAGAATTAAACCTCTTACTTTTAATCTGTATTTGTTCTTACACGTGTCAATAACTTTGAAGGGATGATCTCATTTACAATACCAACAAAAACTGCAGAACACCTAGGAATTATCTTAAGAAATAAAAACTAAAAGTAGAAAAATGTAAAACCCTCTGAAGAACACAAAAGAACTGATCAAAAGGAAAGGCATACTTTTAATATGAGAAAAACTCAACATCATATAAATAACATTTATCTGTAAGTTTTTTTATTCTTTTAATACAATAAATAATGACCTTTTTTAAAACTAGATAAGATAATGCCGAAGTACATTTTTAAAAATAGGCAAAAACAGCCGGAAAACTGACAATGAAGAGCAATGTAGGAGGACTGGAACTTCTAGATATTGAAATACAAAGCTTTAACAGTTAGAATACTGTTATCTGGCCCATGAATAAACAGACCAAGTCACAGAATAAAATGTCTAAAAAACAGATAAAAATACATAATAGGATTAAGGATAGCAATTTAGATCAGTAGAGGAAAAGACAAGCTATTTAATATGTGCTGTTGGGACAAGTGGGTAGGCATCTAGGGGGAAAATTAACATAGAACTCAAATTTCACAGTGAACATCAGAAAAAATTCTTAACGAATCAAAAAATGAAGTAAAAAAATAAAGCTATAAATGTACTAGAAGAAAACAAGGAAAGATCTTTCTGACAATGACTCCAACCTCCAGAAGTCTTAAAAGAAAAAAGATTGATAAATTCAAGCACATAATCAAAAGTTCTGTGTGATAAAACAAACCAGAGAATCAAAAACAAAAAGCCCATAAGCGAAGTTAAGACAAATGACAAATTGGTAAGTATATTTGCAATGTACTGTGGACAAAGACCTAATATTCCTAAAATATAAAGTGTGTTTCAGCAAACAAGAAAAAAAGCAATACAAATGGATAAAGGATATAAATAGATAATTCACCAAAAAGGAAACATAAGTGGGCCTCAAATATATGAAAATGATGTGTAATATCCCTCGTAATATAAGGAATACAGATTAAAACTGTCCGTGTTATCTGTTGGATGGATTTAACAAACTAAAAGTTTGATAATACACAGTGTTGAAAATACACTGTGGAAAAATTGGCACTCTCATAAATTGGTGGGGCTATAACTTGGTACAACCCCTCATGGATGTAATTGGACAACATCTCCAAGAACACCAAATTCATAATATACTCTTGGAATCAACAACGCCAATTCTAACATTTTATTCTACAGAAATACTTGCACATATGTAAAGTGGTAGATGTACACAGTTACTCACAGATGTATTTTTTGTAACAGCATAAAACTGAAAACAATCCAACATAATATAATGCAGCTATAAAAAGAAAGAGGAAGCTACTCATGTACTCTTATATAATTATCTGCCAAATATATTAATAAATATGAATAAAAAGATGTAGAACAATTTGTACAGTATGCTGCCTGCCATTTATGTAAAAAGGGGCAGAGAATAACATTTGTATTTATTTATGTATTATAAAGTTAATTCTCATTTGTCTCCTTCCCAATCTCCCCCATTAAAATGCAATGAAAATTTCAGGATAAAAAAAAAAAAAAAAGAAAATTTCAGGATTAATGAAATAAATGTGGTTATCTTTATGGAAGGAGGGTAAACAAGAGAAGGAAAATCAGGAAAGGGAAACCAAGGGAGGATTGGGTGGGAAGGAGCCTTCTCAGTGTACAGAATTTCATAGGTATTTTTAATCAACAGATCTGTTATTATTTTTAAAATAACAATTGGGGCACCTGGATGGCTCAGTCGGTTAAGAGTCCGACTTTGTCTTGGGTCATGATCTCACGGTTTGTGAGTTCGAGGCCCGCATCAGGCTCTGCACTGGCAGCTCGGAGCCTGGAGCCTGCTTCGAATTCTGTGTGTCCCTCTCTCTCTGCCCTTCCCCTGCTCATGCTCTGTCTCTCTCTGTCTCTCAATAACAAATAAACGTTAAAATTAAAATAAATAAATAAATAAATAAAATAACAATTAATGGGGCACTTGGGTGGCTCAGTCAGTTAAGCATCCAGCTCTTAATTTTGTCTCAGGTCATGATCTCATGGTTCATGGGTTCTAGCCCTACATTGAGCTCGGTTCTGATAATGGAAAGCCTGCTTGGGATTCTCTCTCTCCCTCTCACTCTGTCCCTCCCTCTCTGTTTCTCTCTCTCTCTCTCTCTCTCTCTCTCAAAATAAATGAACTTTTAAAAAAAATTAATAAATTCTCTCTCTCCCTCTCACTCTGTCCCTCCCTCTCTGTTTCTCTCTCTCTCTCTCTCTCTCTCTCTCTCTCAAAATAAATGAACTTTTCAAAAAAATTAATAAATTTTTAAACATGATCTCTATTAAGCACATGTAAATTAGGCCATAATTAAGTCTGCTTTTAGAGTCAAAGCTAAAAAAAAGTAAATTAAAATCATAAATGTATTTTTCTAAAACATTTCTATACCTAATTGTTTTGATGGCCAGTAGTAGAAGCCCTATGTCTAAAGCCTATTTATTGAATGCTTCTCTGGGAAGCTCAGACTTGCAGTTCATCAGGAAGGGAACAGGCATGTAATTTAGATGATATTTCCATTTAGTTAACATATTTATAATTTAGTAAAAGGGCTGCCCTTTTACCAAATGCAATAAATTACTTTCTCAATTCAGCCAGATGGAATCACATTGGTAAAACTGATTTAAAAAAGAAAAAAAAAATTAATTGGCTAGGATTTGATAGCTACCATTTATAGTCTTCCCAGGGTAATTTCTTTGAGATTTTTAAATTATGTATAAAACAGAAGGGAGCATATATGAGACCCTGTTGGAAAGCCCTCAACATCTACAAAGTTATGGCAATTGACCTAATTATTATATTTGGTTAAAGAGAGCCTTCTAAGAATTGAATTTGCACAGCCTCACTCACATAATTTGTAATTCAGGTAAGTATTTCACCGAATTTGTTCAGATTACTAAATCTAATCGTCTTTCCACATTAATGTTTTTATACCTGAGTTTTTGTTTTCTGAATCAATGCAAAGCTTTATATGAAAAATATGAATGTAGTAGGATGCCTATGCCTGGGACAAACAGGTTGATGTGGTTTGAAAATAAATTAGAGAAAGTTATGAAAAAGGAAATTATCTCTGTTTTAGGAAGTTTTGGTCTTCCTTAGTTAGTAAATCCCTCAAGGGCTACAGACCCACATAGGGTGAGTGAAGGACTCCACAGAATGAAAAAGTAGTTTTTCTTTTCCAAACAAGATTTTATTGTTTGAGGAAAAGGCAGATAGCAAAGCTGTCACTTGGTGGGGTAGGGTGGGGAAGGATAAATCTTTTTACATAAAGAATCCAGAGTCAGGATGCCCGGGTGGCTCAGTAGATTGAGCGGCTGACTCTCGGTTTGCTTAGGTCATCATCTCATGGTTTCATGAGTTCAAGCCCCACATTGGGCTCTGTGCTGACAGTGCGGAGCCTGCTTGGGATTCTCTGTGTCCCCCCCCCCCCCGCCCCTCTCCTACTCGTGCTGTCTCTGTCTCTCTCAAAATAAATAAATAAACTTAAAAAAAAAATCCAGAGTCTTCTAGGAGAGAAGGTATCCATTGTCGAACTCTGCTCACAGAGCCCTGAAAGTGGAAAAACTGGGTGAACCAGGGTGGCCTTGGAGACTGTTACCTGGAAAGGAGAGTCAGTCTGACTGAGGACCTGAGGTGAAGCACCAGAAGTTTGTTAGAGGAGGAAGTGCTAGTTTGAGCACAGTGTGCAACTAGCAAACCCAGCCTCAGCAGTTAACAAGCACTTAAGCCTGTGAGTACCACCAAGAAAACTGTGCCAACCAACTGTATCATCAGTATCAGATGCTATTTGCAAAGTCTCTTGTTTGCAAATATGGTCAACCTGGCTGCAGTCCTTCAACCAATTGGGTGGGTCCTTAAAAAAGAGGTTCTAGGCTTCTATTGATAGGCAAGTGGGTGCTGAAGACACTAATTGAATAAGAGGATGTAGCCATCTGCTTCTAGTTTTGAGGTAGTGATGTGAGTTTGGAAACATCCTAGTTGAACTTGTGAAATTTTGTTTATCACATCAGCTCACTAACATCAGCTCACTCAGCTCACTGTGCTTCTTTGTTTCCCAGGTAGTGACAAAGGGTCAAACTCAAAGGGCTTCAGGTATGAGCCTGGTAAAACAATTGTGTCATAGAATAAACAAGGCAAACTGGAGGGTGCATCTCCCTGCCAGGAAATCAAAATTCATTGCTTTTTAAAAATCTGAGCTAATTGGGGCGCCTGGGTGGCTCAGTCAGTTAAGCGGCCCACTTTGGCTCAGGTCATGATCTCGCGGTCTGTGAGTTCGAGCCCCGCGTCGGGCTCTGTGCTGACAGCTCAGAGCCTGGAGCCTGTTTCGGATTCTGTGTCTCCCTCTCTCTGACCCTCCCCCGTTCATGCTCTGTCTCTCTCGTCTCAAAAATAAATAAACGTTAAAAAAAAAATTTAAAAAAAAAATCTGAGCTAATTAAACCAAAGGAAAAGATTATATATATCATAAGCCTACAGGCTGAATTCAGCATCTCAACTAATACTTTGATACTCTACAATTCACTATACCTAGAGCCCATTTTAATTTACTCAAATCTCTTTCTGCTCCCCTAAGGTCACTTTAGAAGACTTTTAAAGAGTCCTATACATTAAGCCACAATTCAGCTCCAAGCTCTAGGTCCTAAAGACCCAGAGGTGACAAAGGCAAGTCCATTCCTCAAGGAACTCCCACAGGTTGGTATTGTGAACACCATTTGTTCAGTTTCCTGTCTCCTCCAATCATCAGGAATACTTCTCTGTAACATCATTGGATAAACCTAATTTTACCTTTTTTAAAGCCAGGTTTTTGTGTATATTTATAGGACTCATTTCTTGTATTGTAAAATATTAGAAACCCATTCATATCATTGCCTGCTCTTGCCTACACACATCCTACCCCTTTTGTCTTCCTGTCTCTAAGCCCCTGGACACCCACAAACCCAGATTTCAACTGATCTCTGCGGGCCTGGAACTCTGGCTAATGTTCTTGGATCTTTTTCTTTGTGAGTCTCTTAAAATGGACCTGAATCTTTGGATATCAAACCCATTAAACCCATACCTAGTCTCCTGGACTCTGAACCCTGCCTTCTCTGTAGTGTTAAAAAACAAAACTCAACTGAGTACATTTAAAGATCAAATTAATGTTATCAAATGATTCTTGAATGGGGTGGCGTCACATTTTAGCAGATAGGGAGTTCCAAGGAGCTGGGTGTTCATCCTGGTTCTTCTCAGCTTGTCCCAACCGCTTTTTATTCATAATTTGCCTGATACTTTTGAAAGTATCTTTCTATAAAGTTGCCTTTAGAAAGGCAAAAATTTATATTGCAAAAATAGAATAGTAAAAGATGTAACTCATACACTAGAGACTTCATTTTTTGAGAAAACTTAATTTCCACCATCCATTAAAACCGGTAATGCATCAATAGGAAGATTTTGGCTGCAGAAAAAAAGACCTTCCTATATCTGGCTTATTTGTCCCAGTCTGCTTCCCTATTTATAGTCCTCAAATTATCTGTCTTTCTTTCATCAAAGAAAATATCCATATGATTATACAATTATGTGATAGACCATTTGGGGCCACTTAATCACTTAATTCCTTTCTGAAAAGCTGTTCGCACTTTACTCTAAAGATTTATTTCCTGGATGGTGTCCACTGCAAGTTTTTAATTGTAATTAATGAAATCCATTGCCAGTCTTGAAGCCACAGAACTTTTCTAACCTGTACATTCAATTTCAACAACACAACAACTTATTTTCTTTGTCACCCATTTATTTCTCACTAACCCCCAAAGGACAGCAGTGAATAAGGTTCAATAGACAACATTTCCTTTAGGAAGAATTTCTAAAAAACATAAATAACCTAGAATTATTGTACACCTGAAACTAATATAACACTCTATATTAATGAATTGGAATTAAAATTTTTTTTAAATTAATAAAATACAAAAATACATTTTTATAAATAACCTAATAAAACACAGTATACTTCTAAATCTGCTTGGGTCCTCTGCACAAGACTCAGGTGTGGGTCTTTACAAGATGGTCAGTGAATTCCTGATAAGGAGAGTTAGTGAACACAGTCTGTTTCCAAAGGTCAGGGGTGAGATAGCTGTAGGTCTTGGAAATGGCATCAAAACTGGCATCAAAAGTTGCCAGGGTGGCAGTGCAGGCCCTGGCCAAGGTGTGGCAGTCATCCATACCAGCCATCATCAGTAGCTTCTTGGGTACAGGGGCTGAGATAATGCCAGTGCCTCTGGGGGCAGGGATGAGGTGCACCAGCATAGAGCCACAGGAGCGGTCACCTTTCATGGGACAGTGTGGGACTTGCCAATCTTGTTCCCCCAGTAGCCTCGCTGAACCGGGATGATGGAAAGCTTGGCCAGGACGATGGCCCCATGGATGGCAGCAGCTACCTCCTTGGAGCACTTAGCACCCAGACCGACGTGTCTATTGTAATCCCTGATGGCAACAAATGCCTTGAACCTGGTCCACTGGCCAGAATGGGTCTGCTTTTGCAGGGGCATAATCTTCAAAATCTCATCCTTGAGGGATGCCCCCAGGAAAAAGTCAATGATCTCGGATTCCTTGATGGGGATAGATCTCCTCCAAAGACTTGATCTTCATGTTCTTGACCAGGCGGCCAGCTTGGTGACCGGGATCCACTCCTCACCTTAGGCTTTGCCTCCACTAGCTCCTCGGCCCCGCCCCACCCCGGCCCCGCCCCAACCCCACCCTAGCGCCCCGGACCAGGCCACCTCCCCACCCGACTCCCACCCTGGCCTGCCCTGGCCCCAGATGCTGCTGCGGAAGCCGCTGTGGCCTCCCATTCCAGGGCCCCACCAGTGTCAGCCACCATTTGGTGTTTTCCCAGAGAAGAAGCTAAATCTGCTTTCTAATATACATTGAGTTTTAGGGGCAGGAGTGGTGAAAAATAAAAGTCAAAATTATTCCTAGTTACCTTGATTTCACAGGTTTCACATAGTTATCTTTTGGTGAAATTCTAGAATTACAATACTTTGTAAATGTGGGATGAAGGCCACACTCGGAGGTCAGTCTTCTGTACTTTGCCATTCACTTTTGACTTGATGGCTATACCACGCCTATAACAGTAGTCTATTTTGTTTCAAAACTGCTATATTTCTTAAAATCACCATTTATTTTGAAACTAAGTGAATATAAATAGTATAGGAATATGAATAGTGGCAGAAGTCCAGGCAATTAAATTTTCCCCAAATCACCCCCAAGTCAGTTGTTCAACATACTTTCTATGCAACGATTATCATGTGACGATTAGGTTCCAAGGCACAGGGGAGAACGTATTCACCACGTGTGGAGGAATTCCACCATGTAATTCCTAAAGGGAAACACATTTAGAGTTCCCTTTGAGACTATACCAAGTACATTATATTCCCAGAGTTGTGAAACTCAACTCTCCCCTGGCATCAAGAAGAGGAGTGACAAGATGGGTTAGTACTGGCAGTGGGGCTAGGAGGGCCGAGGTGGCAGGTCCGTGCAGGGCGGGGTATGACTGACCAGAGGATTTTGTCAAGTGGAGCAAGCAAGTCCCTGAAAATGGGGAAAGAAGGAACTTGACAGCAGCCACAAACCAGAAAGAGCACATGGAGGATGTTTCTAGAATGCATGTTCATAAGCAAGAGAATATATGCTTTATTTGACCTTAAGTACTTTTGATGAAATATCTGGGGACTTTTCTAAGAAGAAAACTGTAATTGCTTGTTATTGCCAGACACTGCCTGACAGCATTGGAATTTGCTTGGCTTTTTGTGGCTGCTACCCCAAACTGGTAACCATTCAGTCAAATATAAGCTAAAATTAAATTACTTTTCCTTCATTGTTTATGTATTTCTGCTGAATGGGGACATTTCAGCAATGATTTTATATTCATTAGGAGGATGGAATACCAGAGCAAGTCAATCAAAGTCATAATGAAAATACCAAGACATTCCTGTCTGTTTTTCCACAGTCTACTATGTTCAGTTGGAATAAAATACAGGATCTCTAGTGACATAACACTATATATAGATCTAAAGGCACTTTTTCTCTGACTGTGAATAGATACAGATGACAGAAAGTTGTGAGTTGTGTTCAGTAGCTTCCAAGGAACACACCTAGATGTCTCGCTACAAAAGCAAATTTTTCAGAATTAAACTAAAGCTGTTTTTTAATAACTAAAAATATGAAAACTGTTCTTCTAGAAATAATCAAGGAAAAATACATATGTTTTCAAAGTGTTCATCAAACATATTTATCAAAGTGGAGGGTGGGGGAATATGTTATGTAGAGATACGTTAGAAGCTTAAACACAAAAGGGTTTAAAAGAGAAGAAATAGATCAGTGATTATGAGTCTTTTTGGAATTGCTACCTACCATCCACAATTACACTTTTTGTTTCATGATATATTTACATCCTCTAGAAGCACGCAACAGTTATTACAGTTAACTGTGTTTGGATATCAGTTTAAGAATGTAACTATGCATATGCAGGCATGTAACAAAACCAAGGTTGTTATCAGATATAGCAAGGACTTTCTGTGAGTAATCCCAGGCATGCTTGACTCTCTCCATTAGAATTATAACATGTTCAACTACATTATCCAGTTCCTCCTACTGAGAGCTCCTAAATGGACTCTCACTTAGGATAGGAAAGGAAGGTACAGAAAATTAAATTCAGAGCATACTAATTAAGAAGAAAATTTCCCACAGGTTTAGAGTGCAATGCAAAATAGTTCTCAATAATATCTGTATAGTAAAATAAAACTTTTGCACTGAGAAGGGATAGGTATTAGACCCTGCTACCATTTACTTGCCATATTTTTGCAAATCTGATGAATCTTCTACTCCTCTATAATGTGGTCCATGAGGGTTATAGGATGTATGTATTTCTTTGAAATAGTTAAGGAATGTATTTATTTACAAAATATTTAACAAGCTCACGATTACAAAAGAGGATGGTTTATTAAAGAAGAAGATGAGGATGTCTGGGATGCATAGTTGAGACCCCCAACCTAAACTAGTAGAAAAGAAGGGGCAGGGAGATTCTCCTGGGGGCTGAGTGGGGGCATGCAATCCTGAAGGATGAGAGAAAAGGGATTTGGAGAGTGAGTGAAGGTCTTGGGGAGTCAGGGGGAAAGCAGGGCATCTTTTAGGGACAGAAAGAAATGGCCAAGGGGTCAATGGTGGGGAGAGAAATGAGCAAGATAAGGGAGGAAAGCAGGAGAGAGATGGTGAATAAGAACAACAAGGTGGAAATGCCAAACATCTGGCTGGGAAAATATGGGTAGACCAGATCTGGCAAGACTAGATCTATTATCAGTATTTTTCAGGAATTTTGATTTTTTTTTTCCTTACGCGGGTCGGGGGATGAGGCTACTTAAAAGCCACATGTGGAACCAATACAAAGAGAATTATATCTCAGAAATATCACTGCCACTGCACTGGAGACTGTGCATTAGTCCAGAAGAAGAGTAGTAGTACAGGAGCGCCTGGCTGGCTCAGTCCAAAGAGCATGGCTTTTGATCTTGGTGCTATGAGTTCAAGCCCCATGCTGCATGTGGAGATTACATAATACATACATACATACACTTTAAAAAAAAGAAAGAAAAATGGTGGTAGAGGGTCACACCAGAAAAGTGGTAGTGTTAGACCCGAATAGTAGAGAAAGAAAGACATGGATGGAATTGAGATGCATTTAAGAAGCAGACTCAGCAGGACATGGTGAAAACTGGGACATGAGTTTGAAGAAGGAGGGAATTAGGTGGGGGAGGAAATGGGGATATAGGGAAACAGTGCTTAACAGGAGATTAATGGTCAGAGGGAAGCCACGTATAGACAGAGAAAAGTGGATGCTGACAAAGATCATATACACCAAGTATTCTCTGAGGTGTTGCCTTTTGAGTCCAGACAAGATTTCCAGGAATGGATCTTAGATGAAAGATACGAATGGATAAAGAAGATGTGGTTTATATATACAATGGAATACTACTTGGCAATGAGAAAGAATGAAATCTGCCCATTTGTAGCAACATGGATGGATCTGGAGAGTGTTATGCTAAGTGAAATAAGTCAGGCAGAGAAAGACAGATACCATATGTTTTCACTCATATGTGGACCCTGAGACACTCAACAGAAGACCAGGGGGGAGGAGAAGGGGGGAAAACAAAGTTACAGAGAGGGAAGGAAGCAAACCATAAGAGACTCTTAAATACTGAGAACAAACTGAGGGTTGATGGGGGTGGGGGGAGGGGAAAGTGGGTAATGGGCATTGAGGAAGGCACCTGTTGAGATGAGCACTGGGTGTTTTATGGAAACCAATTTGACAATAAATTTCATATAAAAAAAAGATGAAAGATAACAGTACAGAGCTATCCATGGATTGGATTGGATTTAGCCAAAAGATCTCTTCAAAGAATGGACTCTGGAATTTAATCAAAATTAGATCCTTCCCAGTCAGTTTTATCTTTTTAGGGTTTTTGTTGTTGTTGTTTTTGGGTTTTTTTTTTGTTTTGTTTTGTTTTTTTAAGTATAGGTGTGTGTGTGTGTGTGCTGATGATAATTTGTATACTCAAGACTTTATATAGCCAGTGAAGAAATGACATAGTAAACCTTTTTTATAATCCTAATGGCAGTCAAGATGGATATCTTTACTTAAAATATTAAAAACAATATTGCCGGGGCGCCTGGGTGGCTCAGTCAGTTAAGCGTCCAACTTCGGCTCAGGCCATGATCTTGTGGTTTGTGAGTTCAAGCCCCGCGTCAGGCTCTGTGCTGACAGCTCAGAGCCTGGAGCCTGTTTCAGATTCTGTGTCTCCCTCTCTCTCTCTGACCTCCCCCGTTCATGTTCTGTCTCTCTCTGTCTCAAAAATAAATAAACGTTAAAAAAAATTAAAAAAAAAAAAATATTGCCTAGCAGGTTCTTGCCTAGGATGTGATCAACTTAAAAAGTAAATACAAAATGAAGTATGTAGGTTAATTCCTGTCCTAATCAAAATATTGCTTTCCCTTTATAACGTGAGGGGAGTCAGACTACAGTTCAGCATCCAAGGAAAGATTTTAGCCTTCTTGTTCATTGAAACTTCTCTTCAAGATCTTAAATTCACTAAGTCTTATCTTTTTTCTTGCCTATGATTGATATTTGCCTTTGTAATGTTCCTCTCTCCCTCTGCCTTTCCCTCCTCTCTCTTAAAATAAAATTTAAAAAAAAAAAGGCTTCTCAATATGCTAAGGGTTTGCGAACCAGTTCACTGTGGCTTTGAGGCTGTAAGTGAACAGTTTTTCTAAAAAAAAGACTATTTTCTGTTCCACGAGACAAGATGCTCATGCCACTGGATAACCGTCTGCCATCAAGTTCCAGAATCATAACCTTATGCTTTTTAGATACTTTCCCACAATGAAGGAAGGGACAGTAAATGGACAATTTACTAGGCCCATTCAGAGGTATAAGGAGAGAGAAGGAAGCTGATACCTTCTTGCCATTCTCAAAGGTACCTTATAAGGCTAATGTACAAAATTCTACTCTGTCACAGGGGCATGCTAACTAGGACAATAGTTAGAGCTAATTAAGCAATCAAATTGAAATAGAGTGATTATTTTCGCTTGTGTGCTCTCTCTTGTTCTTTTTTTTTCCCCCCCTTATCCCTTTCTATCCTACATTACCTTTTTCATTAAAAATAAAAACCCCCAGGGGTGCCAGGTGGCTCGATGGTTAAGCATCAGACTTCGGCTCAGGTCATGATCTCACAGTTCATGGGTTCGAGCCCCGTATCCGGCTCTGTGCTGACAGCTCGGAACCTGGAGCCTGCTTCGAATTCTGTGTCTCCCTCTCTCTCTGCCCCTCCCCTACTCACACTCTGTCGCTCACTCTCAAAAAATAAATAAAACATTTTTAAAAATAAATAAATTAAATAAAATAAAATCCCCCAAACCATCATTACTGTTAAACCATGAAAACAACATCAGAAAAACCCAACTAGAGGAACTTTCCACAGAATACCCAGTCAATATCACTTAAAACTGTTTTGGTGATTAAAAAAAAGGGGTGTGGGGGAGAACTGTAAAGGTCATGAAAAATAAGAAAAAAATAGAAAATGTCCAGACCAGAGGGATCAAGAAATATGGCAATTAATGCAATGTTGTCTCATAAATGGAATTCTGGGAGAAAAATTTAAGGTCTTTAGTGGAAAAACTAGTAAAATCCAAATAAAGTCTGGATTTACAGTAATGGACCAATGTTGATTTTTTAGCTTTGAAAAATGTGCTGTGGGGGGCGCCTGGGTGGCTCAGTCGGTTGAGCGGCCGACTTTGGCTCAGGTCACGATCTCACGGTCCGTGAGTTCGAGCCCCGCGTCGGGCTCTGGGCTGATGGCTCAGAGCCTGAAGCCTGCTTCCGATTCTGTGTCTCCCTCTCTCTCTGACCCTCCCCCGTTCATGCTCTGTCTCTCTCTGTCTCAAAAATAAATAAATGTTTAAAAAAAAAGAAAAGAAAAATGTGCTGTGGGAATGTAAAACATTAACATTGGGGGTGCCGGCTAAAGGTATACTAAAGTTATGCACTTACTTTCTTAATCTAAGCTATTCCAAAACAAAAAATTTGTTAAGAAAATAAAAAATAAAACCTTCAGGGGCACCTGGGGGGCTCAGTTCATTAAGTGCCCAACTTCGGTTCAGGTCTTGATCTCATGGTTCATGGGTTTGAGCCCCACATCAGGCTCTGTGCTGACAGCTCAGAGCCTGTAGCCTGCTTCAGATTTCCTGTCTCCCTCTCTCTCTGCCCCTTCCCCATTTGCACTCTGTCTCTGTCTCTCTGTCTCTCTCTCAAAAATGAATAAACATTTAAAAAAATTTAAATAAATAAATAAATAAATAAATAAAACCTCATTTCATCTTCTTCCCCCAATAGCGGTAACACCCAAACATAAATAATATTTTATATTAATACAATGTAATGTATTCATCTCTGATTTACATTATTTAATTTAATACTCAGAGCAACTGCATGCATGGCCAGAATTGGTATTATGGTCCCCACTTTACACTTGAGGAAACGGAAGCTTTGAGAGGTGGTAACTTGCTCCTACTTCAGTGTTGGTTAGGCTGCAAACCATTTTTACAGGCTATTTTTGCAAGGAGACTTCAAAAATACAGTGGCTCAGAAAAAAATCTTTTCTAAAAATGGAGATATAATTGACGTGTAGCATATAAGTTTAGGATGCACTTGCTGATTTGATACATTTTATATTGCAATACCATTACCACTATAGCATTAGCTAACATCTCTTCAAAAAAAAAAATTAACTACTTATTTCTCTCTCATGTCACAGTCCAGAATTGTCTGAGCATCTAGGGTCTTTCTATGTTGTTGCCCTCTTGGGTTCTGCCCTTACAGGTGAACATGGGCTCATTAATATTGCATTCCAGCTCAGGGGAAGAAACAAAAATGAACGGGAGAAGCAGATAACCTCTTCTTGAATATTATAAGAACTGTATAAGAGCATTATACAGAATTGCAAGTAAAAAAAAAAAAAACCATTTTTACTTGCAATCAATTGTTAACACTCAGTCATACAACTGCACCTAAATTACAGGAAGACTAGGGGATGTTGTCTAGCTGGGAGGCTATACCTGAGCAACGGGTACTACACAGAAGAAAATGGGAAAGAATTTTGGGGACAACTAACAAAATCTGCCATGATTACCAGGCTCATTACAAGTAGAACAGGGTCTTTAATCAAGGTTTCCTGTTTTCAAGTTTGGCACTATTCCTATTGCCTGCTGAATATACATCTGTACTCTCTATTCATCTCTATATAAAAGGAAAACGACTAAAAAATTCAGTTAATACTTTGTTTTACCTTTTAATATATATATTTTTGTAACTAAATTTACCACTTAATAAAATTAATGACTTATTAGTCATTTCCTTCCGGGTCACATTCTTGTGATGTTTATATTTTTGGTGACATCAATTTAAATGCTTGTGTGTGTTCTGGATTGCACATTCAAGGTAGTGCTGTCTTTCACTTTTCTCTTAAAACTAGAGAAAGACCAAAGAAATAGACGGATGGCTGAAGAGAACTCCGCTGTTCTGTGCTGTATGGCCTATTTTGCCAGTCGCCATGTGACCTCAGAAAAACTATCTATTTGACCTTTTTTTACTCCACGATCAAATCTAGGTTTTGTGGAACTAAAGATTATATGTGATTTCAAAACACACTTTAAGAAAAATATACAATTATAATCCAAATTTAAGCATGAAAATACAAATTTATAGTGAGAAATAAAATCATAACTAAAAAAAATTTTAAGCTGACAAATACCACAAATATCACAAAATCCTGAATAATAAGATATTTTTATGTTGTCTCACACACTGCCAAAATACTTTCCCCCCTACATTTTTGTCTGCATACTCTTTGATGATCTTTTCCTATGATGACAATTTTGTAATATTTTTTAAAATGTTTCTTTTGAGAGAGACAGAGAGAGAGAGACAGGGAGGGAGAGAAGGGCAAAGGGAGAGAGAGAGAATCTCAAGCAGGCTCCATGCTCAGTGCAGAGCCCAATGCAGGCGATGCACAGCTTTATCTGTGAGATCACGACTTGAGCTGAAATCAAGAGTTGGATGCTTAGCCAACTGAGACACCTAGGTGGCCCTGTTTTATATTTTTTAAAGGGGACAAAAAGAAAAAAAAAATTCTATCATGATTAATTCAAATTGTTTTCTCCTATTGACAGCTGGCATCCATTTTTAAAAAGCAACTTCAGGGGCACCTGGGTGGCTCAGTTGATTAAGCATTCGACTCAATTTCTGCTGAAGTCATGGTCTCATGGTTTGTGGGTTCAAGCCCTGCATCGCTCTGTGCTGACAGTGCAAGATTCTTGGGATTCTCTCCCTCTCTCTCTGCCCTCCCCCACTCACCCATACCTGCATGCTCTCTCTCTCTCAAAAATAAACATTTCATAATAATAATAATAAAATGAAAAAGCAACCTCACACTTAGCTGTACTTGCTGTTTGTATTGGTTTTTGCCTTACAAACACAGCAATTATAATAAACTCTATTTTGTGGGATTCCCAGCAAAAAGGAAGAAAAATGGTGGCCTATAAGTATATGTTCCACATTATCATGTATATTCCTGACCAGAAGGAATCTCCACTTTGACTAGGCTTCAAAAACAACTGAATCCCCTCTGCTTACTTTTTTTTTTTTTGCAATTTTTGTATTTTTGCTGGGTTTCCAATTTTAACACATTTTTAAAGCAGTTTAAAATTACAACGAAATTGAGAGAAAGAGAAGAGATTTCCCTTTTTTCCCCCACCCCCACATATACAGAGCCTTCCCCCATTACCAACATCAGTCACCAGAATGCTGCATTTTTCTTTTCATTTCAAGGATGAATCTATATTGACACATTATAATCATCCTAAGACCACAGTTTCCTTTAGGGTTCACTGTTGGTGGTATACATTATATGGGTTTGAACAAATGTATAATGACATATATCCATCATTATAATATCATAGAGTATCTTCACTGCCCTAAAAATCCTCTGTGCAATCTGGCTAATCACCTCCTCCCCCATACACAACCCCTGGCAACCACTGATCTTTCACTGGGTCTATTTTGCCCTTTCCAGAATGTCATATAGTTGGAATCATACAGTACGTAGCCTTTTCAAATAGGCTTCTTTCACTTAGTAATACCCATTTAAGTTTCCTCCAGGTCTTTTCATGGTCTGCTGCAATCTTTCTTACACATCCGATGACTGGAAAACATCCCCCGAAACTAGCTTCTGACGCCCTTCATTTCAAGCCTTCTTTCTTCTCTACTGTGCACAGAGCCAAGGGCTATCAGAATTGGAGACTGAGCGGGAGAAGAAAGGCACCATAGGATGTGTCTGGAAAGCTACTCCTACCCCAGAACAGCTAGCAATAACTTACCCACACATGGAAATAACCTAAAAATCCCACACCGCATAAATGCATCCTCGACTCAACTTCTCTCAGCCAGGTGCCAAAAATACTCCAAGGTCACCCGACAGGAGGTGAAACCTGATGGAGAGGTCAGAAAGGAAAAAAGACTACAGTAATCTGGACTGTGGTTCCTCCTGCAATGACGATATAATCACATTGTTAAGGCCCCTCCCAGAGCCTTGGAAAGAGCCTGTGCTAGGGAAGTGCCCTGTAGCTTAAGTTTTATTTGCTTCACAATAAACCTGCCTTCCTCTTCTCACATGTAAAACAGAGCTAATATTGGCCTAGCTTTATTGAAATGACTGAGTGGGGAAAATATGCAGAAACACTGAAAACTAAAGGCTCCTGGGAAAGTAGACACGCGCACGCCAGACACCAAATTCTGTGGAGAAAGTGTCTCCAAACGTTATCATCTCAGTGAATGTGAAATGATTATCTTTCTGGCTTCCTTCCATCTGGGTTTGCTTTCTTTTCCTTTTATCCTCACTTTTACATATAATTCTGGTGTCTCTTTCCCCCACTTTGCTTATATATTTTTCTTCTCTCATATTTTGTTTCCTGTTTTCTCTGCTCTCTCTTTTCCCCGTCCAGCTGCTCTTCTCCCCCTCAGCCCACAATTCCTGTGGCCTGTAGAGCTGCTCCTCCAGCTTTTCCTAAGCTGCTTTAAAACCTACAGATGCTAGGATAGCCATCAATCTAGAAGACACAGGCAGCCATGTGATGCCTGACTCTCCAGATGGGGTTTCAGGGTGACCCTGCCTGATCACCAGGCTCGACTTAGGAAATACAGCCACTGATGAAATTCATGGCAGGCAAACCCCCTGCACAATGTGGGGCAACAGCATGATGGATGGGCCCCTGATGATGGATGGCTCCTCTCTTACCCGTAGTCCATGAATTTTGGTTCATGAATTTCCTCCAACAGAGACTGAGTTGTCCAGAGATAAGATAACAACACAACCAGGCGCTGGGCTCTGGGCTTACTACTTGCTTAGGGATATCACCCTCATTAGTCAAGTAAAGCACATCATTACTGACAAGGTAAGGTTTTAGTCCATTTTAGTGGTTTTAAAATTAAACAGACAGCTGGTGTACCGGTCAAGATTCCTAGCACTGTAAAAAATTCTTTTATAAAATATGAGCAAAACATGGAATTTAAGTAAAAGGGAAGATTTATATATAGGAGCTTAATAATCCTCCTTGTCATCTGTTCATTCTTTTGGGGAAATTACTATTACAGCTCACTATAATCTTAAGCCTTCATAGTTTTCTCTTTTTTTTTTCTTAATACGTGACCCTGTTTTTAGTATTAGGGAATGAATCAGAAGTCCGAATACAAAAAAAAAAAAAAATTGGGTGATTTTAATATATCTGCTAACATTGTCTCATTAATCCTCATGGTACTTCTGAAAGATGTATGCAATGTATTTTTATCTCCATTTTACAGAGTGTGAAACCAAGATATCCTAAAGCTCTTTAAGCATACTTAAGATCACAGAGGCGTTCAGTAATATAGTCAGAAATAAAAGCCAGCTTTTCTTGCAAGCAGGTCTCTGACAATTAATCAGAATCACAGCAAGTCTGCTCTTTCTTTGATGACTAGAAATTTCGTCTGAAGCTGAATGCTGATTTAAGCATGAATAAAGTCATCACAGCTGGTAATTTTATATCTTTAGGAGATTTTTCAGTCCAAAAACCTGTAACATAACATGTGCCCCTGCTTAGATTTGGTACATCACAGCAAAGACAGCTACCAGAAAAAAAAAAAAAAATTATAAAGAAAATCTTAGTCTCCCTTACTTCATTTATAAAATTCAAAAGTCATTCCTATGGAAAACAGAATCCATAGACTCCAAATGAAAAAGAAGTGGCAATGCAGAGTCAAGATTTTGTAAGAACACAGTCAGTATCTTGGAAATTGGACTCAGTTATCTCCTGGGGATTCTGGTTCCTGGTCTTGCAACCAACACTGCCAAGCATGAGTAATAATAACAGCCATGTCAACATGGAGCTGATATGGCAAAAATCACTCTTGTTTCCCCAGTGCTTGCCTTAGCCTAATGAGCAAGGTATTTAATGCATAATTATCACCTACAAAAGGGAGGATATGTGAATCGATGATACTCAAATACATCGCTATCACTCTGCCCCAACGTAATTTCTACCTGCAGACAATCCTAATGTTCCTGGAGTATTTCAAGTTCTTTCCACTACTTAACACTTTAACAACCAAGGGATCTCTTCCATCAACCTTCCACAAAAAAGAATTTCCCTCTCTATGATGTCCAAAGTTTTACATGTGGACTGCCTTCATGTCGCTTTCATTGAACAAATAACAACTAATTCAATGGTGTTCCAATTTTATTGACCATAATAGTCACCTGGGGTGCAATGTTAAATATTCTCAGGCCTCCAGCAATTCTGATTCAGAAAGGAGGAAAGGACTCAACATTTAAACAAAAACCCCAAGGAATTCTGATACAGGCATTACAAGGACCACTCTTAGAAACCAAACAAAACAAAAAACCCACCTCTCTGTAATGGCCCTCTATTCTGCAGCTTAAAAAATGGAGACTCAGAAAAGTTTTTCACCCAAGACCATTCATTCATTCATTCAGTCAGTCAGCCAACAAATACTATAGCATAGATGCTCAGACAGTATTGGTTTGTGCAGAATTAGAGTCTGGCCTGGTTCCTAATCCATGGTTATTTCTACTTAGGCTGATGCCTTATGTTATGGAAGTTCCAAATAATACAGGAGACTAGAAGGGGGTGGTCAGGAAAGGCCTTGTGGAGTGGATAGAATTTGGAATTAACTCATGGATAAAATTCCAGTTGTCAAGATGAGAAGAGAGGAACTAGCCCAGCAAAGATATTAATAATGGTCCAAGGGCTTGTGTCCAGAACTGCAGGTTGCACCAAGTAATACAGATGATGAATGAGGCAGAAATGAAAAAAGAGTGATATATCTTAGAGCCCCCCACTTGGCATGTTTCAGGAGACCTCAGAGGCTTATAACCTATATCTCTTGGCACTTCTTACAGCCACATCCAAATTTGTTGGGGTTCCCATTGGAATAAGGAGAGTCCTGCCAGCAGCGGCCTGAGCCCTCCAAACACAAGTACCCTCCAGCCTCTAGTGCCAGCAGCTTTGTCCTGAGCACTTTTTTCCCTGTGGAAAAAACGTCTTCTTCATTAATAATTTACAGATGCAGGATTGGGAAGGAGATGAAAAAGGTTACATGCAAAAGCCAGAAAAAAAGTATAAATATGATGTGGAGTGAGTCCTCAGGATGCCAGGGCCTCAGGAGGGAGAGGAGAAACACTAATCAAGATGTGTAAGCATGAGCCACCTGGCTGGCTCAGTCAGTACAGTATACGACTCTTGACCTTGGAGTCATGAGTTTGAGCCCCACATTGGATATAGAGCTTACTTTTTAAAAAAGAAAGAAAAAAAAAAAAAGGTGTGTAAGCACGGAGTAATTTCTCGCGGCACTTTGGTTCTTGGCCCAAGCTTTGATTAGAATCAAAGGAGCTTCTGAAAAAATACCAATGCCTTGGCACCTCCGCAACCAATGGAATCAAGAGCCAAAGGGTGGAATTGAGGCATCACTACATTTTAAAAGCTCTCTGGGTGGATCCACTGGCATCCTGGCAGCCTGGGTTGTGAACCACTGATCTAAAAGGTTAGAAATTCCAGAATTTGCAGCATTATTTAAAATAGTGAAGACATGGGATCCACCAACGTGTCCACTGACAGATTAGTGGGTAAAGAAACTGTGATATATATATTAGAATACTATTTAGCCGTAAAAAAGAAGGAAATCCTGCCATTTGAGACTTGCCATTGGATAGATCTTGAGGCCATTATGCTAAGTGAAATAAACCAGAGAGGAAAATACTGTATAATCTCACTTATATGTGGAATCTAAAAAACAAACAAACAAAAAGCCCAAACTTATAGAAAAGGAAATCAGATCCATGGTTAGCAGAGGCAGGGGTCAGGAGGGAGGAGGATTGAATAAATGCCATTAAAATGTACAAACTTCTAGTTATAAAATATATAAGTACTAGGAATACAACATGATGATTATAGTTAACACTGCTGTACAGTATATTTGAAAATTGCTAAGAGAAAAAATCCTAAAAGTTGTCATCATAAGGAAAGAAATATTTCTTCTTTTTTTTATGTATATAAGATGGTGTATGTTAACTAAACTTACTATGGCAATCATTTTGTAATAAATGTAAGTCAAGTCATTATGCTATATACGTTAAACTCATCTGGTGCTGTATGTCAACTATACCTCAAGAAAATGAAAAACTAAAAACAGAATGGCAGAGCTTGAATACAAAAATGCAATATAAATGTGCTGGAGACAATGATTTGAGCTGCAGGTGGATTAAAACAGAGTAACTTCAATCTGTGACTAAGACTGAACAAGAGAGGCCTCAGTAATCCTAGGAACAAGTTAAAGGCATAAGCCAGCATCTGAGGCTGGCACCTAAGGTTCTTGGAGAATCTGAATAGTAAGCCAGTGGGTGCCAGGCTAGATAAACTCATTTTTTAAAATATGTACATACTTCAAACCTATTATTATCTTCATTTTTCAAATAAGGAAGCCGAGTCATACAGAGGTAAGGTTGCCTAAGGCTCTTAATAGGACATTTGCTCAAAAACAAGTAAATGAATATTAAATCAAACTGATTTCAATACACGCAATAGAATACGGTTGAATTAGAAAGCACTGCCATTTTTGTAGGTTAAAAATAGTTTAATATAGGGATGCCTGGGTGGCTCAATCGACTTTTGATTTTGGCTCAGGTCATGATCACAGAGTTCATGAGTTCAAGCTGTGCAGAGTGGAACCTGCTTGCGATCCTCTCTTTCCCTCTCTCTCTGCTCCTCCCCTGCCTGCACACATGTACTTTCTCTCTCGATCTCTCAAAATAAATAAATAAACTTTAAAAAAATAGCTTAATATAGGCAATTCTACAGAGCTTATCCTAATACATTCCTGTCTGATCTTGTCTTTAGGTATGGTTCTTACTCAACTGTTGTTCAGACTGTATCTTTTGGCGGGGGGGAGGGGTGGAAATTCTTGCTGACCTTTATTTTTTTTTTAACTTGCCTTATTTTTTATTTTTTTAAATTTACATCCAAATCAGTTAGCATATAGTGCAACAATGATTTCAGCAGTAGATTCCTTAGTGCCCCTTACCCATTTAGCCCATCCTCCCTCCCACAACCCCTCCAGCAACCCTCAGTTTTTTCTCCATATTTATGAGTCTCTTCTGTTTTGTCCCCTTTCCTGTTTTTATATTATTTTTGTTTCCCTTCCCTTATGTTCATCTGTTTTGTCTCTGAAAGTCCTCATGAGTGAAGTCATATGATTTTTGTCTTTCTCTGACTGACTTCACTTAGCATGATACACTCCAGTTCCATCCACGTAGCTGCAAATGGCAAAATTTCATTATTTTCGATTGCCGAGTAATTCTCCATTGTATATATATACACCACATATGCTTTATCCATTCATCCATCGATGGACATTTGGGCTCTTTCCATACTTTGGCTATTGTTGATAGTGCTGCTATAAACATGGGGGTGCGTGTGTCCCTTCGAAACAGCACACTTGTATCCCATGGATAAATGCCTAGTAGAGCCATTGCTGGGTCGTAGAGTAGTTCTATTTTTAGTTTTTTGAGGAACCTCCATACTGTTTTCCAGAGTGGCTGCAACAGCTTGCATTCCCACCAACAATGCAAAAGAGATCCTCTTTCTCTGCATCCTCGCCAACATCGGTTGTTGCCTGAGTTGTTAATATTAGCCATTCTGACAGGTGTCAGGATGTATCTCATTGTGGTTTTGATTTGTATTTCCCTGATAATGAGTGAGGTTGAGCATTTTTTCATGTGTCGGTTCTGGATGCCTTCTTTGGAGAAGTGTCTATTCATGTCTTTTGCTCATTTCTTTACTGGATTATTTGTTTTTTGGGTGTTGAGTTTGATAAGTTCTTTATAGATCTTGGATACTAACCCTTTATCTGATATGGTTCAGACTGTATCTTGGCCTTATATTCCTCTGGAGCCTTTTTTTTTTTTTTTTAATTTTTTTAATGTTTATTTATTTTTTGAGAGAGAGAGACAGAGTGCGAGCAAGGGAGGAGCAGAGAGAGGGAGATACAGAATCCAAAGCTGGCTCCAGGCTCCGAGCTGAGCTGTCAGCACAGAGCCTGACGCGGGGCTCAAACTCACAGCCAGATCATGACCTGAGCCAAAGTCAGACGCTCAACTGACTAAGCCACCCAGGTGCCCCTGGAGCCTTCTTCTAAATACAATTTCCAACATACCAGAATTATAAATATTCATATATCAACTTATCTATCTTTCTATTTGCCTCATATCGGCAATCAGTCCTACTTGATAAAGAGTTTAAACCAAGGGAAGCAGAGTAAATAAATGACTCTCCCTGATAACAAAAACAGGCTAATAAACCTTTTATAGGCTATCAACCCTAGCAGAAAGAACTGAGATTTATTGAACTAGCCAGCTTCCAGGTTTCTGTGAGAACAAGGGCAAAGCTGGCAGCAAAGTAACAGACACAAAGCCTGTGAACTTAGCCTCTAACTTCTTTATTAAAAAGCAGGAAAGAAAAGCATCCTTTTCTCAGAATGTTATCCTAGAGGAAACCTGGCTGGCTCTAACAGTGGTTCAGTAAGTAAGACTATGCTAAGGAAAGTTTAATTGGATTGCCATCCTATTAATTCCATTCTCCACCACAGAGTACTATATTCTATTCGGTCTCACCAGATTGCCTTGAGTAAGTTTCATGAGGCCAAAACCACCTCTATCTTACTCATCTTTTGATTATCAGTGCCTGGCATGGTGAGTACCAAGAGGTACAGGCTGACAAGTATTTGGGGAAGAATAAGTTTATAAAAGCAGGAGTTGATATAGTCACAATACAAACAATAGCTGCTTTTCTAATCTCATCTTGCCAACAACTGGCAATGTGATATTGGACAAGTTATTTAAATTCTCTGGGCTTCCCTTTCCTCATGAGTAAAAGAGGGAATTGGGATCGAATCCCTCTTCAGGGATTCTAATGCACAGAAGAGACTGTGATTGGGTTAGTCTTGTGAACTAGTCAAGAATTTTTAGTTAATGTCTCTGTACTCTTTTCCTGATCTATTCATCATCCTCCTCTATACTAACCTAAAAGCATACCAGAGAAGGGCAAGGATGCAAAAATATGAATCAAATTACCAAGAATTTTCACGAGGCTTTTTGAGGTATCTGAATCCCCTTGACCACATTAGATTTACGATAGCAAGTTCATAGGGACAAAGCCTCAGTATGCAGAAGTTAGGTTCTCTTTGTATATTGTCTGATTCAATTTAGGAATATTTCAGAACCATATTTCATTCCACAAAGTCCACATTTTCACTGCAGCACAGTGCAATTAAAACAACTGAAATTTTTCTGTGAAAAGCCAGTTTCTCCTCTGTGGAATGAGACCAGATAATAGCATCTTTTTAGCAAAGTCAAACTTTTGAAATTCTCTGTCCTTGTAAAGAAACATATCCTCCAACTGGCAAATGGCATATGTCCTAGGATTCCACTCCATTCTGAAAGAGGAAAAGTAGCCCCAAACACCACCACTCTTAACCTATTTGCCAACCTCTTCAGATACCTTTCTACAAGATTATAGTTTCGATCAAAAGGACTATAATATGAGGGAAAAAGAAAAAAAGGAAAAAACAGAGAAAGATCTGGTACTCTCCATATCTACTAGAAAAGCCTTGAACTCTAATCTTACACCCGTATACATGTCTAGACAGGTAACAGAAAGAGGTCTTAGGCTTTTAATTCCCTAATGAAGTTTGAATAATATACTTAAATTTTTGATACTTTTTGGAATATTTAATTATAGCATTTATGAAGCAGCTATGGAGAAAATACCACTGTCCTGGTCAGAGACTGAGGATGCCACATACCTGATGATCCTGTGATTACTGTTGTGTAATAGAGCAATCCAAACCCAGGTAGCTCAGAGCAGTACTCATTTTACGATATGTAGTGGATGTGGGTGAGCCATTCAGATGACCTTTTAAGACGAGGCACTCATTCCCTTTGGAATGATGGTTCTCAGCTAAGTTCCTCACACCACTCTGAAAAGAGCCACCTTGTCCAATGGGCATCCCCCATCTAATTACTGGTCCTTCTTATGGGATCGGCTGATGCTTTTTTTTTTTTTTTTATGACTGCATTGCAGTTCAAGCCTTCCTTCTGTGCAATATTACCTCCTTTTCTCCTCCATAAAAATTGAACTCAACTGTGCTCCCTAATAAGTCTTTGCATATGAAGCTCTATCTCAGAGTTTATTTCCTGGGTAACTCAATGAAAAATATAATAGCAACTAAGGTGGAGACAATGGTGAAAGAAGTATGTCTTTACTTAGGAAGCCCTGGGAGTGATTAGGGGAGACTGAATCAGCCACGGCAGAGCACTTGTTAGTTACACTGTCACCATTAGAGAAGTCTCAGAATGGTAACCACACAAGGGAAATGACTTTGAGTCCTTCCTGGGGGTGAGCCTTGTTCTCTATTCCATTCAGCATTATGCTGAAAAACTGGCTCTGTGGGGGAAAAAAGACATCGGAGTTTCAACCTTTGCTGAAATCCACAAAGTAGTTTGGCTGCTTTCGAACTATTGACTGTTTAACAACTGGGCTCATCAAATTCCTAAATATTTCACAATAAGCTCTTGGGGACCAGGAAGACAGCCATCTTCAGGACATCACTGCAACTTACAGATCTGGTATAGGCCTGTCAGTGGCTTAGACTTGCCGTGGCATGAGAATCAGAAGAAGACCATAGCAACTAAGCAGAACACGCAAATGCTCTCTGACTGAACTTGAATGTGAGGTATATAGAGAATATGAGCTGCCACTTTCAACAATAGTCAAATTATGAAAAAAAGCCTAAATGTCCATCAACTGACAAATGGATAAAGAAGATGTGGTTTATATATACAATGGAATACTACTTGGCAATGAGAAAGAATGAAATCTGCCCATTTGTAGCAACGTGGATGGAACTGGAAAGTGTTATGCTAAGTGA
The DNA here is from genome assembly GCF_023721935.1 of Panthera uncia. Taxonomy (NCBI): domain Eukaryota; kingdom Metazoa; phylum Chordata; class Mammalia; order Carnivora; family Felidae; genus Panthera; species Panthera uncia. Next base: position 25,374,391 of record NC_064810.1, read on the forward strand.
AATAAGTCAGGCAGAGAAAGACAGATACCATATGTTTTCACTCATATATGGATCCTGAAAAACCCAACAGAAGACCAGGGGAGAGGGGAAGGGGGGGAAAAAGTTACAGAGAGGGAAGGAGGCAAACCATAAGAGACTCTTAAATACTGAGAACAAACTGAGGGTTGATGGGGGTGGGGGAGAGGGGAAAGTGGGTGATGGACATTGAGGAGGGCACCTGTTGGGATGAGCACTGGGTGTTGGAAACCAATTTGAGAATAAATTACATATAAAAAAAAAAGAGAGAGAGAGAATATGAGCTGCCAACACCGGAGAGTAAAAGCTAAAAATGCAGATGCAGTGATGCTATAGGGACCAAGAAGCAGTGAAAACAATGAGTAAGCAGTTGGTAATGAAAAGTAACCACGTGGTGGCAAGATCAGAAATGAGGACTCCGAGTGATACAGAGACAGGAAGAGTAACTGTCTCAGTCAGCTGTCTCAGTGGCAGGGTCATATACTGAAGAGCAATCAACTTGCACTATGGACACGGTACCTGGAGAGCTGCATTTCACCCCAGACATGTAGAGCTGTCTGAGTACACAGCCTGTCCGGCTGCAATCTCCATCTTCCTCATTTTCACATACATCCTCACAATCAGTCCCTATTATTTGAAGCAATCAGAGAGAATGTCTGTTGCTTGCAAAGACACGCGTTTATTAACCCCAGGTCACCATCTGAACTGAATAGCTGCAAGGCAGAAACAAACTCAGAGTGTATACAAAGGTTGTTGACATCATCAGAGGCAACCCAAAATAGAAGCAGCAACCAAGGGAGAGACAAAGCCATTCTCTTCCCAGGGTTTAAATATCCATGGGGGGGCAGCATGATTATATCACTCCTTTACCCTACTAATGAAGGGAAGGACTATTAGGGTCTTGGATACCACTCATTCATTCATTCAACAAACATTTAATGAATGTCTATTCTGAGAGCCCAAAAGTATGTGGTGGACTCTGGGGATACAATGATAATCAGAAAAAGATACAGACTCTCCATCATGGAGCCTATAATGTAGTGAAAGAGATAAATATTTTATCAAAAAACTGTCCAGAGAAAACATAGAACTTGACTGTACTAAGTGCTAAGAAGGAGAGATATATGGTTCATGAGATTTCACAGTAAGGTTGAGGGGACTGGCTTTGTTGGGGAGATTAGAGAATTCCTTAAGAAGAGATAAGGTATCAAGATCTGAACAATATGTTCCAGTGAATAGAGGAGGAAAGAGTATTGAGGAAAACGGGAAACATGTGCCAAAGCATATGCAAAGGAGGCCTGGGGACTGGCTGACCTTTGGATTCAGATCTGAGCCCTGGATCAGCAGTATCCATATCACCTGGGAGCTGATTAGAAATGCAGAAATTTCAGGCTCCATCACAGATCTACTTCATCTATTTCATTCTGCATTTTAAGAAGATTCCCAAGTGATCTGTATACATTTTAACATTTGAGAGACTAAAAGAAAACCAGTGTGGCTGGATCTAAGAAAGTGAGGGTTAAGGCATGGTATGAGCCAAGGCTGGACAAGCAGACAGAAAACAAACACCCAGAGCATCACTGGCTGCATTTAAGAGTTTGGCTTTATCCTAAAAGTACTGGGAAGTCATGAAGGGTGTATGTGTTAGGGGTAAGTAGAAGCGAATAGAGCTGCAATGTAGAAACTTATCAGATAGAAGTAGAATTAAATGTGATTTGCAATCAGGCTATTACAATGGTCCAGGCAAGAGAATGTGAAAGTGTAAGCTCTGGAGATGAAGGTGGAGTTGGAAAGAAGTGAATTAATCTGAAAAATACTCAGGAAATAAAGTTAACAAGACATGATGATGGTTTGGATTTGGGGAGAGGAAATGACAAAATATAGGATGCTTTCAGACATACACAAATTATTTTCATGGTCTTTGCTGATTTTTACTATCATATTCACAGCACCAACAATTATGGCAACAGGTACCCAATATTTGTTAAATAAATAAAGGACTGAACTGAATAGAAAGTCTGAGACATCGTTTAGGGAGAAGATCATGAGTTAGGCTTTGGAATTGTTGTGGGTTGAATTGTGTTCCCCAAAAAGATATGCTGAAGTCCTAACCCCCCAATACCTCTGAATGTGGCCTTATTTGGAAACAGGGTCTTTTTGTAGGCATAATCAAGTCAAAATGAGGTCATATTGGATTAAGGGCACTAAATATAATGACTGGTGTTCTTATATATAGAGAGAGATTTGGAGACATGAAGACACACGTGGGGAAAGACAGATACTTTAAGATGGAGGCAAAAATGGAACTGATGTATCTACAAGCTGTGCATGCAGGCAACCACCAAACCCTAGAACACAGGGGCATGGAACAGATTTTCCCTCAGAGCTTCCAGAAGGACCCAGCCCTGCAGACACCTTGATTTCAGACTTCTGGCCTCCACAACTGTGAGAGAATAAATTTCTGTTGCTTTAGGCCTTCCAGTTTGTGGTATTTTGCTATGGTGGTCCTAGGAAACTAATACAGAAATGCATTTCTGATATCCAAGGAGAAATGTCTATTTATAAGTGGTTTGGAATTTGGATCTGAAACTGAGCAATTACCCTAATGAAGTCTCTTAGCCAGAACCTACTTTTCTTAAGATAAACACCTCTGATTACATCCCTCTTAACCACTGTGCCCTAGGAAATATGAGTATCCATCTTTGTTGTAAAGAACAGTCTGTGAGATCCCAAGTACCCCTTTGGCAAGCTAAGGTTTCAGGAAAAAAAAAGATATAAAAGACAAGGAAATGTTACAAAAGAAAATGAAGTCAAGAGCATCAAAAAAAGTTGTTCTGCAGGAGTGCTCCAACTTCTGCTTCAAAGTTCAGAAGGTGCTTTTCTTATGTTTGAGATTGGTGTGTTATCTAATGACTTGGCTACAGTAGTTGCCCAGATGTCTCTTAAAATTTCTTCTAATTCAGCACCCCCTGACGCGGGTCTCGAACCCACGAACCACGAGATCATGACCTGAGCTGAAGTCAGATGCTTAATCAAATGAGCCACCCAGGCGCCCCAAGTCATCACTTTTTAAGAAAGGTTGGGAGATAACCTTTCTGGGGCCTTTCCCAGGATGTAATCATTATCAACTCCCTATAATATTCTAAAGGTCATCCTTATTTATCATAGGCCAGTCTACTTCCCAGGTATCAGAAATCAAATTTTCACAATAAGTTCATTATCCATGCTGTTCTATATCCAGCACAGCCTCCAATATAACCGTGCTTGAGTCCCAAGAATACTAACTGACTGGGAATTTGGACTATCTGGAAATGAAGAACTCATTATTCATCTTGCCTGGGTTTCTGTAGGTTTCTGTGCATGATAGGTAGTCCACTCCTCCAGGCTGGTCCTAAAGAGGGTATGGCTTTGAGCAGGACTATTAATTAATACAAGCCACTAAAGAGCAAGGAACAAGAAAGGTGTTTCATATACAGATAATTTCAAATGACACATGCTTCAAGAGTTCACATCTATCTTCACAGATATAATGCATGGCTGGTACTGGATTCCAAGTTGGCCTACCTAATGTAGCCAAACTCACTGAATGTGACTATATCCGATAAATGATTACTGTATGAAATGCCATCCAAGACTCCCTCTTGGAGTCTTGGCCATCCAAGACTCCCTCCTGGAACATACAGACCTGACAGCCAAATCAAAAAGGCCTCCCTCTTCTCCCCCTGGTCCTACCCCTAGATACCTGCTTCAGAATCAGAAGTATTTCCACAACTCTATGTCAAGTCAAACAAAATTCCTCTAAGCAATACACAGAGATGGACTTGTGAAGTAAACAACTACAAGTGGTCAGGGAGAAGTGGTTAAGGGGTCTGTGGCCAGGCCTCTTTCTCCCACCGAAGTCTTCCCTCTGTCCTGGGCTCCCCTAACTGCTAACTGCTTAACTAACCTTCTGTGTTACATGGATCCTCTCTGTAGACGTAGCCATGAACCAAAACCTTGTTTTTCCCCTTCCCCAACAATAACAACAACCAAAACTAAAATAAAGAAAATACAAAAGCATGAGTAAATGTTCAATTTACATAGCACTGCCAAAGTTGCCCGTGCATTGGGTAATAGACTGATGCTAATACCTAGGAAGCGACTGTCACTCATTTGGCTATCCTACAGCACAGGTGTGCCCTGCTCTCCTTTATCCCCAGCTGGAGAGGGTGAAGTTGGTCTTCCTACCTCAGCACTTGCTACTGAATCCATGTTAGCCATGAAACTCACTAAAGCACAACTGTCAGGTTTATTGGAGTGGTCAGAAGAGAGAAAGAGCTTAGGACTCTGATCTCTGCTCTAATAAGAAGTGTTCCGTATTATCAAGACAATTAAAATAAAGGTGAGAATTTGGGGAGTCAGAAGCCAACCCTAGCAAGTGGGCTACACTTCTACTTTCCTTCATGTTTGCTTTAGAGATGTCTGAGGCTGTACAGCCAGTCTCCTTCTTTATCTCTTTAGATCTGGAGTGCAAGGGGAAAGGGAAAGAGCACCTCAAACAGGCTGAAACTTGCTCCGCAGGCAGTAAGAGCATGGGTCCCAACCTTCAAGATAATCTAGACATTTTCCTGAGAGAAGATCAAGTGACCAGATATTTTTCTTTCCTTTTTTCTTTTTTTTTTTTTTCACCATCAGCAGTGGTCCTGTCTTTGAAAACTCTACCTGGTTGCTCTGTATCAGGTATCTGTATCAGAAAGGGATGTGGACCTGTAGAGAACTCAGAGTACAAAGATAACAAAAATGTAGAAAAGACAAAATCTTAGCTACTCCTCACGTATTTCCTATACCAGTGTCTGTGAAGACTGAAGAGAAACAAAACCAGCAGAGGGAGAGGGAGAGAACTGGATGGTGGGGTAGGAGGAGAAAAGGAGGCAGAGGAGGAGGAGGTAAACGGAGGAAAGGAGGATGAAGAGAAGGAAGTAGGATGAAGAGGAGGGAGACAGAAGAAGATAAAGTGATTGAAAAGGAAAATAATGAGGCTTTAAAGCTAATAGTGAACCCCTATCTTGTTTCACCAGCCCCTAGATCTTCTGCTCCCTGTAGCCAAGGCCTCTAATGATTATCTCCCAAGACAAGCTTTTGCCTGTCCTTATTCTATAGAAAAAGGTTATACTTGGGGCACCTGGATGGCTCAGGTGGTTGAGTATCCAACTTTGGCTCAGGTCCTGATCTCATGTTTCATGAGTTCAAGCCCCACATCATTCTCACTGCTATCACAGTCTGCTTCAGATCCTCTGTTCCCTTCTCTCAATCTGCCCCTCCCCCGCTCACATTTTTTTTCTCTCTCTCTCAAAAATACATAAAACACTTAAGAAATAATAATAAAATAGGAATAAATGTAACCAAGGAAGTGAAAGATTTATACACTAAAGACTACAACCATTGCTGAAAGAAATAAAGAAGACAAATAAATGGCAAGACATCCTATGTTCATAAACTGGGAGACTTCATATTATTAAAATGTCCATACTACCCAAAATGATCTACAGATTTAATGCAATCCCTATCAAAATCCCAATGGGAGGAGTCCACATGGCAGAGAAGTAGGGGGACCTGAAGTTCCCCTGTCCCTCAAACACAGCAGTATTGAGGCCTTAAGACTTGGAATTCCAGGAATCCGGGCTACAGTGACAGAAACATCTCCAGGTACCCACAAGGACAACTTGGCAGGCCATAGGTGCGTGATTGCAAAATGAGAGAAATAAAATGGGCAGCATAGGCACACTGGGGAGGGATCCCCTTCTGTGAGAGACAAAAGAAAGAGAAAGAGAGGCTGTGGAAGTATAGGATTGTATTTGGACAAGAGAAAAACCAAGGACTGAGGAATGGAAAAAAATGAAGAAAGAACCACTTTCTAACACAATCCAGGTTTTGGGGACTTCCTCCGAACTGGGGCCTGCTGCCCTATGCCTGGATAGGAGAGGCCAGCCTCAGACTCAGTAGCAAGCTCAGAGAGGCAGTCGGAGGGTACAGGCCACCCTCGAGTGCTGTGGGAAGAAGGTATATTGTTGCTCCAAAGACAAAAAAAACCCTGCAGGTGCTGGCCAGCCAAACTGGGGTGGGATCCTTTAAGACATCAGGATTTGAATCCCAGCTAAGTGCCTGGGAGGCACAGGAGAGACTGTGGAGCAGGACAAACTAGCCCACTTGCACAGGTGCAGCACTGTGAGGACAGCCTGAACTGACTGGTTTGGGACACCCAATTCTGGGAGGAGAGACTAGGCCATCGCCATTTTTCTCCCCATCACCAACAAGATGGGGTTTCAGGGAATGGACAGCAGGCCCACAGTGGAGGCAGGACTGCTTACACCAAACCCCACCCCTCTGGTAATTGCGTTATCTACCAGAACAAAATTGACACTGACCCAACCAGCCGGCCCTTCCTCCAGACCAGCACAGCCACCAGTTCCAAGGCACCACCAGATAGCGGTCATATTGGTCCAGTGGTTTTGCATTTTCTGATTTGATTCTTAGTCAAGTCTTATTTCATATACATATATTTTTTTTCTTTTTTCCTTTTCTTCCTCTTATTTCTTCTCTTCTCTTTTCTGGCTGTTGGTTTGTTTAGGCAGACATTTTTAATCTATTATTTTTATACCTCTTCTGTATCTCCTTCTTCTTTATTTTCCTCTCTCTCTCTCTGGATTAAGTCTTAGAGTTTCTCTGATTCTCTGCCTGGTCAATTTCTTGTTTCTTTTTCCTCACCCCTGTCATTTTTCTCTTTGTATGGGATAAGGCTTCTTCTGCCACTCCCCCAGCCTTTTAAATTTTTTCCAGGGTTACTTCAATGAAAAATGAAAGCAGACCTGGTGGAAGGTCCAAACCATCATTATGAGTAGGGAGCTAAAACAACCAGAGTCACAACAACAGAGAGCACACAACACACTCCAAAAATACCTGTTAAAGGGCCAGGCGCTGGACAGTGTATGACCCCTTTTTAATATAGTGGTGCTCACAGGTGCAAGACACATAACAAGCTATGAAAACACATAAAGGACAGAAAGCTAGCCAAAATGATGAAACAGTAGAATTCTCCTCAAAAGAAATTCCAGGAAGAAATGACAGCTAGAGAATTGCTCAAAACAGATATAAACAATATATCTCACCAAGAATTTAGAATAATAGTCATAAGATTAATAGCTAGGCTTGAAAAAAAGCATAGAAGACAGCAGAGAATCTATTGCTGCAGAGATCAAGGAACTAAGAAATAGTCACACAAATTAAGAAATGCTGTAAATGAGGGTCCCCTGGGTGGCTCAGTTGGTTAAGCGTCCAACTTCAGCTCAGGTCATGATCTCATGGTTTGTGGGTTCAAGCCTCGGGTGAGGCTCTGTGCTGGAGCCTGGAGCTCAGAGCCTGGAGCCTACTTTGGATTCTGTGTGTGTGCGTCTCTCTCTCTAACCTTCCCCTGCTTCGGATTCTGTCTCTCTCTCTCTCTCTCTCTCTAACCTTCCCCTGCTTGCACTCTGTCTCTCTTTCTTTCTCTCAAAAATAAATAATAAACATTAAAAATTTTTGAAAAAGAAATGTTGTAAATGAGATGCAAAATAAACTAGCTGCAATGACAGCAAGGATGGAGGAAGCAGAGAGGAGAATAAGTAAAATAGAAGATAAAATTATGGAAAATGATGAAGCCAAGAAAGAGATAAGAAAATACTAGACCACAAGGGGAGAATTTGAGAACTAAGTGATTCAATGAAATCTAATAACATCCATATCATAGGAGTTCCAGAAGAAGAAGAAATGGAGAAAGAGGCAGAAGGTTTACCTGAACAAATTATAGCTGAGAACTTCCTTAATCTGGGGAAGGAAGCAGACATCCAAATCCAGGAGGCATAGTGAACTCCCTTCAGATTCAAAAAGAATAGATCTTCACCATGGCATGTCATAGTGAAACTGGCAAAATACAAAGATAAAGAGAGAATTCTGAAAGCAGCTAGGGACAAACGGGCCTTAACCTATGAGGGTAGATACATAAGGGTAGTAGCAGACCTGTCCACTGAAACTTGGCATGCCAGAAAGTGGTGGCAGGAAATATTCAATGTGTTGAACAGGAAAAATATGCAGCAAAGAATCCTTTATCCAGCATGGTTCATTCAGAATAGAAGGAGACATAATGGCTTCCCCAGACAAACAGAAACTGAAGGAGTTCATGACCACTAAACCAGCCCTGCAACTGATCCTAAGGGGAACTCTGTGAGTGGAATGCTGCAAAGAATACAAAGGACAGAGACATCACCACAGGCATGAAACCTACAAATAACACAATGACACTAAATCCATATCTTGCAATAATAACTCTGAATGTAAACAGACTAAGTGCTCCAATCAAAAGACATAGGGTACCAGAATGGATAAAAAAAAAAAAAAAAAAAAAAAAAAAAAAAAAAAAAAAAAAAAAAACAAGATCCATCTATATGTTGTCTACAAGAGACTCATTTTAGACCTGAGGGCACCTTCAGATTGAAAGTGAGGGGATGCAGAACCATCTGTCATGCTACTAGAAGTCAAAAGCTGGAGTAGCCATACTTATATCAAACAAACTAGATTTTAAACTAAAGGCTGTAATAAGAAATAAAGAAGGGCATTATATCATAATTATGGGGTCTATCCATCAAAAAAAGCTATCAAATGTAAATGTTTATGCCCCCAACTTGAGAGAACCCAAACATATAAGTGAATCAATCACAAACATAAGCAATCTTATTGATAAGAATACAGTAATTGCAGGGGACTTTAATACTCCACTTATAGCAATGGACAGATCATCTAGCAGAAAATCAATAAAGAAACAATGGTCATAAAGGATACACTATACCAAATGGACTTGACAGATATATTCAGAACTCTTCATCCAAAAGCAGCAGAATACACATTCTTCTCGTGTGCACACGGAACATTCTCCAACATAGATCACATACTGGGTCACAAAACAGCCTTCAATAAATATAAAAGAATTGAGATAATACCATGCATACTTTCAGATCACAATGCTATGAAACTTGAAATCAACCACAAGAAAAGGTTTAGAAAACCTCCAAATGCATAGATGTTAAATAATATCCTATTAAAGAATGAATGGGTTGACCAGGCAATTAAAGAAGAAATTAAAAAATATATGGAAGCAAATGAAAATGAAAACATGCCAGTCCAAACCCTTTGAGATGCAGCAAAGGCAATCATAAGAGGAAAATACATTGCAATCCAGGCCTATCTCAAGAAACAAGAAAAATCCCAAATACAAAACCTAACCCCACACCTAAAGGAACTAGAAGCAGAACAGTAAAGAAACCCCAAAGCCAGCAGAAGAGAAATAATAAAGATTAGAGAAGAAATAAACAATATACAATCAAAAAAAAAAAAAAAAGTAGAACAGATCAATGAATCTAAGAGCTGGTTTTTCGAAAGAATAAACAAAATTGATAAACCCCTAGCCAGACTTCTCAAAAAGAAAAAAGAGAGAACCCAAATAGATAAAATTATGAATGAAAGAGGAGAGATCACAACCAACACCACAGAAATACAAACAATTATTAGAGAATACTATGAAAAATTATATGCCAACAAACTGGACAACCTGGAAGAAATGGACAAATTCCCAGATACCCACACACTAAACAGGAAGAAATAGAAAATTTGAACAGACCCATAACCCATGAGGAAATTGAATCAGTTATCAAAAATCTCCCAAAAAATAAAGAGTCCTGGGCCAGATGGCTTCCCAGGGGAATTCTACCAGACATTAAAATCAGAGTTAATACCTACCCTTCTCAAGCTGTTCCAAAAAATAGAAATGGAAGGAAAGCTTCTGGACTCATTCTATGAGGCCAGCATTACCTTGATTCCAAAACCAGGGACCCCACTAAAAAGAATGAAGATGATGAACATAACTGCAAAAATTCTCAACAAGATACTAGCAAACTGAATTTAATAGTATATTAAAAGAATTATTCACCATGATCAAATGGGATTCATTCCTGGGCTGCAAGGTTGGTTCAATCCTACTTTGTAATATCCTGAGTAATATCCTATTCAATGGGGGGAAAACTGAGAGCTTTCTCCCTGAGATCAGGAACACAATAGGAATGTCCTCTCTCACCACTGTTGTTTAACATAGTGTTGGAAGTACTTGCCTCAGGAATCAGACAACAAAATGAAATAAAAGGCATCCAAATTGGCAAAGAAGTAAAACTTTCACTTTTTGCTGATGACATGATACTCTACATGGAAAACCTGAAGGACTCCACCAAAAGCTGCTATAACTGATCCATGAATTCAGCAAAGTTGCAGGATACAAAATCAATGTACAGTTGCATTTCTATACACCAATAATGAAGCAACAGAAAGAGAAAACAAGAAATCGGTCCCGTTTACAACTGCACCAAGAACCATAAAATACCTAGGAATAAACCTAACCAAAGAGGTAAAAGATCTGTATGTTGAAAACTCTAGAAAACTTATGAAAGAAATTGAAGAAGACACAAAGAAATGGAAAAACATTCCATGCTCCTACACATTTAATGCAATCCCAATCAAAACTGTACCAGCATTCTTCTCAGAGCTAGAGCAAACAATCCTAAAATTTGTATGGAACCACAAAAAACACCAAATAGTAATGTTGAAACAGAAAACCAAAGTGGGAGGCATCACAATCCTGGACTTTAGCCTCTACTACAAAGCTGTAATCATCAAGACAGTATGGTATTGGGACAAAAATAGGCACATAGACCAATGGAATAGAGAACGCACAATTGGACCCACAAATGTACAGCCAACTAATCTTTGACAAAGTGGGAAAGAGCATCCAGTGGAAAAAAGACGGTCTCATTAGCAAATGGTGCTGGGAGTACTGGACAGCAACATGCAAAAGAATGAACCTGGACCACCTTCTTACACCGTATAAAAAATAAACTCAAAATGGATGAAAGACCTAAATGTAATCATCAAAGTCCTAGAGGAGAAAAAAGACAACAACCTCTCTGACCTCAGCCACAGCAACTTCTTACTTGACACATCTCTGAAGGCAAGGGAAATAAAAGCAAAAATGAACTATTGGGACCTCATCAAGATAAAAAACCTTCTGTACTACAAAGGAAACAATCACAAAACTAAAAGGCAACCGATGGAATGGGAGAAGATGTTTGCAAATGACATATCAGATAAAGGGTCAGAATCCAAAATCTATAAAGAACTTACCAAACTCAACACCCAAAAAATAATCCAGTGAAGAAATGGGCAGAAGACATGAATAGACACTTCTCCAAAGAAAACATCCAGATGGTCAACAGACACATGAAAAGATGCTCAGCATCATGCATCATCAGGGAAATACAAATCAAAACCACAATGAGATACCACCTCACACCGGTTAGGGTGGCTAACATTAACAACTCGGGAAACAACAGATGGTGGCAAGGATGTAGAGAAAAACATGAACACTTTTGCATTGTTGGTGGGAATGCAAACTAGTGAGGCAGCTCTGGAAAACAGTGTGGAGGTTTCTCAAAAAATTCCTATGACCCAGAAATAGCACCACTAGGAGTCTGTCCAAAGGATACAGAAGTGCTGATTCATAGGGGCACATGTACCCCAATGTTTATAGCAGTGCTATCAACAATAGCCAAATCATAGAAAGAGCCCAAATGTCCATCAACTGATGAATGGATAAAGAAGATATGGTTTATATATACAATGGAATACTACTTGAGAAAGAACGAAATCTTGCCATTTGCCACAACGTGGATGGAACTGGAGGTTATTATGCTAAGTGAAATAAGTCAGTCAGAGAAAGACAGATATCATATGTTTTCACTCATATGTGGAATTTTAGAAACTTAACAGAAGATCATGGGGTAAGAAAAGGGGAAAAAATAGTTTCAAACAGAGAGGGAGGCAAACCATAAGAGACTCTTAAATACAGAGAACAAACTGAGGGTTGATGGGGCAGGGGCGGAGGGGGAAAGGGGAAAATGGGTGATGGGCATTGACGAGGGCACTTGCTGGGATGAGCACAGGATGCTGTATATAAATGATGAATCATGGGAATCTACTCCTGAAGCCAAGAGCACACTGTATACACTGTATGTTAGCTAACTTGACAATAAATTATATTTTTAAAAATCGCCAACGCTATTTTTTTATAGAAATAGAAAAGAAATCCTAAAATTCATATGGAATCTCAAAGGACTCCAAATAGCCAAAACAACCCTTAGAAAAAAGAACAAAGCTGGAGGTCAAGCACTTCTTAATTTCAACACATATTACAAAGCTGTAGCAGTCAAAAACAGTATGCTACTAGCATAAAGACAGATATATACATCAGTGAACAGAAGGGAGAACCCAGAAATAATCCCTCATGTAAATGGCCAAATAATATTCAACAAGGCCACAAAGCCTACATAACAGAGAAAGGATACTCTTCTTCAACAAATGGTGCTGGCAAATCTGGATATCTATCCGCAAAAGTTGGATCCCTACCTTATACCGTATACAAAAATCAACACAAAAATGGATTAAAGACCTAAATATAAGACCTGAGATTCTAAAACTACTAGAAGAAAACATAGAGGAAAATCTTCATGATAATGGACTGGGCAATGATTTATTGGATATGACACCAAAACCATAGGCAACAAAACCAAAAATAGACCAACAGGAGTACATCAAACTTAAAAACTTCTGGACATCAAAGAAAGAAATGGAAAAAAAAAGTGCAAACCATTTATCTGACATCCTACAACTCGTACAACTCAACAACAACCAAAAAATGAAATAACCCAATTAAAAAATGAACAAAGGACTTGAATATATGTTTCTTCAAAGAAGATATACAAATTGGCAGAAAGCATATGAAAACAATAGTCACGGATTGTAATAAAAATGCAAACCAAAACCACAATGAGATACCACCTCACACTCATCAAGATGGCTGCTATCAAAAAGAGGAGGAGAAAGGGGGGAGGAAAAGAAGTGTTGGTAAAGATATGGAGAAATTAGAACCTCTGTGCACGTTGGTAGGGTAGGAATGTAAAATGATACAACTACTATGGAAAACAATATGGCATTTCCTCAAAAAATTAAAAATAGAATTATCATATGACCTAGTAATCCCACTTCTTGTTATATATACAAAAAAACTGAAAAAAAAGATCTTAAAGAGATATTGGCCTATCCATGTTCATTGCAGCATTAAACACAATAGCTAAGAGATGCAAGCAACCTAAATGTCTGCCAATGAGTGAATGGGTAAAGAAAACACACACACACACACACACACACACACACACACACACACACATACACACACACTTAATAGAATATGAGTCAGCTTTTAAAAAGAAGGAAATCCTGTCATATACTACAACATGGATGAACTGTGAGGACATCATGCTTTGTGAAATAAATCAGTCACAAAAAAGATGCACACTGCATGATTCCATTTGTGTGAGGTACTAAAGTAGTCAAACCCATAGAAACAGAAAATAAAATGTGGTCACCAAGGGCTGAAGATAAGGGGTGAATGAATACTTGTTCAATGGGTAGAGTTTTAGTTTTGCAAGATGAAAAAGTTCTAGAGATCTGTTGTACACTAATATACATATACTTAACACTATTATACTAAATAGTTAAAAATGCTCAATATAGCAAATTTGTGTTATGTGTTCTTTACCACAATTTTCAAAAAAGGCAAATGACCCAAGTGTCCACCAACAGATGAATGGATAAACAAATTGTGGTATATACATAAAAGGAATTCAGCCATAAAAAGGAACAGAGTATATATTATAACTTGGATGAACCTTGAAATCACTATGCTAAGTGAAAAAACTGGATAGAAATGTTCACATATTATATGACTCAATTTATAGGAAATATGCAGAATTGGTTTAGTCATATAAACAGAAAGCAAATTAATAATTGCTAGGGGATAGGGAGAAAGAATGCAGAATAACTGGTTAATGGATATAGAATTTTCTTTAGGGATATTGAACTAGACACAGGTGGTAGTTGCTCAACATTGTGAATGTACTAAATGCCACTGAATTGTTCACTTTAAAATAGTTAATTTTATGTTGTGTGAATTTCACCTCAATAAAAAAAATTAAACTGTTATATGTGTGCAGAGCTCTTGGACCAACAATCTCTTACTATCTAACTAGATTAAATAAGACATTTGGAACCATTCGCTGTAAATAGGTTTTAAATCCTACCACCTTGCATGCAAACGTGTGAACATCCACACTTACTTACTTTATTGCTTACTTATTTCATGCTAAGAAAACAAGGTATCCTTCTCATTTCAAGATAACTCCTCCAAATCCCTCCATTCTTTTTTCCAAGCTCTCATTCTTCCAGTTTTCCCTCTTCTCCTATTCAATCTTCCTTTCTAGTCTTTTCTCCTCTTAGCCTATAAATAGTACCAAGTCTTCCCCTATATATATATATATATATATATATATATATTTATATATATATTCCACTAACCTTGTACTGCTCTCTAATAATTTGCCTCCTTCCATTCTCTGCCAACTTCCTCAAATAGCAGTCAACATTCACTTCTGCTTCAGTATGCCTCCCCAAGCTCACCAGTGCCTCCATACTGTCAAATCTAATTAATGTATAAGTCTTTAAATGATTCCTTTGATTTCTTTCCAAGTTTTTTGTTGTGGTTGTTGATATAATCTCCATCCACTCTTAAAATATTCTTGTTTCCAAGGGCCTGTTCTTAGCCCACTCATGCTGCACACTCTTGGTGTAATTTCAGCCATTCTTGAGGTTTTAACAACCACCTACATGAAGATGATGAGTCTCTAATCCATACCTCTGACAGAGACTTCTCCCAAAGCTTCAGATATATACACCCAATTTCTTATTCAACATTTCCATCTGGATGCCCCGTGGGAACCTCAGACTCAGCATGTCTAAAATAGCACATCAACCTTCATACAAAGCCTTCTCTTTCTATATCACCCTCAGCCACCCAATTAGCCAAGCCCCAAACCTGAAAGTCACCTTTGAATCTGCGAAATTCCTCATTCCACTCTCTCCTACAAACATATTTTAGAAATCACCTAATTCTGCTAATTATACCTCTTAAATATTTCTCAGAATAGTAGATCAGATGATATCATGCTACTCCCTCCTTAAAATTCTCCAACGGCTTTCCATTGTACTCAGTATTTTCATAAAATGAAAATTCCAAGGACCCACATAATCTGCCCTCCCTCCCCATCCAACACATCCTACGGTTTGGCCCCTGTTCCTGGCCTCTAACCACATATGTCTTTTTCTGTTCCTCAAACACCCAAGTTCATTCATATCTCTAGGTTGTGCCATTTGAGGTTTCCTCTTCCTGGAATTGTTTCTTGCCAGTTCTTTGTACAGCTCTTTCCTCATAGCCACTTCTTGACACAAAAGACATCTCTGAGAGCACTAATCCTGCCCCACCACCTTCAACAAGCAGGCTCTCCTGGATACATCGTCACTTTTATTTTCTTCATGGCACTTACCACTATTTGAATCATGTGATTTGTATATTCCTCACTGTCCCTTTTACTAGAATAAGCAGTTATAATTTTGGAAATATTTGCTTAATTTGTTTTCTGTCCATCTCCCCGGCTAGAATTTAAAATGTATGACAGCTGGGACCTTATACAGCCAACTCCAGTCCCTCTTCTGGCAGATCATGGATTCCTCCTTCACCTTCCTGGTGTGATATTATTGATGTCCCAGCATGTTTTATACTTGGTCTTAACTAAAATATGACAAATACAGAGAAAGACAAAACAAAAAACAAAAAAACAAAAAACCTCTCCCCATTCACCTTCGGAGAGGAGTCTGGAGCTCCCAATTTCTGAGTGGTGCTAAAATGATCTTAGCCCTCACAGTGATAGCACTGTGTTCACATAAATGCTCCATGACTCAACATTTATTAGGCACCTTCTACGTGCCTTGTACTATATTAAGGGTTGTGTAGGTGTGATATTGTGATTTATAATAAGAAATATATATTTGGTCTTTGTGCCAGTTTCTGGCATAGAACTCCTAAAACTCTTATAATTTCTTAAGTGATGAGAGCACATTTTGTTGTGTTGGTAAGTGACATTTAGGAAGCCCCTAGGTAACCTAAGGATGGGGGTTGATTGTCAGGAGAACCAACCATGTGGCTAGAGGGTTAGAACTTTCAGTCCTACTTCCCTGACATCCTGTAAGGGGAAAGGGGCTGACAAGTGAATTCAATCACCAACAGCCAATGATTTAATGAATCATGTGTAATGAAGTCTCCATAAAAACCCAAAAGGATGGGGTGTGGAGTGTTTCCAGGTTGGTGAACACGTGGAGATTTGAAGAGTGGCACACCTGGAGAGGGTATGGAGGCTCTATGCCTTTTCCTGCACACCTTGACCTATGTATCTCTTCATCTGGCTACTGATTCTTATCCTTTAATATTTTTTTGTAACAAATTGGTAATCTAGCAAGTAAACAGATTTCCTGAGTTCTGTGAACCACTCTAGCAAATTAACCAAGCCCAAGGAGGGGGCTGTGGGAACCTCTGATGTATAGGTCAGAAGTACAGATAACTGCCTGGATTTGTGACTGGTGTCTGAAGTCCAAAGAGGGAATCTTGGAAACCTACAATCTATAGCTGATTGATCACAGAAACACAGGTAATAAGCACAGATTGACATCTGAAGCTGAGGGCAGTCTTGTGGGATGGAGACTTGAACCTACAGAATCTGATGCTATCTCCCAATAGATAGTGTCAGAATTGAGTTGAATTGTATAATACCCGGCTGGTGTAAGAGAATTGTTTGGTGGGGTAGATAAAAAACCCACACATTGGAACTGAGTGCTTAGAAGCATTCAGAGGTTACACTGGGGAATTCAGCACTATCTCTGATCTAGAAAAAAAAGCTCATTTTTATCAGGGAAGATACACAAGCAACTGTAATTGTGATAATCATATATCTTGGATTATCTGAGATGATTTGGATTGCTGGTTCACATGTCCTGGTTTGTGATGCAGAATACCTTGACATTGTAACTACAAAGTTAACTTATGGATGGTATATACAAAGTTCTTTGGGGGCATAAGAGAATTAATTCTGCTGGTGGTACCAGGGGAAACTTCACAAAGGACCAGTTAGTTGAATCTTAATGTAAATACAGCATTTTTCCAACTGGAGAAGAGGAGAAACAGCATTCACAGCAAAGATAAAAATATGAGTAAACGTAGAGAAGTGAGTGGGATCATCAAGTTCTAGGTGGGGAGACAGAGAAAGGAAAAAAAAACCCACAAAGGTGAATTGCTACAGAATAATGGAAATTTTGTGGTTGAAAGTCTTGAATGTCATGACGAGGAAGGCTGATTTTTTTCCCCCTCGAATTCACTCGTTCCCCATATCTGTGTCACGTGGTGGCTCTATAAGTATTATCTGGACAGCCTGCATAAAATATGTATTTCTGGGGCGCCTGCGTGGCTCAGTCAGTTGACTATCTGGCTCTTGATTTCAGCTCAGGTCATTATCTTGCAGTTTGTGAGATTGAGCCCCATGTCGAGCCACATGTGCTAACAATGTGGAGCCTGCTTAGGATTCTCTCTCCCTCTCTCTCTGATCCTCCCTTGCTTGTTGTCTCTCTCAAAATAACTAAATAAAAACATGAAAAAAAAAATAAAACATTTCTGGGGGTCACATCCGGATAATCTTATTCAGATCATTTGTAATGGACCCCTGAAATCTTCCTGATAAATTCATATGATGAGCTCAGGTTGGAAACCATGATAATAGAAAATGGAGGAAGCCCAAAAGCCCTTCTTAGTTTTGCTCCACGGGCATTACCAAAATCCAAAACTGGTCAGCCTTTGGGAGTTCCCAAAAAGGATAGGAAGTAGACAGTCCCTTATCTGTTGGAGAATGGGCTCTAGATTTAGTCCTGCTGTTACTATCCATAGTCCAGTGTGCTTGGGCACTCAGTGTCCATTGGGCCTGCAGCCTTCCCCCACCTTCCCCATGTACCCAGTACATGCAGCTGGGCTTCTGTCTCACTGTCCTCATCAATAACCCAGTTTTTCCCTAGACTTGCAGCTTCTGGAAGAACCCCAAGTTACTTGGTTGGGCTGTGACAATCTGCCTTGCACTGATACTCCCCTCTCTGTGGGAAGCAAAGAGAACCACAGAGACATTTGTCTTTATCAGGATCATCAGAGTTGTGTCAAACAAAGGTTTTCAGCAGAAGGATGACATAATTGGGTGTATGCTTCAGGAGGATAGATTACCAAAACCATAGAGGGAAATGCAAGAGCACATTTAGAAAGCCACTCTAGTAATTTAGAGGGAGAGACATTGAAGAACTGTGCCAAGCAGGGGCCAACAAAATGGAGAGGAAGGGATTAGGAGCTTGGGCAAGATTAAGGGCCAAGGGAACAAAAGCAAAGATAACCCCAAGGTTTCTAGTTTTATCAAGCAGTGGTTTAGCTGGATTATCTATTTGCTTCTGTATCACTTGTTACTTATTTTTAAATTTTTCTCCAAGTTCTCATTGTGTGGGGAAGCACCATTGTTAAGTGATATCTAAGTGTGTCACAGCCCATTTGTAAAAAAACACTGTAAGTATCACAGTGTTGAAAGCCTTTCTCCTGGCTTGAACTAATTTTCTCCATCACAAATATCAAAAGTGCCTGGAAATGCTCAGAGCAATCATTTCAAGCACCAAAAGTAATACCATTATTCTGACCCCAGAGTAACCCCTTCAAATGTTATTTTAGAAAAATAAAAAGCATTAGTAGTTTATCTTAAAGATGGGACTCTACTTGCATTCAAGATTACTATCCTAAATAATAATAATAATAATAATAATGGCCACTTATCTTTTTGTCTCCTTTTTTTTTCTACATGAGTATTTCAGCTTTATTTAACAATTTTACTTCTGACTAATTTGAACAGACATGCGTTGCTTTAGTATTTGGCTTGCAGAAGATTTTTATGGTAAACATAATACAAAGTCATTACAGCTTTAGAATATTTCTCTTGAGATTCTGAAAGGTGTGCATTGGTTTGGGGAATAACTTAAAATTTCGATTTACTTTTGGACTTTACAAGTATCGTTCAATTTATAGAGCTATTGTCCTAAAAACAAAATTTTAATGTTCAAATGCTGTGCAATTGTCCTGTCTTGATTTCCTGAAAGACTATAGCTGCCTCCTTTACTCTGCTTGAAGTTGCTAAGTAGAACTGGTAGCAAAATTAAGCAGTAAACCTGCTGATGCAGAATTCTTCACTCTTAATTTGGCTGATGTTCAACTCTAAATTAGAACACAACTAAACCCTCAGGTTTTACGGGCAAAGAAACTTGATTCATATGCTGAGTCCACAAACTCCTGAAATGTAAATTTGCTTTTCTGCCTTGCCTGCCACAACCACTAGAGAAGTCACCAGGAACCTATAAACGAAAACAACTCCTTCTTTAACCAGGATTTTATTTTCCCTGGCTTTCTTCTTTCAACAAAATTAGGAAATGGTTGCCAAACTCTACTTCTCTTATGTTCCCCAATGACTTTCCTACTGTGGAGAGAGCTTTAACATAATGCACTGCAAATTTGTTTTCCTCTTTGATGAGTTCATTTTAGTCTCCTGTGTTCAGGACTCCTCTTCCCAAAGAGCAGATGAATAATCTGTTGCAAATAAGCCAGCCAGAGGAAGGGAGTCACCAGCTCTCTCCTCGGTATCACGTCCACTGCCAAGTAACAACTGGTAGGCTGCCCCATGATTCTCCACACTCCCGATTCAGAGGGAGGGATGTTCTTCTTCATTCAGATAAACCAGAGAAAAGAGAAAAGACATAAGGGCGCAGCAGGTGTGGCATAATTCACTGCCGCCTGAACTTCTGACAAGAAAAACCTCCTACACCTGCATGTAAGAACAAAGCTCGGCTACAACAGGAATTTGGAATCCGAAGCCAAGTTACCAGCCATGAGTTTGGAACTGCCTTCAACCAAGTTACAAAGAAAGCACAAGCTAGGACTTGATAGGGCATTTGAGGCCTTGACATCTTGCTTCTTTGTCTTCTCCCTGTTTGGTGGTTAAGAGGAGGGATGGCATGACCTGAACCTAGAAGAAGAAATGCTTCTAATGACACAAAACTAAGCTTACATATCTTCTTAAAAATGCCCTCACTTTTAGTAAAATCCTGTGCACTGGTGAGTGGAGTGAATCCAACTATATTATCTCCATGAAGAGAGGGCAGAGAGGATGTAAAAGAGCCAGAAGCATCTAAAAGAGCCAGAAGCATCTCGACTGACAGCCACATCAGATTTTCAATCCTTCCCATAGCGGCAAACATAGGCTCCACATTACAGGTATTGTGACTGAAGCTCGGAAATTTTCCATCACTAGCTCAAGGTCAAATGACTAATCTAAAGCAGAGCCTGAATGGGAACTTTGGATGGCCAAACTTCAAACCTGTGGTTTGTCCTTTATCCTAGTGGCTTCCAAATGCCAGTCTCTGGTCTTGTGCTAGCCTGGCCATTCTCAGGACCCACTTGGGCAGCACTGTCAGAATGCCTGGACCACAGGCTACAGGAAATCAAATCCAATAGGTCTGGAATGAGACCTGAGAAATTGTTTTTTTAAAAATCTCCTTGACATTTTTCTGCGGCCAGATTTGGGAACCACGGCACTATCTAAGTCTCCGAAGTGGTTTTTTTCCCCAGCAATTAATTAATTGATTTCATGGAAATTTTAGGTCATCTCCCAAATCAAAGTATAACGCATCTCACTCTTAGGAAATGTATCTGCTCTTTCTAAGAACCATGGAATATATTTTTTAAATATTTAAAGTTCCAGCAGTCCTTCAGAAAATATCCTTGAGTTGGGACTTAAGGGTGCTTCCTTATGTTAAAAAAATAGAAGTGTTTTCCTGGGGATAATTTATCTCCCACGGTTGTCTTGCTGCAAAACTCTATGGTTCCCTGCACGGTCCAAGATTTTCCTTCCTTCTTGGTGGCTCACAAAGCCAGGGCTGCTGATGCTCAAGGCAAACTCCCTATCTCCCAGACATTTTTGATTAAGTGCACCTTCGGGGCTTCACTTATTTTAGACATGGGGCTACAGGGCTACACATATGTTTCAACCAATTTTCTACAATACACTTCTTCCTAAAACAGCTGTTTTTCTGGCTTTTTGCCACGGACTCTGTTGAGCATCTCTTGGGACCTTAGGTGAATCTTTTTATATCCTTATCTCTCCAGTAAGAAGCTCTTTGTGTGCCCCTATATCCAGATCTCCAAAGCGATTTCTCCTTCTCCTTCAGCACTTTTGTGTTAAGGGGCCCGCAGGTTGAGCAAGGTTCTGTAAACTATGATCCTGGGGCCAAATCTAGCCTGGCATCTGTTTTTTGTAAATAATATTTTATTGGAACACAACCAGCCCCATTCATTTGCCTGTCTATGGCTGCTTTCATACTACATTAGCAAAACTGAGTAGCTCTAAGTAGACAAAGACCATAAGCCTGCAAAGCCAGAAGTATTTGCTATCTGGCCTTTTATAGAAAAAGTCTGCCAATCCCTGAACTAAAGGAACATTTCCAACTTAAAATATTTATAAATTTTCCTCTGATACAGAAACAAGAAATATACACTTCCAAGATCACCTCAAACCACATACGCTATAAGAATTTTGTTGTTTGCCTGTTTTTATTCATTTTTAACCCATATTTAGGGTACAACATATATTCTTTTTTTACTTCCATCTTCAGATGTCACTGGTTATTAAAGAGTTACTCTTAGGACCTAAAAATGATGAACAGTTTTGCCAATAAGCCATTCTTTAATATATAATGAATCAACTCATTACTTGTGTGAGAGTAAGGCGTATGGAAAGGACTATGTGAATCTCTATTAATTCATTGTAATTGTCTCCAATTAACCTTTCCTCCATCTGCTAAAATGAACCCCAGTTTCACCAACTTGTAACTTGTATGGCTGATAAGAGAAATAAACAATTTTCTTTTAATTTTCTCCAAGCTGTCTTGAAAACTAGTGATTGTACAAAGTATATATCTAATAAAACATTAACCCAGGAAAATACATTTTTAGGAAAAAAAAAAAAAGCCTCACTTCTTTCTATGAAAAAAAAATGTGCTTTAAAAACCTCATTACTGTTTTAAAATCCTACAAAAATTACCTTAAAAATCTTGTGGATTTGATATTTTGAATGATTGCAAAAGAGCAACTGGCTTGTAACTGAAATCTGCACCTTTGCACCTGTCCTCAATTACACTCACTTTACCTGCAGTTACTGATATTTAAAAGTACCAGTGCGCCCTCTTGTGGTACATTGCAGTTACTGTTCTTTTCTACCAGTCATACCAGTTTGGTATGAACCCATTAAATTTTATGTAAGTCATTTTACAAGAAACTACTCTATCTTACATTTCGTCTGTGATTGATTCCTATGGAACAATAATCAATAATACATGCTGGTACCTGAAGAATGAACTGCTAAAATTATGCTGGGCTGTAATGAAATATGATTATCACTGTTTGACACCCACCCTGAGCTCCGAAGAACAGAAATAAATCTACCACCGATTTTGGTCCATAGATCACTTTACAGGAAGAAAAAAAAAAACAAAACATAAAGTCTACAACTATCATGTTCTTGCATATCAGGTGTTCTAAAGAATTTCTACCTACTCCACTTTCCAGTTTGATGATGTGGCTATATACAGAAGTGTAAATATTTTTATTAAAGGGCACATGAAACTTTCGCTACGTAGAAAAAAAAAAAAAAGGCCTTATGAAAGTCAAATCTACATCCCAATTTCTAGTTTCTCCCGTTTCCAGGGGAGCTTTGGGTACCTGTTTTGGCCTCTTGACTATGAATTCAATGGTTTAGGCTACAGTGCAATCCCCAAGGATCCCCCACATTGTATTTTGGCGCTGGTGAGACCAACTACCCATAATGCCTCCTCCTCTGGACTGCTTGGGCTTTTTGTTGTCACTTTTTTAAATATGTAGAAGTCCTACCACTTACTAGTTTAACTGGAAACCCTTGAGCAAGTTACTCTAACGCTTCAGCTTTACTTCATCATCTGTAAAATGGAGATACTAATAATGACAGTCTCATATAGCTATCATGAGGACTAAATACAAGTTAAGGAAGTTAAGATTCCTATCTTAGGACTGGGCACATAAGAAGAGATTAATAACCTGTTACAATCAGTATTACTATTAGGTTTCTGAATGTATCAGAATGCTGTGATTTCTTAATATTCCCCCTTCTCTTTTTATCACCCTCCACTTTTCTAGCATATTTTTGGTCTGTTTTATTGATCTTTTTATGTTTGCCTTTGCTTACTGTGTGGCAATGGAAAAGCTAGATTTAAAAGTGTGGGTGCGGGGCACCTGGGTGGCTCAGTCGGTTAAGCGTCTGACTTCGGCTCAGGTCATGATCTTGCTCAGTTTGTGAGTTTGAGCCCCACATCGGGCTCTGTGCTAACAGCTCAGAGCCTGGAGCCTCATTCAGATTCTGTGTCTTCTCCTCTCTCTGCCCCTCCCATGCTCATGCTCTCTCTCTGTCTCTCAATAATAAATAAACATTAAAAAAATTAAAAATAAATAAAATAAAAGTGTGGATTCTTGGGGTGCTCGGGTGGCTGAGTCAGTCGAGTGACTGACTCTTGATTTCAGCTCAGGTCATGATCTCACGGTTTGTGAGTTCAAGCCCCCCCATTGGGCTCCATGATGACAGTGCAGAGTGTGCTTGGGATTCTCTCTCTCTCCCTCTCTTCCCCTCCCCTCATCATGCTCTCTCTCTCAAAATAAATAAACTATAAATAAATAAATAAATAAATAAATAAATAGGTTCTTGGGGAACCTGGCTGGCTCGGTCTGTAGAGCATGTGACTCAATCTTGGGGTCCTGAGTTTGAGCCCCATATTGTGGGTGGAGATTACTTTAAAAAAAAGTGTGTGTTCTTGGTTCAGAACCCTGCATTTCAATTGACTTATTGCTATCTCTAACATATTAAGACTGCATCACAGGGTCAATACCTAGAACTGTAAATGCCAGAATATCTCTGTGCTACTGAGGTATGAATCTTTGGACACTCTTTTTGTGGGAGAGCTCAAATAGGACTTTTGACATGATGTTTTAAAAGTATAGAGTATACATACATATATATATATATATATATATATATATATAATGAAGTACTTACTGTTTGTCTTTTCAGTGGTTAGGAGATTCTTCTGCATTTATCTGGAAGTTTCTAATGCAAGTTGCTTTTGTGAAAAAAAAAAAAACAAAAAAAAAACAAAAAACCTCCCACATCATGGATCTGTCTATATTAGAAAAAGAATAAACATTGGATATGGCACATCACTAGACAGAACAGATGCTCCAACTATTGAGGGTATTTTTTTATACACTGCTTCATCAAACATCAAGAGTGACTTTCTAGGTCAGCTCCGGCAGAAAAGCACTTATTTTAGAACCCTTATTTTTTGTTTCCCCAGCAATGCTATGCCATCATGTCAAGGTCCTTACATTCAAAATTAGTGCCTAAACACGCATGCTTCTTGATTCTTCTTGTACAACTTATACTTAGAGGTATTCAATCTCCTCATTAGATGTAGCAAAACTAAAACATGCTTAAAAAGCAGGGGGCTCAGGGAGAGAGAGATGATTTTCAATTAGGAAAGTCCAGATAGTATTTAATAAAACAGCTATTTACCTATGCTCACTCTGGTATCCATGACTGTTGTTTGTTTCCTAGGAATTAAATGTTAAGTTGCAAGGTATGATCACTATAGTAACTAGAAGGGCACTGGAATTGAAAATGTGAGTAGATGTTAAATTTAGATCAAAGTGAGTAAATGTCACATTATCAATCCTATTCCTGTAGAAGCTAATTTTCTTCAACGGATTTTCCTTATAAATCAGGTGAAAGGCCCTTTTCCCTCCTTTGTGCCTATTTTCAAAACTATTTAAATTAGATTTGACCTTCACTTGTGCTCTTTTTTGGTAATATACAAAGTCCAATGGAGGATTGTTCTTCTTCACAAATGATTCTGTTTCTTTGGTGTTCCTGACACAAATCTGTGGAGTATTGGCAGTTGTCTTACCAACAGTAAACTCCTGAAGGACTATGACCCAAGTGTACAAAAACACATGTTCTGTTTACATGTCTTGCTTTGTCCATCACCTACTATTGTCTAAAAATAACATGCTCACAACCCAGCTTTTCACTAACACTTTCAGGAGAAGTTGGTCTTCCTTGGATTGTGTCTCTGGAAGAGCCAGGTGAAGGGCTGTATTATGGAAGACTGAATCTTGTTTCCAACCAACCCCCACCCCACCACCACCACCAAGAGAGAGCAAGCATCTCCCATTGGTCAGGGTTGACGAGCACTGTTTCCATGGTTCAACATGATCAGCTACATGCAGTTCATAATCAAATATATCCTCCTTTCTTTTGACAAAAGTCTGAGAAGGAGGCACAGTTCATTGCCAAAAAGAGTCCTACTAGCAACAAGTCCAGACACACAAGAAGTCCAAAAGATGTCCGCAGGTGAAATGCTGATTTTCCAATGAGCCTCCTGACTGTCTTTACAGAGTCTTTCTTGAGTGGGAGCCTGGGGATCCTTTTCCTCTGCAATCTCCTTTCTCTTCCCATGTCCCCAGTGATGCGTAACCCCCTCTGTGGAGTGCTGGGTATATCTTGAGAGTAGAGTAGGCAGTAAGATTCCTTCAGGTCAGACCATTTTTCCCAGAAAACTCAACCTCCATTATACCTGAATCCTCCCTTGTAAGAAGGGGCTTAGGCATTTCAGAATCTTATTGGAACACTAAAAATGAAAATAAACCCTGGAATGCCTGGCTGGCTCAGTCAGTTGGGCATGTGACTCTTGATCTTGGGTTTGTGGGTTCAAGCGCCACGTTGAGTGTAGAGATTGCTTAAAAATAAAATCTTAAAATAAATAAATAATAACCTGGGGTGCCTGGGTGGCTCAGTCAGTTGGGCATCAGACTTTGGTTCAGGTCATGATCTCACAGTTCATGGGTTCGAGCCCTGCATCGACTCTGTGCTGGCAGTGTAGTCTGCTTGGGATTCTCTCTTTCTCCCTCTCTCTCTCTGCCCCTCCCCCACTTGCACTATCTCTCAAAATAAATAAAGTTTAAAAATTTTTTTAAATAAAAATATTTTTTAAAAAATAAAAATAACCACTTTTGTTTATGATATTGACTCTTACAGCATCACATGTTCAGAGTTCTTTAAATTTTTTAGGGGGTGCCTGGGTGGCTCAGTCGGTTGAGCGTCTGACTTCGGCTCAGGTCACGATCTCATGGTTCGTGGGTTCAAGCCCCACATTGGGTTCTGTGCTGCCAGTTCAGAGCCTGGAGCCTGTTTCAGATTATATGTCTCCCTCTCTCTCTGCCCCTCCCTCGCTTGCTCTCTGTGTCTCTCTGTCTCAAAAGTAAATAAACATTAAAAAAAAAATTTTTTAATTTTTTTCATTTGAATTTGTATTACAAAAATCCCTTCATCAGAGGTAAAGAAAGAATTATTATTATACATATATATGTATAATCTCCATTCAAAAAATCCAAACATAAATTAGTGCCTTCTTTGAACCAGGAATCGTAGGAAGTACAGAAATGTAATTCATAGGCATAATCTCAGTGCCTGTGAATTCAGAAATTAACTGGGGGTGGGGTGAAGGTGGTAAAGAGACATATAAAAAGGTTAATGGCGGGGCAGTCCTGTAGGAACTCTCATCTAGAGATGAACAGAGTGTTGTGTTTACTCCGAGGAAGGCCCACCCTGGATAAGTGGGATGCAGGAACAATAACACAAAGGAAAGCACGCACCTTGGTTAATTTTCCTGGACTTAGTCTTCACAGAGCCATTTCCAAAGTAAACCTGGGCCATCTTACACAGAGGTTCACATTCCATACCTGGTGCTTAACCACAATGAAACCAACACAGCCACAGAATGCCCAGAGTGGGGATGCCAGGAGGAACAGGTGGCACAGATCTGAGTAAAGTTTTGATGCTCAGATCACGGCTGGGTGTGTTAGTTTACTAAGGCAGCCATAGCAAAGTACCACTGACAGGCGGCTTAACAACAGCAAGTTATTTCCTCATAGTTCTGGAGGCTAGAAGTCTAAGATCAAGGCATTGGTACGATTGGTTTCTTCTGAAGGCTTTTCTCCTTGGTTTGTGGATGGCTGTCTTCCTCTGGTATCTTCACATGGTCCTCCCTTTCTGTGTGTGTCTGTGCTCTAACCTCCTCAATAAGTACACCACAAATGACTTCATTTTACCTTAGTCACCTCTTTAAGGGTCTTATCTACAAATACTGTCACATTCTTAGGTACTGAGAGGTTAGGATTTGACAAAGATTCTCTCCTTGACCAAACTTTGGTCAGGCTCTTCTGAGCTCTCTTTTTCACTAGGCCTGACCTTGGGCTACTATGTCCTTCCTTGTAGAATATTTCTAGCAAGAATCTTGCTAAGTCAGTTTAACAAGAAACCCTCATCTTCAATATCTGATCACCCTCAATATCAGATCGGGTTCCTCACCATCTACCTTCCCCCAGATGATATCTGACCACCCTGGCCTGCCTTCAACAAGAATCTCGTCAGGCTGGTTTACACAGAATCCTCTCTTACCTATAGTATTTCCTCTCGGTAACTTTCTGACCATCAACCCCCAACCCCACTTCTTAGCTACAAATTGCCATTTTTCTTTGTATTTGAAGTTGAGCTCAGTCTCTCTCCCCTACTACAAAACCCTATTGTCCTGGTTCCTAAACCTATTGTGATAGTCTCCCTGAATAAACATTGCCTTACTGTTTCTTAACAAGGGTCATGAATAATTTTCTCTTTAACAGATTTCAACATAGGAACTTTGGAGGGGATGTAATTCAGCCTACATAACATAAGGTCTCAAAACTTTGGGGAAGGTATAGTGAGGAAGCTCCAGCTATGAATTCTCCAGCTATGAATTCCTCCTTCAGGGATGGTCTGGGGATTGGGGGAGGGGGAGTGGTGGAAGTGGGGGCAGAGGAAGAGAAAGGGAGAGGGGGGAGAGAGGAAGGGAGGGAGAGAGAAGATTCTTACTTTTTTTTATATAGAATTTTTAAAAAATGTTTATTTATTTATTTTGAGAGACAGCCCACACAAATGAGAAGGGGAAGGGCAGAAAGACAGACAGAAAGACAGACAGAGAGAGAGAGAGAGAGAAAGAATTCCAAGCACTGCACTGTCAGCATTGAGCCTGACATGGGGCTCATCTCATGAATCATGAAATTATTACCTAAGCCTAAATCAAGAGTGAGACACTTAATCAACTGAACTACCCAGTGCCCCAGATTCTTAGTTTTTTAGAGCTCTATAGGAGAACACCAATTGGCTGGGGCAACCTGAAGATCCGCATTGGGGAGTAAGGAGGGGAATGGGACAAAGTGATTGTGATCCTGTAGGACCACATTTCTGTGTGGCTTAAGAAAAATAAGCTCAAGGGAAAAACAAAATCAATAAATGCAGTGACATTCTGCCATATGTATCTCATGGCAATTAAAACTCCCACTACTATTCCACCACCAAAGAATCATTTTTATAACTATTACCAGTCATTGATTGCTCACTAGTTTAGCCCAGCAAAGAAGCTAAGGGCAAGTGCCCTAGGGTCACACAACCTTGTATTTGAGTTTCAGCTCTACCATTTACCATGTGACCTTGAACAATTCAACTTTTCTGTGCTTCATTTTTTCATCTGGAAAATTTGAATAATGACTGTGTCTTCCTCAGAAGGCTCTAGTAAGGATTACATGAGACAGTAAAGATTACTGTTATTTATTACTGTTTTTCAAGGACTACATATAGTAGATATTTAACATATTTTATCTATTTTAATCTCCTACAAAAATCCTTCGAGGTACACATATCATCAGCCCCATAGCCTTGTAGTATCTCACCTACCCCTGCTGTCACTGAGGACAATTTCCATGAGGAGATTCATGAAAGATTTGTTCCCTAAAACTGATGGTAAGAGTAGATTCAAGATCAGTTCCTTCCTCTCTTCTTTAGATAGTACATTCTATCATGTGTATAGCTGCTCCTCTGGTACAGTTCCTATGACAACCTCTCTGGGATATTTTTCTGCTCAGCCATAGTACTGGTGGCTCTTCTTGTTACCAAAAAAAAAAAAAAAAAAATCCATCAAATAAAGCCTTACATAAAGGGCTTTGTTAATGGGGAATCTCATAAAGGAGCCGTGATGCTACATCAACCAAGGTAGTAAATTGCTTTAAACTGTTTTTGTTTAAATGTTATAAAGCCCCATATACACCCACTGTCTCCAACACAATAATTGAGAACATGTACAATTAGATCTCGTAGTTACCAGTACAGTGCAAAACATAAGTACAGTTTCACTTTGATGTTGGAGCTTTTAAAAAATATTTTTCTTGATATTTCTTTTGGTTTTATTGTCTGTTGTAATTTGCTTTACCACAGTATGTAAACATTGGAAACTCTGTATGCACAATTTAATTCTAATCTACCTGTGCCCTAGTGGTCAATTAGCATGTGAAGTGACCAAACAGAGTTAAAATCCTAAGAATTTGCCAGGTGGCATTCAAAGGTATTTTTGTCAAAATCACTTTCAGAAGCTTTACTACTGAGCATGTTAGAATTTCTAATTGGCAAAATTAGTGGAGTTTAAGTTATGTGATCGTTAGGCGTTGGGTATCTCTACCTTTGCAGGAACAACGTATATGTAAGTACCTACCCTGGCCAGTACTTCATACCAGGGGGACAGCTGGTATGGCCCTGCACCTCTGTCATCAGTGGATGATCTTGTCATCTGATCTGACCAAAAGGCCTGACCCTCCCTCCAGCAGACCATGCCTGTCTTCATCTTGGAGACAGCCTTGCATGAAGAGGCTGGTCATCGTGTCAAGGGTTGAGACTGATAATATTCCAAACATACCCAGGCTGTATGATTGTTTTCTGTCTGTTGCTTGCTTAGAATACCGTGGTCTGAAATGTGCTTCTTGCTACAATTGCCAGATAAAAAAGTGGTGGGTTGGAAACACAGAGCTGGCATTCCCTGTAACTGCTGGAGACTTCTGATAAAGTTCAAAATTACCTGACATTCATGCAACAAAAAACTGGGTGAAGGTGGTTCAAATTCTCATACTCTGTTGTTCAACACAAACCTCAAAATAATCCTGTATACCTGAATTTCCTCCCGCTACACTGTCATTTGTCTTCATTGACGGGCTCATTGATCTCTATGTAAGTGTAGTCTACTGGTCAGAATATCATCTTCAGGCAACGTAGGAATGCTTTTGTTTTCATAACCATCATTCAGGTACTAAGTCATGGATCCTCATGCTAGCTCCCAGACTCTTTTTTTTTTACTTGTAAACAGATTTTATTTCTTAGACCAGTTTTAGGTTCACAGCAAAAGTGAGTGGAAGGTACTGAGATTTCTCATTATCCTCTCATATACACACACAGCCTCTCCCACTGTCAACATCCCCCACCAGAGTGGCCCATTTGTTACAACTGGTGAACTATATTGACACATCACTATCACCTAAAGTGAATAATTTACATTAGGGTTCACTCTTGGTGCCGTATATATTGTATGGATTTTGACCAAATGCATAATAACATATATCCACCATTTCAGTATCATACAGAATAGTTTCAATGACCTGAAAATGCTCTGTGTTCTACCCTTCATTCTTCCTTTCCTTTATTCCCTGGCAACCAGTGATCTTTTTATTGTCTCCATAGTTTGCCTTTTCCAGAATGTCATATAGAAGAAAGCACACAGTATGTAGCCTTTGCAGATTAACTTCTTTCACTTACTAGTATGCATTTACACTTCCTCCATGTCTCTTCATAGCTGGATAGTTCATTTCATTTTACTGTTGAATAACATTCCATTGGCTGGATGTAACACGGTTTGTTCATCCATTCACTTATGAAAGGACATCTTGATTGCTTCCAAGTTTTGGCAATTATGAATAAAGCTGCACATTCGTGTGCAGATTTTCTTTTTAATGTTTTATTTACTTTTGAGAGAGAAAGAGAGAGACAGACAGAGTACTAGCAGGAGAGGGGCAGCAAGAGAGGGAGACACAGAATCCTAAGCAGGCTCCAGGCTCCAAGCTGTCAGCACAGAGCCCCGCTCAGGACTCAAATTCATGAATCGCAAGATCATGACTTGAGCCGAAGTCGGACACTTAACCCACTGGGCCACCTAGGCGCCCCTGACGTGCAGGTTTTTGTACAAACATAAATATTCAACCCCTCCGGGTAAGTATTAAGGAATGCCATTGCTGAATCATATGGTAAGAGTATGATTAGCTTTATAAGAAACCACCAAACTATCTTCCAAAGTGGCTGTACTATCTTGTATTCCCACCAGCCATGAATGAGAGTTCCTGTTGCTCCATACTATCGTCAGCATGTGTTCTGGGTGTCCTGGATTTTGGCCATTCTAAATAAGTGTATAGTTGTAGCTCATTATTGTTTTATGTTTTCTCTTCATTTGTTTTAAATTTATTTATTTATTTTTTAAGAGAGAGAGAGAGAGAATGCATGCGAGTGGGGGGGGGGGGTGGCAGAAAGGGAGAGAGAGAATCCCAAGCAGGCTCTGCACTGTCAGCACAGATCCTGGTGTAGGGCTCCATATCACAAACCATGAGATCAAGACCTGAGCTGAAATTAAGAGTCAGATGCTTAACTGACTGAGCCACCCAGGCACCCCTCATTATTGTTTTAATTTACATTTCCTTAATGACATAGGCTTATTTGCTATTTGTATATCTTCTTTGGTAAGACATCTTTTCAGGTCTTTTGCCAATTTTTTTTTTTTAATTTTTTTTTCAACGTTTTTTATTTATTTTTGGGACAGAGAGAGACAGAGCATGAACGGGGGAGGGGCAGAGAGAGAGGGAGACACAGAATCGGAAACAGGCTCCAGGCTCCGAGCCATCAGTCCAGAGCCTGACGCGGGGCTCGAACTCACGGACGGCGAGATCGTGACCTGGCTGAAGTCGGACGCTTAACCGACTGCGCCACCCAGGCGCCCCTTTTGCCAATTTTTAAAATCAGGTTGTTCATTTCTTATTGTTGGGTTTGTGTTTTTTAAGTTTATTTATTTATTTTGAGAGAGACAGAGACAACACAAGTGGGGGAGGGGCAGAGAGAAAGGGAGAGGGAGAAAGAAAGAGAGAGAGAGAGAGAAAATCCCAAGCAGGCTCCAAACTGCCAGCACAGAGCCCCATGTGGGGCTCCAATTCATGAAACTGTGAGATCATGACCTGAGCTGAAACCAAGAGTCAGATGATTAACCAACTGAGCCACCCAGGCACCTTGTTGTTGAGTTTTAAAACATCTCTGTATTATTTCAGGTAACAATCCTTTTTCAGATATATCTTTTGTAAAGATTTTCTCTCAGTCTGTGGCTTGTCTTAACATTCTCTTGACCAGAGTCATTTTTAATGTAGTAAAAACATGCATATTTGTTTGTGCATTGGATTTATTTACTCTTTCATCCATTCAACATGTGTTCATTAAGTACCTGATAAGTATGAGGCACTGTGCCAGGCATGCAAAAGGCAGGGGTAACCAACAGAGGCACTGGGTTGCATTTGCCTCTAAGTCAGAGCAACTCACATTTTAAATCCTATAACTTGTATTCCACCCTTTGTCATTTATCCTCTGACATATTATGGAGACTGTCCTCTCCTCTTTATTTACACAGACTACCCTGATTGTTCTCCTTAACATGGTAGATGCTCACACCTAACTAGTCTCATTTTAGAGTGAGAAAAATTCCTTCCAATTCCTTCTCTATGTGGGTGACAATTATCCTTCTAAATTTTAAATACAATCAGGTCACATTTTTGGTTAAAAAAAGCATGTATGACCTATAGCTGGAACAGGCATCAGTTTTATTCCACAACACTGGAGTGTAAGAAACATCATTTCTCTTAACTTCTCTAAAATGGTTAAATTATGCTGAACTCTCTGCTACTTAGTTGGGGAGAAAGTCAATTTCAGTCTTCTGTTTATTTGTTTTATTTTTATTTAGATTCAAGTTAGTTAACGTACAGTGTAGTCTTAGCTTCAGGAGAACCCACTGATTCATCTCTTACATATGACACCCAGTGCTCATCTCAAAAAGTGCCCTCCTTAATGCCGGTCACCCATTTAACCCATCCCCCCCAGCCACCCACTCCCAATTTCAGTCTTTTTATTAGGCTTATTCTTTCCACCAAGAATCTTTTGAAATTCACAAGGATCTCACAAAATACATTCAAGAATGGCCCTCTGGTCTTAGTCTACAATGATCATTACTAACCTTCTCCTTGGCCGTATCCAGGTGGTCCTATTGTCAAGTCTAGCTCTTTAGAGAAAGAGTTTTGGCCGAGCAATAGAAAACCCTCTGAAATAAGGAAAAACTAAAGTTAATCACCTTCTCTGGTGGGAGAAAATAAAAATACATAAAACAAGAGAAACAAAAACATTAAAATTTCAAGTTATCCTGACTTATGGAGAGCCCAAACTTTATAGTTGGCAGCTACAAGATATACCTACACTTCCCAATTTCACCTTCATCCTAAGGTGTGGCTGGAGCAGGTTCTCAACAGCTCATAGGAGCCAAGTGTGAATTTTTCAGTAATGTCGTGAGACAATGTTTAACAGAGCTATTATTAAAAATCAAATTATATAAATCTCACTCCCTCTCCCCTCCTGCCTCCCTAGAGAGCCTTCCCATCCCATCTGAGCTCCCAAAGCACTTTAAACGTGCTTGTATACAGTGAGGCTGACATTGTTCCTGCTGTTTTCACTAAAATATCCCGCAGACTATGAGTTTGTCAGTTAGATTTTTTATTTGTATTTGTCTCCCTTGCTCCTAGCAGAGGGCCTAAAACATGGTAGGAAATCCATAACTGTTTGGTGAGTGAGAGAGGGAATGACTTGAAGGTTAAACCTATTCCCTTCCTGATATCTTGGGATCAGCCCTCTATGCAGCAGCACTGTTTCTTTCCTAGATCAGGCTCTGCATGTCCTTCCATTCTTTAATCAGTCACCACAGGAAAAGACTGGTTTCCCTCCAAAAGAGAGGTAACTTCCATTCTCCAGGGCTTTCACTCTAGGGGAGGGTTAAAATGCAGATGAAATACAAGTAGTAAAGAAGCAAAGAACCTTTAACAGTTCCCTGAGGTAAAGAAAGCAAATTAGAAGCTCAACATCCGTACATAAGGTCCTGTGGTACATGAGCCTGAAATGGAAAATTCATGTGGCTGGTTGGTAAACCAGTGCAGGGTTGTCTTCAGCCCAATTAACATTTTGCAGGGAGGAAGTAGATTTGGTAAAAACTATGGGAATGTTTTATTGGTGTGTTGATAGGTGGACAAGATGGCCAGGAGGGTTGTTCATTGCATAGATACAACTGGGAAACACTCTTTTCCTCCTTTAGAAGAATGTCATGAACATTTTGGAAAATTCGTGACAGAAATGTGTCAAAGACCAAAAATACAAAGATTAAAAATGATTGCTTTTGATTTTAGACTATGCAACCCCAAGTACAGAACTGCTTGACCTCATTTCTGATTCCATAAACAGCTTTGGGGAAATTGTCATTGCTTTGTCCTAGTCTTCCCAGAACAAGAACCAAATATCCCTAAGGATACCAAATGACACTACCACCCCACCACCAAGTTGGCAATGGCAAAGACGTAGGCTATTTGCAGAGAGCACGCCGCCTCTGCTGTGAGTGGGCAGTAAACTACCCGGGAGATTCGTGCTGCTTGCCTGGAGACCGGGTTGCTAGGTGCCTCTGAAGTAGTGAGACCGAGAGGTGTGCATTATTCCCCCCACACTTCTTATTTTACACTGTGACAGTTGTAGCTTGGAAACAGAAGCAAAGAATAGCGTCTATAGTGTTAGGAATAATGGCCAGCCAAGTGCCCTATGGGGCAGAAGGAACAGAGTTGAGGCTTTTATCAGGAGTAGAAGAAAAAAGTAATGTGATTTGGTTTCATCATAATTGCTTAAGCAGCCTGGGTGAGAACTAATTGTGAGTTCATCTGGCTCCAGAGAAACCCCACCTCTTCCCTCTCCAGAATGGTACTAAAATATCAGCATTGCATCACCAGAAATCACTCCCATTGGTGGCCTTTCTTAAGGACAGCAGCA
Organism: Panthera uncia; assembly: GCF_023721935.1. Lineage (NCBI taxonomy): Eukaryota > Metazoa > Chordata > Mammalia > Carnivora > Felidae > Panthera > Panthera uncia. Next base: position 25,409,679 of record NC_064810.1, read on the forward strand.
TGCTCTGTCTCTCTGAAAGCCACTGGAATCTGTATAGACCTAGGAATTTATATCTTTCCAAGACAAATAAAATATTCCTGGCACTCACTTGTCACTTGAAAACTCAGAGTGCTTGCCCATTATTATATCATAGAGGAAGTGTTGTTTTAAAAATGTGGGAGTAATGAAATGCAGAGAAGGAAATGAAGGGACAAGTTAGACCCTACATCACTACATAGTCCGGCCATTGTTGGACTCAGGGGAAGTCCTGGGTTTTAAAACCAGACTGTTCACTGATAATATCTTGACACTCCTGGGCTCTCTCACCAGCTTCCAGTAGCCCTAAAGAGACAAGTACTTTTGTTTTTTAAGTTTATTTATTTATTTTGAGACAGACAGACAGAGAGAGAGAGAGAAAGAGAGAGAGAGGGTGAGTGCATGGGGGAGGAGCAGAAAGATAAGGAGAGAGAGAATCCCAAGCAGGCCCTTTGCTGTTAGCCCAGAGCCCGATGAGGGGCTCGATCTCACAAATCATGAGATCATGACCTGAACCAAAATCAAGAGTAGAACGCTTAACCAACTGAGCCACCCAGGCACCCCAAGACAAGTACTTTTGCTCAGAAAGTTGGTCACCTAATTCTCAAAAGAGCAGAGCTAACATTGGAAGTCATCAGCTAGGACTTGGATTTCATCTATGTTAGTAGCCCAAAATAAAATCTAGCTGAAAGCTAAGTAAGGCTGCTATAATACGCTTATTTGGATTCTATGTGAAATCTGAGAATGAGGCAAGTGGATATACAGTAGTAGAAAGAACATGGATTCAAGTCCTGGGTTCAATCTGAGTCCAAATCTTGACTCTGATGCCTACTAACTATTTGTAAGTTACTTGCTTCCTCTGAGTGTCAGATTCAACTGAGAAATTAGATAAGAATATCAGTACCCTTGCAGGATCTATGTAGGATGCAAAATAATATGTAAAGCGCCTCCACGGCATTTAGAACAGAGGATGTACAAGATAAGTGGTGGCACAAATCACAGTTCTGTATCATGGTAAAATAAAGCGTAATCTGAATGCCTCCACATATGTGGCACTGTGGAGGTTACAAAGACATATCAAGCATGACTCCTGTCTTCTGAACCATCACAATTTAGTTAGATGCCAAGGGGAGAGCAGCAGATGGGGAGTAAGGACTATCTGAAGCAAAGTACCAACCACACACTGTAGAATTAGATATTTAACTGTGAGGTACGGATTTGAGGCAGAGTAAGAGTTTATGGAAAAGGCAGAACAACGTGGGTGGGGTGCTGGCTTTAAGCACTAAACAGAAAAACAAGCACAAGTGTGATTTCTTGACCACTAAGATTTACACAGAAGTCAAATTCCAGATTTAACAAAATCAGAAGAGCAATCTACTGAAAAGGGGTTCATTTTAGCATCCAAAGGTCATGTTAGCAAAACCAGCCAGCTCTGGTGGCTTATGCCCCAAGGTCACAATCTTGGAGAAGACCGGAGCACTTTGAAAGTTCTAAGCATGGAGCCTGACTGGCCTTACCTGTAGTGGATAGGAGATGAATGACCATCTTTATTTTGCAAGGAAAGTCATCTTAGAGTTAGAAAATGAGGAGCAGAAATAAATCATCCAACTCCTTATAAGGTCCAAACTGAAATAAGTTTAAAACATATCATTTTAGGGGCTCCTGCATATCATTTTAGGGGCTCCTGGCTGGCTCAGTCAGTTAAGTATCCGACTTGGGCTCAGGTCATGATCTCGCAATCTGTAAGTTCGAGTCCCGTGTTGGGCTCTGTGCTCATGGAGCCTGCTTCCAGTTCTGTGTCTCCCTCTCTCTGACCCTTCCCTATTCACGCTCTGTCTCTCTCTCTCTCTCTATCTCTCAAAAATAAACATAAAAAAAAAAAACCCACATTACTTTATAAAGTTAAATGGTTTACTCTGCCCATGACTCTACTGACCTCACTTGTCATATATTCTTTTAAATATTTGGGGCGCCTGGGTGGCTCAGTCAGTTGGGCGTCCGACTTCAGCTCAGGTCGTTCTCATGGTTCGTGGTTTCCAGCCCCGCACTGGGCTCTGTGCTGACAGCTCGGAGCCTGGAGCCTGCTTCGGATTCTGTGTCTCCCTCTCTCTGGCCCTCCCCTGCTCATGCTCTGTCTCACTCTCTCTCTCAAAAATAAAATTAAAAAGCATTAAAAAATTTTTAAATATATGTTGGGCTTATGCCCAATTCCATAAATATGGATGAACAAAAAATATTACTTTATTTTCTGCAAATCATGGTAATCTGAATATGCACCCCCACAAAAATCTAACCATCATTATTGACCTCTGCTCATTGGGAGACAAGGAAAGAAAACACACTAGTGCTGACTAGGTTACACCCATGCTTTATATTTTATATAGATTTGCCTAAATACAATATTAACTTGAATATAAATGATGCTTTCTCAAAAATTATCCCAAAGAAATAGAAGGAACTGTCTTGTATTTGAGTCTTTACAAAGTCTTTCCTGTTACAGGGGGGCCTGTTTAATTAATTCAAAAAGTTAATTACATATATTTGAATAGATGGTATAGTTTTAGCCAATTTTTTTCTTAGAGATAAAAATCTACCTAATATTTGAACCTGATCAAAGTCTCTCCTGTTATGGGAGACCTATTCAATTATCCTGATTCAGTCTCAGTAGATGTTTAAAATGCTTATAGAAGTCAGCTGATGGAGTTTATTTTTTTTTATGCAAAAACATTTTACAAATTTGAAATTATTCTGGGAGGTATGATTTCTAAATTAACAATAGTTGGATGACATTGTAGATAATCCTTTTCCCCAAATTCATATGCCGAAATCCTAACCGTCAAAGTGATGATATTAGGAGGTAGGGCATTTCAGAGGTGATTAGGTCATGAGGTGGAGCCTCTCATCAATGGGATTAGTGTTCTCACCAAATCTGCCAGCACCTTGATCTTGGACTTCTCAGCTTCCAAAACCACAAGAAATAAATGTTGGTTGTTTAAGTCAGTCTACAGTACTTTTGTTATAGCAGCCTGAATGGGCAAAGACAACCCACATATGAAACAACTTAACTGTGGAGTAAAGATGATGACTGAACATGCACATTTGTTTTTTATACTTTTCTGAAATCCCACTAAAACATGATAAATATTATTTTTCCAAAACATCAAATCATAAGGACAAAGTATGAGGAAAAACATAATATCAAAAAGTGTGGGGGGGGGGGGAGGGGGAAAGCTGAGAAGCATTGATTACAAACAAGTTTTGGGAACTGATGGCACTAGACAGCTCTGGAAATAGTGCTGAAGGTAGAACCAAGAAGAAGACACAGTTAGAGCCTCAAATCCCCTATTTACCCACAACAAAAGCCTATAAGTTTATCTTCTAGAAAAGCTAAGCCAGAGAACTCTGGGAGAGTTGGGGGGTGCTGCAATACTAAGCACAAAATTAAGAATAGGTGGCTGTTGGCATATTGGGAATGAAAATCATCCCTGCCCCCAGTCCTCCATCTCTATGTGGCTCTCAGAATGGTAGCAATCAAAGCCTAACCTTCCAGAAAAACATTCAAAGATCTTTGTCTAGGGGCACCTGGGTGGCTTAGTTGGTTAAGGGGCTGACTCTTGATTTCAGCTCAGGTCATGGTCTCACGGTTCATGAGTTTGAGCCCCACATCAGGTTCTGTGCTGACAGTTGGAACCTGCTTGAGTTTCTCTCTCTCTCCCTCTCTCCCTGCCCCTTCCTGACTCTCTCTCTGTCTCTCTCTCAAAATAAATAAACTTAAAAAAAAAAAAAGTTCTCTCTCTAATGAATCCAACTGAATTCATTAAGGAAAAAATTCAAAGAGAAACCATAGGCCTATATTGTCCAATATAGTAGCTACTAGTCACTTGTAATGATTTACACTAAAACTTTGATTAATTAAATTAAGTAAAATTTAAGCATCAGTTCCTCAGTGGCACTAGTGATTGATACATAGTGGCTATGATACTGGACAGTGTACATATAGAACATGTGCATCATTGAATACAGTTATATTAGATAGCACTCTTCCAGACAGATCTCCCTACAACAAAGCCAGCAATCTCTGCTATCACACTCTAAGTGTGCCACACTCTTAAATATGTGCAAAGGCAAAGGATCACCAGATACTTAAGACATCTTTAATACAAAAAACAGAGAATACAGTTACAGTATAAGCAAACTGGAAGAATCAGACAATATAAGAGAAGAAAACATTTTATTACTAACATCTTCATGGAGGTAAGAGAAGACTCTGTTTCAATGAAACAAGTATAGCCTGTTTTAAAAAAAAATCAGTAAATAAACATATGATATTAGAAATTTAAAAAATAACAATGGCATAAATGAAAAACTCAATAAAAGTGTCAGAAGATAAAAACTGGAGAAATCCTTCAGAAAGCAGAGCCAAAAAAGATAAAGAATGGAAAAGAGGAGAAAAAAAAATGAGAAAATTAGAGGACAAATTCACAAGGTCAACATTAGATGAAAGGAGTTCCCAAGAAACAGCACAGAGAAAATGAAGGGAGAAAGTTACTTATGAAATATTTCAAGTGTATTTCCCAGAACAGAATGACCTAAGTATGCAGACTAAAAGAGAATCCAGAGTACCCAGGCAATGGCTGATAATAAACCACACCAAAGTCATGTCATTGTGAAATCTTAAAACACTGGGACAAAGGCAAGCTTCCAGGTGGGGGGCTGGGGATAGATGGTCACCTAAAAAGATGGAGAATATGAATAGCTTTGGATTTTTCAGCAGCACACTGGAAGTAGAAGACCAACACCTTAAAAATTCTGAGGAAAAATATTTCTCAACAGATGTCTCTATTCAGCCAAACTGTCAGTTAAGTATGAGGAAGAATAAGGATGTTTTCAGATACTCAGTGTATCAAAAATTTTACATTACCTGTACCCTCTGTCAGATAATCACTTAAAAGCTATGCTTCACAGCGGGTAGACCAAAAACAAGGAAGACATAAGACTCTGGAATCAGGAATTCTACAGGTGAGAGAGGTAGAAGAAATTACAAGATCCTGATCAAGAGCAATCCCATGGTCATAGGTGTGGAGAGGCCCTGAAGATAGCCTTTCTACATTAGGGCAGGTTAGGGTGCTTCAAGGATATGCAAAGCCAGAATAATGTACGTGTCTGAACATACCAAGAAGAGATTTAAGCAACTGGCAGATAGTTGCAGTTAGAAATACATAGAAAACTAATTTTAAACAATTTCAGGACAATTATTTAATCCAGGAAAAACATAGCTGTGAGTGGGAGGAATAATCATACTTGTATTAATCATTACATTCTACAAGGCATAGCTGTGAATAATAGCATTTATCATAATAATAATAATGCAATAATTTTTCTCCAACCCAAATTATGAAATAACTATAGAAGAAATGTGGGGAGCAAAAAAAAATAGGCATGTGACAGAGTGAAGTATAGGCATGAGGACTAAAAAAAATCATCATCTTCCAAAATGGGATATATTAATATCAATAGATAATGACTGAAATAAAAAAAATCAAGAATAAAAATATTATTTACAAAAAGGAAGGTCATATACCCAAGAAAAATAAAAGAGCTAAACGTGGTTGCTTCTGGGTAAAGAGAAATGGATGAGAGAGACTAAAGTTGTTTTTGTTGGTGGTGGTGGTGGTTTGTATTATCCTGTTATTTTATTATTTAAGCTTTGTGCACCTATAGCTTTGATTTTTAAAAAACTGAGGGGGAAAAAGGCACAGGGAAAAAAATCTAAACCTACTGTCCAAATATTGTATGAATAACTATTTATATCTTGGTGAAATTTTCCAGTGATGGCATCATACTCAAATTCCCTTCATGCCTAAAGTTGCCATCTTCTCTTCTAAGTTTCCTGTAGGTTTTCTGTTCTGTGTCATGATTCTTGCTTCCAAACTCTTCCATTCAATTTTCCTCTGGTCCTCCCCATGTTTCAACTGCCTGCATTTCTTGCTTAGAGATATAAACCTAGTACTTCTAGATAGTCTTATATACTTAATCTGCATCTCTAATTATAATAAAATCCTTGGGAACCAGAAGTATGTCTTGTACTTCTCTGAAAACCTAGCACCTGATTCTATTCTTGCAACAGTATGTACACATATGAATATTTCCTGGTGAAAACTTATTGAACATAGACGATTTGATATAGTCACTTTGTACATGTCATCTAATTTAATGCTAAAACAACTCTACAAAGTGAGTTTAATAATTGCTATCTTAAAGAAGTGTGGGGAAAATAAAGGACAGTGAAAATTTCACCATAATTCTGAGTGTAAGACAGCACATTTCTTTATTTTGTTTAAATGCAACTGAGCTGCTTAGAGTACCAATCAGCTGGCAGGAAATTCCATTTCAGTCATTTCTGGACTGACCTCCTCCATTCACATTTCCAGTTGATACAAAGGTTGGGAGTGAGGATGTCTTCTGCACTCCAACATACTGGCTTATGGTCTCCACTGATCCCCACTGATATTTTCACTGTCCAAGGTCACATGATTTGTCCCTGAAGGAAGTTGTACTCACAACTTGAACAAAGGTCTCTGTCATCTCAGTTCCTGGCCATAGCTCCTAGAGCCCCTCTTCCCTAGCATCCTATAGCAATCCACCCAACTGGGAGTTAACAAGTAGGACCTGTGCTACCTTTTTTGGAAACCACCTAAACCCCTTTCCTCCTGCTGAACTCAAGGATTTGCTTACCTATATCCAGTTCTGTTTCCACCCCCAATACCACACCCCCAATAAAGCCCTCATCTTTATTCTCTTCCAGAGAAGAGAATGGGTCCCCACAATGGATCTAGTCTTTCAAAACAAAACCAAAAAAAAAAAAAAAAAAAAGGAATGAAGCTGTCCTCTGGCAACATCTGCTTTCCATTCAGCAACCCAAAGCCCTTGGGGCAAAGGAACACAATGGTTTGGCTACTTTCTTGGAATGGGAAAGGGAAAAATACCTCGAGCAGCGAAAACAAAGATTTTTTTTTTTTAATTACAGAGCAATAAAATAAAAATCCTGCCTCTAATATAAATGCACATATGCATATACAATATAAACACAGAGAAGCAGATACTTACATATTTATATTTATAATATACACAGTTGAATGAATGCCTGTGTGAAAAGATTTTCATTGTAAAAGCAGTAACTTTTATTACAATGACCTATCTTATCCTCCAGTCTTCTACTATTGCCTTTGAACCACATTCCAAACCCAGGGAAAAACATGTTTATAAAACTGCAAAGGTCAAGGCCAGTAATGGAAATTGATTTTACATGCTCAGTGGAGTGTTTTTAAAACCATGGAACAGTCTAAAGGAAAAGAAATCTATTTAATTACTTGACAGTCTTTTGTAGTCCATTAAAAAGGCTCCACAATTGTCTACCTCTCCTGAACTAACTTAACATAAACCCCTCCCATTAAAGAAGCACTTCTTAGAATTGCACAGAATGCACCCTTCTGAAAAGGTGAAAGACTCCAGAGCATGAACTCAAACTGAGAATAATGATTCCTACATGAAGACAAGTTGGTTCCTTTAAATGTTTTTAATGAGGCTGAAATTTGCACTCGAAGTTCCTGCCCAATACCTGAGTAGCTGGTCCCTTTGAACTTGTATTTTTCTCCTTTCACTGTCTGTTTGATAAGACGATGGGGAAGAAATCAATAGCTTCTGTTTCAGCAGCGATTATGGTACATTTTTGCTTTTATTCTTTTTGAATTTCAGTCTATCACGGTCAACACTGAAAGTCTTTTTCCCACATTTCAAAGCAAATTCATGGTAATTTGAAATATGATTTTACTGTAATTAACAACTAACTGCTCTTTAAATTCTTACCATTTTAGACCATTTTAGATAGGAAATAAAGAAGAAAATGGTATATAAATTAAATTCAAGGAGGTGTATATCTGACTGACTACTTGATTATACGAGCAAGTATAAGTCAGTACTAAAACGAGTCTTCTGGGACAATTGTTCTCCAGCTAGGGGAGGTCAGACTGTAAGTTCTTCTTAAGATCATTATGTTCATTACATCATTAAGTGAATTAATTCCACTTAATTAAAATTCTTGAATAAGTACATAATCAAGCACTATCGTCTGGAATTTTAGTAGTCTTTCTAGACAAGCCATAATTAATTGATTATGCATTAACTATACCATATCTATTCTAGAATAGTAACTTGGAAACCATGGTAAATGGTTTGTACTACCACTACTAGTTTGAAACAAATTTTATTTCAGATGCATTTATAGTGCTCTCTCCTCATACTAACATGACTTCACCATAATTGTTATGTCAAGGTAGGTTCTTATCTAAGGTTTCTTTCACCTTCTTGTCTTAACTGAAATTTAGCCTTCTCCAGATTCCTTCCCTTGCAGTCAATTCCAGTAAGGGCTGCTTCCTTCTACAAGTCCTAAACCTACAAGAGAATTGCTGTTTTCTTCTTCCAGACTGTGGTTTCCAGCTTAAACAACAACAACAACAACAACAACAACAACAACACTGCCTCAATACTACCCTATTCATTACTTTCATTCTCTAAGACTTTAGCACTTATATTGTTCCAAGAAGTCATATAGATAACCAGTAGAGGGGTGCCTGGGTGGCTCAGTCAGTTGAGCAACTGACCTTTGATTTTGGCTCAGGTCATGATCCCAGGGATGTCGGATTGAGCCCTGCATTTGTGTGGACCCTGCTTTAGATTCTCTATCCCTCTGCTCCTCTCCCTCACTTGTGCATGCTCTCTCTCTCGAAAAGAAGAGAAAAGAAAAAAGAAAAGAAAAGAAAAGAAAAGAAAAGAAAAGAAAAGAAAAGAAAATCAGTAAGGAAGTATTCATAAAAGCCCATGAATAGTCTCAAGAACAAGGGAGTAATCAATATCTTCAAACACTACCAAAAGTTTAAAGATTTTAAAGTGCCTGTTAGATTAGGCAATTAGGAAGTCTTTAGTAACAAAAAGAATAGTTTCAACATGGTGGTAGGGATGGTAGTCCATATCCAATTTCCAGTAGATTGAGCAATGAATAAAAGGTCAGAAAGATTAAATCAATAAGGATAGATCAAATTTTCAAACATTGTGTTTACATATTAAAACAAATATATAAGACATTTATCTGTGGCAGAATATAGATCCAAAGTTAATTATTCTTAAGAGTGAGAATTGAGGATATTCATAAGAAAGCAACCAGTAGAGGGAAAGACTGAACACACAGAGGGAAGATACCTGATAAAATGAGGTCTCTGAAGAGGTGGGAAGGCTAAGAACAAGTTATGTTAAAAGATCAGTCATGAAAAGATATAAAGAATGGGATGGGAATGAAGCAAATAAAAATGGGGAAAGAGGTAACTAATTTTGTATTAAGATGTGGCAGATTACACTTTCTTTCCATATGTCCTTTAATAATGTAACCGTGTCACTCCCTCATCAAAAGATGGTCTTACCCTTGAATCTAGGCTTTGTTTAATGACTTGCTGGACCAGCAGAATGCAGTAGAACTGACATTCTGGGACTTCTAGCACTTCTGATCACATTTGGGAATACTTGATCTTGGGACATTCCCTTTCAGACCTAGACAACATGCTGTGAGCAGGCACACAGAGCCACTGGAGGCTAGTCCCACATAGGTGCTCTGCTCAATATCCCCAGCCCAGCTCTTAGCTTACAACCAACAACGGTTGCCAGCCTTGTGGGAGAGACATCTTGGGCATCCAGCCAAGTCTAATCTTCAACTGTCTATAGACCAGGCTGACTATCTTTGGTCAAGGTGCAATCACATGAGACACCCAAAATGAGAACTACCCAGCAACCCACAGAACAACTGGAGAAAAAGAATTGTTTTAAGCCACTAAATCTTAAGCCTAGTCAAGGCTAATCAGAACATAAAACAATGGGGAGTTAAGAGAGTTCAAGCTTTATTTCCTCTTAGTTGAGTAGAATGCAAAATGATTTGAAATAGCTAATATGCACTAATATAAATGACACAGATAATTGATCAGAGTCATGTAGAAAAATTATTAAACACTGTCAAGGGCTCAATTCATGTCATAGACCTAAATCTGTAATGGCATCAATCCCCTTTATGATTTTTCTCTAGCATCATGCAAAAGATTCATACAGGTTTGAGGTTTAGCAGTGCAGATAATCAGAAAAGCAAGGGGCCAAGAGAGCAGAAGGTGGTGCTGAGAAAGTGGGTAAGCAGTAAATCAGTGCCTGGAAGCAAGAGCCTACTAATACTTTAGGCACACGGTCTAGGTCCACAAAAATATTTTAATTTCTTTCAGAATCAGAAGAAAAAATAAACTTTTTAAGCCAAAGAAACTGTTATATTTACCTTTTATAAGTGCAATTGTAATTTTTCTTCCTTTTTTTAATGGAGAAAGGGGCCCATCAAGGGAAAAATCCCTAGGTCTCATGAAAGTCATTATGTGGTCCTGCCTAGGAGGAGAGACAGACAATATGAGAAAAAAAGGAGGCAGTAGGGGTCAGAGGTCTTGAGAAAACTATTATGAATATGTAGTCAAATTAGGACTGCAAGAAACATAAAAGGGTAAGGGACTGTGATGAGGGAGTGGAATGGGAGAGGTTTAAGTTTTCAGTAAAAGAGAAGGGTCTCACAGGGGATGAGAAGCTCCAGGATATGGTGGTTAAGTGGTGGGAAGAGAGGTGGCTGTTGGAGAGAAGATAGCAAGGACCGTGGTGGTTGGGAGGTTGAAAAGGTTATTAGCACTGAAGTGATTCAAGATGGTGGCAGGAGTTAGAAGGACTAGGATTTTATATGGATGAAAACTTTTTTTTTTTTAACTTTTTTTGTTTTGAGAGGCCGTGGGGGAGGGTAGAGAGAGAGGGGAGAGAGAATCCTAAGCAGCCTCCACTCTACAGTGCAGAGCCCAACGCAGGGCTGAATCTCTCATGAACCATGACATCATGACCTGAGCTGATGTCAAAAGTAAGACGCTTAACTGACTGAGCCACCCAGGTGCCCCAGACCAAAACTTTTCACATAAAAACTGAAGTACTGGAAGAAACAAAATTTTTTCTTAGTTGACACTTATTGACAAAATTCACATTAAGTGGAATATTGAGAAGCTCCTCAATTCAATTTTTATAATAATAAAATATATTTCAAGTATTTTTCTACCAAAACTATTGTGAATTTCTTTCTTTTTTTTTAATTGAAGTAAAATTGACATAAAATATTATATTGGTTTCAGGTGTACCACATAATGATTTGGTATTTTTATATAATGCAAAATGATCACAATGTCTAGTCAATGTCCATCACCACATATGTTTACAAAATTCTGGTGTGCATGTGATGAGATCAAGATCTACTCTCAACAACTTTCAAATATGCAATACAGTATTATTAACTATGGTCACCATGTTGCACAGGAATTTTTAAAATCAATTTCAAAATAGGAAAAGTATAAGCATGATATAAAATATAAATAGCAAAATGGAGAGATTGGTAAATCACATATGAATAAAATTGTTCTACACAACAAACACCAAAACCAAAATGACCATTCAACAAACTAGGAAAAAATATATTTCAATTCATATATCAGTAGAGGTCTATTTTCCTTATAATGTGAAAATCTGCAACAAAACACTACAAAGATAGGTAAGGGTTCTGCCCCCAGTTCCAATGTGTGAGGTTTTTTTCCCACTCCACCAATCAAGCCTCTGACACCAACTAGGTGTCCTACAATTCAACTCAATTCTGACACCACCCAGAGATAACATCAGATTCCACAGGTTAAGGGCTCAGTCCCACAAGACTACCCTCCACTTCAGATACCAATCACAAGTTCAGGCTAACAGTGCTTCTGACTGGCCAGCTATAAATTCAAGTTGCCACAACTCCCTCCTTAGGTTTGATTAATTTGCTAGAGCAGCTCACACAACTCAGGAAACCCATTTACCCACAAGATTACCAGTTTATTACAAGAGATATTAAAGGATACAATCAACAAGCAGATAAAGAGATATATAGGGTAAGGTCTCAAACAAAGGATCTTCTGTTCTAGTGGAGTTTGGGGCCCAGCATGGTGGCACATGGAAGAGTTCTGTTTCACCAACCTGGAAGCTCTCTGAACCAACTCCTTTCGGATTTTTATGGAGTCTTCATTATATAGGCATAATGGATGAAATCATTGGTCATTGGTAATTGATTCAACCTTTGTTCCCCTTCTCCTCTCCAGAGGTCAAGGAGATGGGACTGAAAGTGCCAACCCTCTAATCACATGGTTGGTTCTCCTGTATGTATGCATACATACATACACATATGTATACATATGTGTATGTATGTATGCATATGATTCTATTTCCATAAAATATCTCTGGAAGGATATCCAAAAATTGATGATAGTTCCTTTCAGACAGAGGGAAGTGGGGGACTGGAAGACATAAGAGGAAGACAATTTTCATTTCACATTCTTTTTGATGAGGAATCACTTGTTATAGCCCTCAGAAATGTGGAAGTGACCAGAATAATTGAGGTAGGGTAGTGGGTGTTAGAGTGGGGTATCGTACAACTCAAAGAAAGAGGGCTTTTGGGGCATGACTGGAGAATCAAGGTTTGGAAGAAACAATGAAAGTCTAAGTGAATATCACTTCTGGGCCCCGAGATACAAATGAAGAAAGAATGGCTAGCATCTTTAAAGAAAGCTGCCTGACAAGTTATGATGTCAAGGAAAAGCCAAGTTTACATTAGAACAAGAATACAGTGAGTTCTGTGAAGAGATCACGGATGTTGTAGAGAATAGAATATTTCCAGAAAGCAGTAGAAAGGGTTGTGAGAGAGGTCAGCAGTGGGAAGCAATGAAAAGATGACTCAGAGAGGAAAAGCACAGAGCAGGATGAAGAAAATAAGAAAGAATGCCTGCATTATAGACTAAAGGGTGACAGCCAATGAAAGCATGAAAGGAATTAATAGCTGACAAAGTTCTATGAGTTTATCAGTGTCAGTTGAGCTTAGCCCAAGGTGACCCAATGATGTTAGCCTGGTCTGTAAGTGCTGAGATTACCACAGGCTAGAACCCATGTGCTATCAACTGTTTGACTATGGCATTTATTCTATGGACTCCTTGCACAGTGGCCCTAACAGAAATTCAGTAAAAAAAAAATTCTTTCTGTGCCACCACAAAATTCAACACTAGGTAATGTGGACCACTTGTGTGGAGGGCCTTTCTCCAAACTTCATCATCAACTTGAAATTTCACTTTCTGACCTATCTTTCCCACATGCTCACTCACTCACTATAACTGAGCTTGCTTTTGCCTTCACTGAAACCTCTAGTCAAGTAGAACAGAGAAGAAATATTAGAGATCATCTACCCTAGTGGTTCTAAACTCTGGCTGCTCAATAGAAATCACCTGGCATTGCAATAACATGTTTGGACATTGAGGGCATTATGCTAAATGAATAAGCCAAACAGATAAAGAAATATTATATAATCTCACCTATACGTAGAATATACAACAGCAACAACAACGAAAAAAAATTAAAAAAACAAAAAGCCAAATGCATAGAAACAGAGAATAGATTGGTGGTTGACAGGGGTGGGAACTGGGGAGAATGGGTGAAGATGATCAAAGGGTACAAACTTCTAGTTCTAACATGAATGGGGAATCTAATGTACAGCATGATGACTGTAGTTATGTAGTGTATACTTAAAAGTGACTAAGAGTATAAATCTTAAAAGTTCTCACTACAGGGGTGCCTGGGTGGCTCAGTCAGTTAAGCGTCTGACTTTTGATTTTGGCTCAGGTCACGATCTCATGGTTTGTGAGATCAAGACCCATGCTGGGCCCTGAGCTGACAGCACGGAGCCTGCTTGGGATGCTCTCTCTCCCACTCTCTCTGCCCCCACCTCAAAATAAATAAACTTAAAAAAAATTCTCACTACAAAACAAAAAAGGTAACTGAGATGATAAATGCATTAACAAACCATACTGCAGTGATTATTTCGTAGTATATACATATATCAAATCATCGCCTTGTACACCTTAAATTTACACAATGTTATAAGCCAATTATATCTCAAAAAAATGGGGTAGAAAGTAAATCAAATGACATGCTTTAAAACAAAAAACAAAACAAAAAAATCTGATTTAATTGCTCTAAGACAGGGACCAAAAATAATATATATATTTTTTAAGTTTACTTATTTATTTTGAGAGAGAGAGAGAGAGAGAGAGAGAGAGACACAGACAGAGGGAAAGGGAGAGAGAGAGACAGAGAATCCCAAGCAAGCTCCACACTGTCAGTGAGGAGCCTGATGCGGGGCTCCAACTCATGAACTATAAGCTCATGACCTGACCAGAAGTCGGATGCTTAACCAACTGAGCCACTCAGGCGCCCCCCCAAGAATAATATTTTTTTTCACTCCCAATATAATTTAATTGTTTGAAGACAGGGACCAAGAATAATATATTTTTTTTAATTTCCCCAGGTCATTCTACGTATAACCAAGTTTAAGACCTGATTTTCTTCAATGCTTTTGTTATAAAGACAAGAAATTAAGGGAGATGACCCAAGGTCAACCCTCTAGAAAGTGGAGGGAGGGTTGGAACTCAGGTCTCCTTGCTCTCGGTCTAGTATTCATACCCTCTATTCATATTGCTTTGACCCATGATTCTATCCTTTCTCTTGGCTTTACTTGGCTCTTTACCCAACCTTAAAGCAGCAATCAAAAATACCAAAATGTGACCAGCATGACCTTCACATGGATCCACATATCCAGCTCTCAGCAACTGTGCAAGCCCAAACATCAACTTCGGTTCCACTGTAGGCTGCCGTGCAATGCTTGAGAAAGTCACTTAATAGTGCCACTTGCCATCACTATATAATTTGTGGTTTCTAAACTCAGTGAATCCTCATTCTACACAGCCATCTTATTTCACCCTACTTTGTTCCTTGTCATGTTACCCAGAGAGGCTGCTCCAAATTTTTCCTATGTGCCTTCCATCATCTGCCCTAGCTATATACAGCCTCAGTAAAGTAAACCACCTGAAATTGATGCCATCTATTTCCCTGGCCTCTCCTCTGCCTGAAATCATCTCTGTATTTAAACCTATCCACTTACCAAGTCTAACTTTTGTCTGTAATTAGATTCAACCCCTCTTGTTTTTCTCTAGTACATGTTCCATCTGTCCCCCAACTCTTCTTTCTCCAATCAGACATTTACTCTCTGCTGCCTCTTCTCTCTCAGCTTACAAATTTAGGAGCTTTTCCCATCCTAAGGGCAATCTTCCCTTACAATTACCACCCTATTAGTACCACCCTACTAATTACTATCCATCTTTCTTTCTTAATAAGACACTATTATCCATCAAGACAAGTTTAAATGGGTTTTATACTTGTAAAGCTCTTAGAAGAATACTTGACTCATAACTTATAGTAAGTGATCTACCTACCCACCTACCTACCCACCAATCTTCTATGTTATCTATGATGTTTGCTATCAATCTACTACCATACTATCATCTATCTATCTACTATCATCTATCTGTCATATATCTACCCATCATCATCCAACAAAGTTTTATATATCACTCAAGGCCCTGTTCAAATGGCCTTACCTCTATGAAGCTGTTCCTTGATCAACTATGACAGGCCAAATCAATGCATGCTTTCTCTCTTTTACCAAATCACTTAGAACATGGTGAATCAGAGCATTGCTTCTGCAGTCCAAGTGCCTGGGTTTCAGGCCTAGTTTTGTCATTTACTTACTACCTACTGGTTGATGAAGTTTGGGACAGGTCCCCCCCAAATATGCCACTTTGGCATAAAGGTTATTTTGAGTTAAAAGTAATCAAGATCCAGCAGGTTTAGTAAAAGCTTTTTACCTCCCCTACAACTGCCTAAAAAGAAATTAGATAGAGGACCTGCTCCAGAAAGAGCTGTCACCATAGATAACTACATTATGATATGAAGTAAATATAATAGACAGGGAGGAACCTAGCAAGGTCTGTTTGATCAATGTCCTCTCTGTCCCATTGCTTCTAAGTGGCCCAGCAAACATTTGTTTACCAAACATTAACTCTTTTTCATTCTTCTTGAGCATTGCATTCCCTCCCTTTGAAGTCCCAGACCCTTGGCCCCTTCTCCTTAGTTCAAGACACCTTGCTGCCTTCTTTGCAATTTCCATGTCTGTGTGGATTTCCCGTATACACACTATTAAATTCGATTTTCTCCGGACAATGTGTCTCATGTCAATTTGATTCTTAGTCCAACCAGAAGGACCTTGAAGGGGACAGGACATTCTTATTCCCCAACAAGGCCTTGCGCTTCAGTTACTATCAGTAATATGGCAATGACAATAGTACCTAGCTCATCAGATTACAATGAAATGTCATGCACAGTAGTATACATAGATATACAGCAATGACCAAACTGATGAGGTTTCTACAGCTGTGAAGCTTCATTTCAGAGGGTGAAGTAAATAATAAATGAGTAAAAATAAATGTTGATATATAACATCTTAGCTGATCACCTGTTTAGAGGCCTTCTAAGAAGGTAAAGAATGATCCGGGGTCCATTCAATGCACTGGAGAAAGAGAGCCCCTGGTGGAGCAAACAGCATGTACAAAGGACTAGAAGCATAAAAGAAGCTGAAATGTTTGCACAACTGACATGTCCTTTAACAGAAGCACAGCCAGTGAGGGGGAAAATAAAATAAGATGAAATTAGAGACAGAAAGCAGGCTCACAAACCATGGTAAAAAGATTTTATTGTATTTAAGTTGTAATAGGAAGAACTGAAGCATTTTAAGAGAATAAACAACATGGTCCAGCTTTTGTTTTTAAAAAGAGTACTCTAGGGGCACCTGAATGGCTCAGTCGGTTAAGTGTCCGACTTTGGCTCAGGTCATGATATTACGGTTCATGGGTTCGAGCCCCGCGTCGGGCTCTGTGCTGACAGCTCAGAGCCTGAAGCCTGCTTCACGTTCTGTCTCCCTCTCTCTCTTCTCCTCTCTTCTTCCCCTGCTCACACTCTATCTCTCTCTGTCTCTCAAAAATAAAAAAATAAGTAAAAAATAAGTAAAAATGTTAAAAGATTTTAAAAAATGCTAGAAAAAATAGAAAGGAGGGAAAGAAGAAAAAAGGAAGGAAGGAAGGAAGGCAGGAAGGAAGGAAGGAAGGAAAAAGAATGCTTTGGCTGATGTTTGTAGAAATGAAATATTCATGTTCAGACATTAGCCTAGTAGCAGGTAAGCACTTACTGGCAGATTATATCTTCCACAGGTGGCACCAATATATAGCACCAAGATGTATCCCATCTCGCATGTTCTTACAATATAAGATGTCAAGTCCCCTTCCTTTGAATTGACATAGGCCTATGGCTCCAACAGTAAGTAGTGAAACCATATGACTTCCAGGCTAAGTCATAAGAGGCAACAGAACTTTCCCTTTGTTATTAGAACTCAGCCACCATATCGTGAGGAAGCCAAGCAGCTACACAGAAGAGCCACCACATGAAGGTGTTCCAGTCACTGTCCAGTGGAGGTACCAGGTAATATCCATAATTCTCCAGATACGTGATTCAATGAGTAAGGCTTCATATCTAGCCTTCAGCCTTGAGCCAGTCCAACTAATGCAGAATAGGGCAGAGAGAACCTGCCCCTGCTGAACCCTGCCAAAATGCAAATTTGTGAGCAAATTAAATGTCATCTTTGTTTTAAGTCACTAGATTTTGTGGTGGTTGATTGCATAATATTGGATAAACAGAGAAGTGGGT
The DNA here is from genome assembly GCF_023721935.1 of Panthera uncia. Lineage (NCBI taxonomy): Eukaryota > Metazoa > Chordata > Mammalia > Carnivora > Felidae > Panthera > Panthera uncia. The sequence continues at coordinate 25,427,469 of NC_064810.1, forward strand.
TTTAGTATTAATATTATGTATGCTAATTGCCTATCCAATAGTCTTTCCCTCCTTCCTTCTGAAAAGCAGGACCTCAATTTTCTTTGGAGTAGAAAAATAACCAGTTATAAAAACCTATTTCCCTAAATGTCTTCCAGCTAGTGGCTGACATATGATTCACCTCTGGCTAATGAAATATAAGTGGACATTTACTATTTAAAGGCTCCCAGGAAAGCTATTGTACTCCTAACAAAAAGGGACAGATTCAGTTAGCAGGTATCTTATGCCTCCACCTTTCCTATCTTATTGTCCATAATTTAAATATGCTATCTAGAGCCATCTTGGTTTAAGTGCTTGGCCACTGAAGTCAGACCACCTGAGTTTGAATCTGTGTGACATCTCTGAACCTCAGTTCCTCATTTGGAAAACTGGAATAACAACAGTCCCTATGCTATAGGGTTGTTTTGAGGGAAATAAATGAGGATATTTAAGGGGTTTTATACATATTGTGTGCTGAACAAATATTAGCACAGTGAACTGTTATTGATTCTGGGCAGTCATAATCTATTCCTCTAATTTTGGTAACCATATCCTTATTTCTCTTCAGGGTAGGACATCAGCCACTCTCAGGCTGTGTGTGTTTTTTGGCTCAGGCCTAACCCCAATTCCAGGTAGTACACTGGACACAGGCCTGAGCCGTTTGACTCTTCATACTTCCCAGCCAGGCTAATTCGTTGAAGGATGGATAAGTGACCCAATCTAAGGCAAAAATGCAACAAGACTTTTGCTGAGACTTCCAAGACAGAGGCAGACATTCTCCACGGGTGGTCTTAAGGTTGAAAAGATGTAAGGTCTGGAACTGCTGGAGCCATTTTGGCCACCACAGAAAGAAAGGATGTCTGAGTATAGTGACAAATAGGAGAGCAGAGATGCTGGGAGATAGAAATGGGCCGAATGGCATCACAGGTCAGTGTGAATGACTTTCAGTTACACAATCAAACCCTCCTTTTTACTTCAGTCAATGTGTTTTTTTTCTGCCCAAAGAAAGAGTTTTAACTGACTCAGCTATTATTATTATTGAAGAAGATTTTGTTGAAAAGATGACATACATAAAAATTGAGAAACATAACTGAGATGTAATATTTTAATTACTCAAAATTATGCCAAGCTGACAATTACTTTTTCAGTTTGTATGTTACCTCAGTAAAACAGGAATAGAAGGAAACTTCCTCATCCTGATAAGAGACATATATGAAAGTCCTATAGCTAGTGTTAACATTAATGGTGAAAGACTAAACACATCCCTACTAAAATAGGAAGGGAAGGATGTCCACTCCACCACTTCTATTCAACATTGTACAGAGGTTCTAACACCATAATAAGGTGAAGAAAAAAATAAAAGCAAACAGATTAGGAAGGAAAACACAAATCTGTTTATTCATAAATGATGTGCTCGTTTATGTAAAAATCCTAAAGAAATTGCAAATAAGCTACAAGAACTAAAACTGAGTTTAGTAAGATAGCAAAATCAATATACAAAAACAATTATATTTCTAGAAATTAGTATGAGCAATTAGAAATTGAAATTGAAAATTTACCATTTACAATAGCATCAAAATTACGAAATGCTTATGAATAAATTTGATGAAAGAGGTTTATGACTTATACACTAAAAACTATAAACATTGCTGAGAAAAATTAAAGAAGACCTAAGTAAATGGACAGATATACCATGTTCACAGATTAGAAGACTCAATATTGTTAAGATATCATTTAAGTGGCAAGCTGATTTTAAAACTTATATAAAAATGCAAAAGATCCAGAATAGCCAAAACACTTTGGGAAAAAAGAACAAAGAGAACATTTTAAGTTTTTTAAAGTATTTTTCTAGGGAGTCATTTCTAGAAGTATAGTTCTAGATAAAAGGCTGGAAATATCCATAAGAAAAACCAATTTAATATTAAAGTAAATTTTGCAGCTTAAAACCGTTTTAAATATTTTTAAAGTATATTTTTAAAGTATATTAGTATTTTTAAAGTATATTAGTAGTTGTCATGAGCTTAAGAAATGCCTGAATGAGTGTGTAAAAGACATGAACAGAAACTTTTCGAAAGAAGACATCCAGATGACCAACAGACACATGAAAACATGCTCAACACCACTCATTATCAGGGAAATGCAAATCAAAACCACAATGAGATACATCCTGACACCTGTCAGAATGGCTAAAATTAACCACTCAGGAAACAACAGGTGTTGGCAAGGATGCAGAGAAAGGGGAACACTTTTGCACTGGTGGTGGGAATGGAAACTGGTGCAGCAACTCTGGAAAACAGTATGGAGGTGCCTCAAAAAATTAAAAATAGAGGTACCCTATGACCCAGAAATTGCACTACTAAGTATTTAACCAAGGATACAAAAAATGCTAATGTGAAGGGGCAAATGCACCCCAATGTTTATAGCAGCACTATTGACAATAGCCAAAGTATGGAAAGAGCCAAGTGTCCACCAACTCACGAATGGATGAAGAAGATGTGGTATATACATACAATGGAATATTACTCAGCAATCAAAAAGAATGAAATCTTGCCATTTGTGACAACGTGAATGGAACTTGAACGTATCACGCTAAGCGAAATAAGTCAGTCAGAGAAAGATATCATATGATTTTCACTCATATGTGGAATTTAATAAACAAAACAGATGAACATGGGGAAAGGAAGTAAAAATAAGATAAAAATAGGGAGGGAGGCAAACCATAAGAGACTTAAATACAGAGAACAAACTGAGGGTTGCTGGTGCGGTGCTGAGTGGGGGATGGGATAAATGGGTGATGGGAATTAAGGAGGGCACTTGTTGGGATGAGCACTGGATGTCATATGCAAGTGATGAATCACTAAATTCTACTCCTGAAACCATTATTACACTATATGTTAACTAACTTGGATTTAAAAAAAATTTTAAGAAAGAAAGAAAGAAAGAAAGAAAGAGAAAGAAAGAAAGAAATGCCTGAATCACTCCATCCTTCAGACACCAGGTGAGAGTGAAATGGGATGGTTCATGAGGGTGCATGGGACTACCCGCTAGTGAAATATATGGTGCACTGGAAGAAAAGTAATCTAATTTGCTAAATAAATTAAAAGTTATAAAATTACTAATAAATAAAAAGAAAGATATCCTATTATAGAGAAGATATTTTACAAATATTTGATGCTTATAATTATTATGCCTTAGCAGAGCAAAGAATAGTAACATCAATTTTAGAAACTGTACCAAACTGGGAATCTGTATTAGTACTGGCTCTGTCACTAACCAGCCTTTGGACAGGTTAGTTTACTTCTCTAGGTCTTAGTCATTTTCGAAAGAAGGTTATTAAGGGATATAATTTCTTTTTTTTTAATTTTTAAAAAATGTTTATTTTTGAGAGACAGAGAGAGACAGAGCGCGAGTTGGGGAGGTGCAAAGAGAGATGGAGACACAGAATCTGAAGCAGGCTCAAGGTTCTGAGCTGTCAGCACAGAGCCCGATGCGGGGCTTGAACTCATGAACCACGAGATCATGACCTGAGCTCAAGTCGGACACTTAACCGACTGAGTCATCCAGGCGCCCCTAGGGACATAATTTCTAAGAGCTCCTCCAAGACCCATACTAAAAATTTTTATTTAGGCTTTTCTGTATGTGTGTGTGTGTGCGTGTGTGTGTGCGTGTGTGTGTGTTTCAGCATTACTTCATTTTGAGATAACTTTTATTCATTTCTTCTCTATAGAATCCACCTCCTTGTAATCTACATCTTTATTAGAGAACAGTACTATGGGATTATGGTTGTTTTGAAGGAATCAGGGGCTATAAAATGGTATCCTCTTTCATCCAGGACCAGTAAAGGCGGCCTTTAGCACATCTCTACCAATGATTCTATTTTTAATTCTCTCTACAGTCCTCCAAAATGCAGTCTTTGACACATCACATGCATGAGATACCACCATTATTTTTCTCTATTGATTTCCAGAGCAAGCTAGAGTATTGAAGGATAGATAAGTAAACTAAGAGGTTCAACGTACTAAATGGAAATAGCTAGTTCAATTTCACCAACTAATCATTCTCTAGGTACATCTGAAAAGCTCCCTTTTGATATTTTTGTAAATCTGATTCCTGACTTAGTAGAGAGCTATTTTGCTAAAAGGATTGTAGTCCAAAAAGAGCCCTGTTTAGGCTATCTCTTTTTAGTGCATAAAGACAGAATTCAGAAAGATAAGCAACATGAATGAAATTTTGCAGCCTTAAAAAGTATTTTGTCTTTTAGCTGTGATAGAATGAGATACCACTATCTTATTCTGCCCCAGGCAGGTCCCAGTTGGCAAATCTTCCCATATAGGGCATTACTATTATGTAAAGTTTGAGATGAAATCTCTTTTCTAAAGATCATACTCCTGGGTTCATGACCTTTTGAGATTTTCTTTCTTCTTCTGTTCAACTTTATTTTAGAAGACCAAAAGACCTGCTAATCTTTACTAGTGTATGTGAGGCCATTCTGAGATATAAGTTTCACATATATAAAAAACATTCCAGGTGTGGTTTCATGTTATACAATTACCTTAGCATAGGTTTAAAAAATTAGACGTGGGGTGCCTGGGTGGCTCAGTTGGTTAAGCATCCAACTTCGGCTCAGGTCATGATCTCACGTCCGTAGGTTAGAGCCCCACGTGAGGCTTTGTACTGACAGCTCAGAGCCTGGAGCCTGCTTCGGATTTTGTCTCCCTCTTTCTGCCCGTACCACCCGCTGGCGCGTGTTCTCTCTCTCTCTCATGAAAATAAATAAACATTTATAAAAATAAAATAAAGAATTAGACTTAAACTTTGGGACCATCTTGATTCTTGACTCTAGCCAGAATCTAAGCTCCCTCCTTCAAACCTTTCATACCTATCAACACAGGCTTTGACTCAAGTCTAACCCCTTTAGTTTTAATTATAAGTTATACCACTAATGACTACCTGAGTTACCAACCTGGCTTGTGGCTCCTGAATGTTGCCCTTTGGAAATTTTTACCAGTTTGCCCTAATTTTCTTTTAACTGAGACTCCATATTAATATGCAACTCGTTATCTGTTCTTTTTATACTTCTTCCCATCCTTGATCTTTCCTAAGGCTGTTAACTTACATTGTATTCTCTTAAGTTTCCCTCTGAACCCTTAAACTTTGTATCTCACAGACTTTTTAAACTCAGATTTTAACCTAAAGACTGTAAAACCCTTCACTCCTGAAAAACATGTGAATTTTCTTGACTCCAAACTGTCCACTCTGAATCTTTTACTATATGGTGCTAAAACTGGAAATACGTAAGCTATGTATACCTCAATTCTCAATCATGTTTGCTTCCTGTTGAAATTTCCCAAATTCAGACACTTTTTTAAATAGTAAGAAATAAATCCCATCTTCCTTCATTGTCACCATAATCAAGTGCTGTCTAGCCTACTGTGCCTTGGCAACACAAATGTGCCTTTGGCTTACAGTCTGCCTTAGATGGCATTAACATGGAGAAATGTATAAAATGACAATCTGTAGAGAAATGTATAAAATGAAAAGGATATCAAGAGTGAATTTTTTTTAAAAAGGTAAAATTGCTAATACTATTGTATTGAGCTCACCAGGTCTCTATGGGAATGAGAATTTGATATATTTAAGTTGTTGCTGGAATCTAAATTGATAACTGTACACTACATTTTCAAAGGTAATTCTGGCAATGTTTTAGTGTATCTGGAATTCATAAAAATTATTTCATTAAAAAAGAATCCAAGTTGACATCTGTAGGTGCTATCTCACACTTGAGTAAAAACAAAGTCAGCTGTTGCCTGACTGTAACAGTACTTTTATTTGACACTTCCAAATGCTTGGCGTAAAATGAAGCAGTGTGCTGGCCAACAAAAAGCAAAAGAGTGTGGAAAGCAATGGGGAGATGAAATTGGGTAAAAGCAAGACATTTTCAGTTCAACTGTTTTATTTTATAGTCTAAGACTATAAAAGCAACAAACTGTAAAACTTTACTAAACCGTTTACCACTGAATTCTACATAATTCTACAGTAAATGTCTTAATCTATCCTTCCCTCAAGAAAAAACCGTCAGTTCTATATTTAAGCTAAAGAGTCTACAATGCCAACATAACAAAAATCTATTTTGAGGATTAAATACATTTCACTATTGAGATTTCCATCATTTTCTTAATATAATACTGGTCTTTCTACAATTACCTTAAAGTCTACACTTAATGTCTCCATTTTTCTCAAATTTGGTTCACTTCCTTCAGCAGGTATGAGGGAGATGGGAGAGGCCTGTTTCTCTACATTAACTTTCTCTTTTCCATCTCTGCTTCCTTTATCTTCTTGATCTATGCCATCAATGTCAACTTCCGCACTTGCATTCTTTTTTCCACAATCCACCACTCTCTTGGAAAACATTTCCCCATTTCTTTTTGCTCTCATAAGAACCTATGACTCAAGCTGAATGGGAAGCTGAATTTACTAAAAGTATATAGCACAAGGTAGAGAATTATATTGCAGAACAATGCAAAAAATAACTTAGAAATGAATATTAGAACAAACAAAAAAAGGAAGGAGGTCTTCTCTAGATTAAAAGACTTGTGAGTTAAAACATTCAAATGTAATGTGTGAACTTTACACACATTATGAATTATGACTCAGGCAACCACAATGTATGAAGAAATTTTTGAGACAATCAGAAACATTTTAATATGGACTAAAGGTATTTGACAATATCAAAATGATATCAAGATGTGATTATGAATTTTGTTTGGTGTAAAAGTGGATTAAATTTTGTTTTTTTTTAAGTTCACTTTCTTTTTTAGAGATGCATCGTGAAGTATGCAGAAGTGAAATAGTAGGATTTCTGAGATTTCTTTCCAAATAGTCAGCAAAGAGAGAAAAGAGATTAAGCAAGTGTGGCATAACCTTGATAACTGTTAAATCTTGATGGCTATGGATTGTGCTATTCTTTTTTTGCAGGTGTTTAAATTTTTTCATTTCATACTATTTTCAAATTCAAAAATAAAAAATAATATATTCCTCTTTTTAAGAGTCCTTATTAATCCTGAATCTTACAAATTTTCATCTGAGTGTCTTCTCCATTCAAGAATTGTCCAATATATTTTTTAGTTGTTTTGATTTCTTCTTAGATTCTAGCTCTTAATCTCCTGGCTGTATCTAACCCTCAAATGCACATTATTTCCCACTCAGAATGCCTTAGAGATCTCCTGGGTTATTCTCACTGTACTCAGAGAGCCTGATACCCATAAACAAAACAACTCACCCAGGTGTTTTTCTAAACAAAAGCTATTTTTCCTGTAAGTTCATTGACATCCCCTCTCTCCACAGACAGAACTTATCATTCTCCCCTTTGTGTTTTCATAGCACTTTAAAAATAACCCATATTGAAACATTAAAATTATGTATTATTATTTTACTTGTCTGTCTTCCCTAGTAAATTGTAAGTTCCTTGAGAACAGCAACTGTGATGGCTAATTTTATGTGTCAACTTGACCGGGCCAAGTGATGAGCAAATATTTGGTCAAACATTATTCTGAGTTTCTGTGAGGGTGTTTCTGAATGGGATTAACATTTAAATCAGCAAACTGAGTAAAGCAGATTGCCTTCCATTATGTGGGTGGGCTTCATCTATTCACTTGAAGTCCTGAGTAGAACAAAATAGCTGACCCTTCCCCAAGTAAGAAAAAATTCCTCCTGCCTGACTGCTTTCAAACTGGGACACTGGCTTTTCTCCTGCCTTCAGACTCTAACTGTAACTAACATCAGCTCTCCTGAGTTTTGAACCTGCTGACCATTAGACTAGAAATACACCATTGACTCTCCTGGGTCTCTAGTTTACCAATTCATCCTACAGATCTTGGGACATTTTAGCCTCCAAAATAATAACATGAGCCAATGCCTTATTTAAAACCAACCAACAAACAAACAAACAAACAAAAACTCTTTAATATGTATACATCCTATTGGTTGTTTCTTTGGAGAACCCTAATTAAAAAAAAAAAAAACCAAAAACTCATATCTTATGCATTTCTAATGAACTAGAACTTGGCACAGTGACTAACAAGAAGTAGATGCTTCTTTTTAATGGTTTGTTGAATTACCTGGCATTTTAATATAGTGCTTTAATGGTCTAAATGTAAGATTTATATTTGACTAATAAGTTAATTTTGAAAAGAAAGAAATGTTGGGCCCTACAATGGTATAAAAAAGAGTAAATTCCTTGCTTTTTAAAAATTGCAGCTAAAATGTTAAGTCAACTAAAAGAAGGAAACTACTAAACTAGACTAGAATTAAACTAGTTTCCATGTTTTATTGATCCATTCTTTAAATTTGGTCACACATCTATTCTTTTATCAGTTTGGGTCCGAATTTTCTCATTATGGAACATGAAGCTAGCTCCTCCTCCCATTTTTCCCTGGCTCTGGCATTTCATCCCTCTTATCATTCCCAGTAGCAACTATAGGTTAATTTTCCTAATACATTCCTTTTATCTTATCCTAAAATTTTCAGCAGTTCTCCACTATCTACATCCTTCACTCTAATATTCAAAATTGCTCACAATATGATCACAATCTACCTTTTCATCAGACTCTCAAGCAAATCCTCCATCCTTCCTGCTACGTTGGTAAATGCACACTTCTTTTACTTACATTCAACTAAATTTACTGTAGTTCTTAAAATGCCTTCCCGTTATTCTTAGGAAGTCCAAATTCTCTTAAGAAATAGTAGAGAGGGATGGACCTAGAGGCCATTATGCTAAGCAAAATTAGTCAGAGAAGGACAAATATCTTATGACTTCACTCATATGAAGAATTTAAGATTCAAAATAGATGAACATAAGGGAAGGGAAGCAAAAATGATATAAAAACAGGGAGAGGGACAAAACATAAGAGACTCTTAAATATAGAGAACAGAGGATTGATGGAGGGGGGATGGGCTTAATGGGTAAAGGATGTTAAGAAATCAACTCCTGAAATCATTGTTGCACTATAAGCTAACTAACTTGGATATTAATTAGAAAGAAAGAAAGAAAGAAAGAAAGAAAGAAAGAAAGAAAGAAAGAAAGAAACTGCCTAATTAAAAAAAAAAAGAAAGAAAGAAAAGAAGTAGTGGAGAGGGGTGCCTGAGTGGCTCAGTAGGTTAAGCGTCCAACTCTTGGTATTGGCTCAGGTCATGATCTCACGGTTCGTGGGATCAAGCCCCACATCGGGGCTGTCAGCACAGCCTGCTTGGGATTCTCTCTCCTTCTCTCCCCACCCCTCCCCACTTGTGTGCGTGCACTCTCTCTCTAAATAAATAGGTTTAAAAAAAAAAAGAATTTTTTAAAAAAATGTATGGTTTCTTCATCTTCCAGCATGGCTGTGTCATTAATAAACAGTTCTTAAGTATCTCTTATGACAAATACACACCTGCTCTGTGAAACCAGAATCCCCCTCACCACACCCCCAATAGCTGGACTTGCTGAGTCAAGTGTACTTTATTTTCTATGCCATTCATTTGCCACGTATTATTTTTAGGCTTTATCATCTTAAATATACTACTGTCTCCTTACTAGCAGGGATTTATGCTTCTGCATATCCTTGACAGATAAAGTTCTCAAACTTTAAAGAATATACTTGAGAAACTTATTTAAAATGCTGATTCCCGGGGCGCCTGCATGGCTCAGTCGGTTAAGCATCCGACTTCGGCTCAGGTCATGATCTCACGGTCCGTGAGTTCGAGCCCCATGTCAGGCTCTGTGCTCACAGCTCAGAGCCTGGAGCCTGTTTCAGATTCTGTGTCTCCCTCTCTGACCCTCCCCCGTTCATGCTGTCTCTCTCTGTCTCAAAAATAAACAAACGTTAAAAAAATTTTTTTAAATGCTGATTCCCAAACCTCTCATCCACCTCCTTCCAATTCTGATTCAGTAATTGGTAATCTACATTGTCATAAGTATTCCCTTGCTGTCTTGTGATTCTGATTCAGGTGATCCAGGGACCACACTTCGAGAAAAAACTGATCCACTATATATATAATACATTTTGTTGCCTGCAGTTAGCATGGGTTCAAAACTTTATTTTTAAAACATCTGTTTTAGAGGCGCCTAGGTGGCTCAGTCAGTTAAGCATCTCACTCTTGATTTTGGTTCGGGTCATGATCTCACACTTTGTGAGATCAAGCCCTGAGTCGGGCACTGTGCTGGCAGGACACAGCCTGCTTAGGATTCTCTATCTGTCTTTCTCTCTCTCTGCCCCTCCCCTGCTCATGCTCTCTCCCTCTCTCTCAAAATAAATAAATAAACATTAAAAAATTTTTTTAAAGTTTGTTTTCCTTTATTTTGAGAGAGAGAGAAACAGAGCACATGAGCGGAGAAAGAGGGAGAGAGAGAGGATCCCAAGCAAGCCTTGCACGCCATCAGAGCAGAGCCCAATGTGGTGCTCAAATCCACAAATCGTGAGATCATAACTTGAGCCTAAGTCAAGAGTTGGATGCTTAACTGACTGAGCCACCCAGGTGCCCCATAAATAAACATTTTTTTAAAATCTGTTTTAATTTAGAAGGATAGGTATGCTTGCATTGAGAAAACTCTTAAATGGAAAATGGCTCAGGAGTGCTGGGTAACTCTAAAATATTCTGCCCACATTATCAAAGACATTACCCAGGAGGAAAGAAAAGAGAAAAATGTATAGGAAACTAAAGAGACTGCACAAGGTGCTGCTTGATGGATCAGCTACAGATAAAAAAGTCATGGGCTGAAACCTTAAAAATGGTGAAGGCTAAATGTCAGGATGAGCTGATACTTCCACAAGGGGCTGTTTGGCTAAGTTCAGAGGAAGTGTTCAGATCTCTGCACAGTGTAGATGGAGCTAGAAAGCAAAACCTTCAAAATCTCATTTTGTGTTTATTCTTTGCTCCAAGCAAAGCAATTTTATTTTTTTTAATGTTTATTTATTTATTTTTGAGAGACAGAGAGTGAGAGCGGGGGAGGAACAGAGAGAGAAAGGGAGACAGAGAATACCAAGCAGGCTGCACGTCGTCAATACAGAGCCTCATTGCAGGGCTCCAACTCATAAGTTGTGAGATCTTGATCTCAGCAGAAACCAAGAATGGGACGTTTAACCATTTAACCGACTAGGCCACGCAGGCACCCCAAGCAATGCAATTCTAAATAAGAAAAAACAAAACAAACATCATAGAGAGGGGAATTGAAGAAGAAGGAATGGTAACTTTGAGGGGATTAATACCTCTGATTCTAGAGTCATTTACAGATTTAGGGCTCACTGTCAATAATCTTTGAGGAAATATTTTAAATAAGAGAAATACCAAGAATTTGCAAATGAGATATATCTTTATTTTGAAAGATGGAAAAAATGAATTCTTAACTAGACTTGAGCTCTTTCAAGTTTCAGAACAGATTATTAAAAAGCTTGTCATCACTTAGAGATGGAGGAAATGGAACCTTTGAGCTAGTTTATGTATGCCAAGGATAGAAATGCCAAACTCTGTATTCTTTTATGATAGATCAGGGGATGCTATAGAAGTTGCAACTAATGACTTCAGCAAGGGATTTGACAAACTAGTAACATTCTTATGAATAAGAGTTTCTTTAAGTTGTTCTATTATGTGAATTCAGAGTTAGCTGACTCATTTTTCTGAGACATGATTAATGGAGTGGGGGCTCTGGGGCTTTTTTGGTGATTTGCATTCATTCAATAAATATTTATTAAACATTTACCATGTGCCAGGAACTGCTGTAGGTAGTGGGAATCCAATGGTGAATAAATCAAAGTCCCTGTTCACAAAGGATTTCATAGAAGGAGACAGACAGTAAACAAGGAAACAAATACATTCAATGTCAGGCAATGGTCAGAAAAAGGAATAAACGAAAAGGTTAAAGGGGAAAAAAAGGAGCAATGGCAAGTGGATATTTCTTTTAAAGGCTGGTCAAAGAAGCTGATAGAATCTGGTGATAATGGAGCAGAAACCTGAAGTGATGATTATCCAGGTGAAGAATATTCCATGTAGCAAGACAGTAAGCATACAGGCCTAAGATGGAAGCATGCTTGGCCAAGAGGCCCAGTGGTAGGCAGAATAACAGTCCCCCAAAGCTGACCATGTCCCAATTCCCAGAACTTATGAAACTACTATATTTCAGGCAAAATAACTTTGTAGATGGAATTAAAGTTCCAGACCTTAAAATAAAGAAATTATCTTGGATTACTGAGGTAGGTCTCACCTAATCTCATGAACCTTAAAGGCAGAGAACTTTCTCTGGCTGTAGCAAGAGAGATTTGGCAGAAGAATAAATCAGAAAGATGCCAAGTATGAAAAGAATACTGAACACTGTTGCTGTCTCTCAGATGTAAGGTCCCCAGAGCAAGGACCAGAAAGAGGCCTCTGGAAGCTAAGGGCAGGCCCTAGATGACAAACTGCAAGGAAACAAGGACCTCAGTCCTACAAACATAAGGCACAAAATTCTGCCCATAACCAGAGAGAACAGCTGAACCAACCCAACTTCTGACCTGCAGAACTGTGAGATAATAAATTTGTATTGTTTTAAACTGCTAAATTTGTGGAAATTTGTGGTCATTTGCTTTGACAGCAATAGAAAACTATTATAGACTACACTGGATTTAAGGATAGGGAGTATAATAGGAGATGAAACAAAAGAGGTAGAAAGGATGGATTGCAGGAAGAAGATGAACAAGAGGGTAGCTACTGTGTGGCCTTCTAGACTATTGTAAGGCCTTTGTTTTTAACCACAGATGAAATGGGAGCCAATGGGGGGTGGGGGCAGGCATAACAAAATCAAATTTACATTATAAAAGGATCACTGTGAACTACCTTGTTTAGAATCCAGCTGAATGAATATTGCAATAGTTCATACAACAACGTAAACTAGGAGAATCATAAGGGAAATAAGAATAGTCAGATTCTGGATGTATTAAGTTGAAGCATATAAACTTGCCATTTGAGTGACTCAAAAACAGTTAAAAATCAAAGGATGAGTCTAGAGGATTTGCTCATAGATGGCCTAAGGGGTGTTGGAGAAAGAAAGGAGTCATTGTTGACTCCAAAATCATTGGCCTGAGCCAAGGGTATAAGAGTTCTACTGAAATAAACAACGCAGGAGGGGAGAGATTATGGGGGTAAAGGAGCAAGGGCAAGCATGGATTCCTCTTGGGACATGTTATGTATGAACCACCTATCAGACATCCAAGTAAGGATGTTCATTAACTGTCAGATATACAAGACTGAAATTCAGAGGATCATCTGAGCTAGAACTATTAATTAGGGAGTCCTCTCACAACAACGGTTTTCAAAACCATGAGATGAAGAGTTCAGACACGCAGGAAATGAGTGTAAAGAAAGAACAGTGGTGCTTCCTGGTTTACTTCTTTTTGAAAGTCTTTCCTAGATCATTTTTTTCTGACTTGTAAATACAAATACATGAATAATCCCACAATCTGAAATACTTTTTAAATATTTAGTTATATATTTAATGAATTGCCTGCTGAAGGGCCCCAGGCTCCAATGTGCAACAATAGCATATTGATAATTTTGAATCAAAGTTACTTAACAAATAGCCAGTGCAAGAACAAACACTCTGACCCCCCTTTGTGTCTTGAAAGCAGGAAATAAATCTCCCAAGTGAAAGGTATCTTCCCTGTACTAGGAGGTAAAAAGACATCCTTATCACCAAAGATAGGGATTTCAGGGCTGAATAGATAAACAAACCTTGTTACTTTTACTAATTTACTACCTAGCCCAAATTTTGTTTAGAATTCCTTACTAATTTAAACTCCTGAACATAAATTTATTTTGTCCTGTCAATTCCTCACTGATTTATGTTTCTTTGTCCAAAAAGTATATGCCTTGGTCATTTCTTTAGGTTTCAATTTTATTATTCGGCCTCTGTGCACACTTTATTATTAAACTTTGTTTTTTCTCCTGTTAATCCGTGTCATGTAAATTTAATTCTTAGACCAGCTGGACGAACTTTGAAGGGTAAAGTAAAATTTTCCCTTTCAAACACTGCGTTAAAAATAATAAAATTGAATAATATCCGTACTATCACAGAAAATTCAAAATAAAATAGTCATAAGGCCTTCCAAATTAAACACAGATCATATAGTTGAAATACCTTAGTGAAGTTAGCATAAGCTACACATGCATATCAAAAGACAAGTGAATTATATTCCCTCAATAGCTGTTGCTCTGAGACATTTTCATATCCTATTATTGTTTACATTTTTATATAACATTTATGCTGAGTATCTGGTGAGGAGTATTATTTTTTCAGTTCACTTTGGTTCCTCAATACTGTGTGAATTCAGTATTTACATGTGTGCAATTAAAAGCAAAAGCGAAACAAAATTACCAACTTAACAACTTTGTTCTATTTGCTTTGCCCCCATTGTGTTTCAGTTGTGGCTCATGATATATACAAGTCATAGCTAGTTTATTATTCTCACACTTTCCTTCTGAAAAAAAAAAGTATTTGTGAGCACTTTAGGCTAGTATAAAAGCACTAAGATATTATATATGTACAATATATTATATATCATATATTAAGCATAAAGAAAATTTATAATCTTTACATATATATATGTATACATCTTTGTTATAAACCTGTAATGAATCTCTCTCATTCTCTTTCTCACTCCCTCTTTCAAAAAGAGAGATAAAGTTTTTATTTGTATATCTGAAATTATAAATATTTATATACATGTATCTCATACATATAAAGTTTTTATATCACAGAGTTACTGAAACTTTCCTACAAGGTAGAGAAAAACCTGACCTGCTGCAATTAACTCCCTAAAGCACTCCTGTGAGAACAATTACAAAATATTTTTGCCAACCACATCACAAACAATTATTAATGTACTAACTTTAGTTTCATGTTTTGAGCTTCTCCTGGGCCAGGTGTGGAGTGGGAACATGCTCTTTATGAAAACATCCCATTGGATGTGCTGACAAAGCACATTTTTAAAGCATACTCATAATCACTCCAATTAGGCCATCAAATGTCAGGACTTGCTGTGTGAATTTGGTGAATTCTACCCAACTCTGTGGTGCAACTGAGAAGTAACCCTACCTTGGAAACAAATTCCTCATACTATGGCCTCTCCTCCTCTACCTGCCTGTATTGAAAAGTGGTAAGGAGGGTTTGCAATGCTGCCCTCTCACAAGTCTGTGAAACTTCCTTTCAGGTGGGAGCCCAATCACATCCAAACCCTTTTATATGCCCACAACACTATTGTCTTTATATGTCTTTGAGGCAATGAATTTACAATATAACTAATATGGTATATGGAATATGGAAGATAGATTGTTCACATCTCTATCTTCCCCTAGATTGTGAGTGACTTATTTGTCCATATTTTGATCCTTTCTAATGATGGACACACTATTCTCAAAGCTCTAGCACAAATATTTGACACGGTTATGCAGAAGAAGTCACATGAAAACATCCAATCTTCCCTCCCTCATTCTCCCCCATCTCTACCACCACACAACTGATTGAAAAGAGCAAAGAAAAATAAAACAAGAGGATATGTTTTCTTAATGAAAACATTCCTTATATTGTTCACTAACGAATTTATATTTTTAAACTTAATTACCATTGTGCCTTTGAGAAAATACTATTGAATAGCAGTCATTGTGATGGGTAATCTTAGGTTTCAACTTGGCTAGACTGTGGTGCCCATTTTGGTCGAACACCAGATGTTGGTCAAACACTAGATGTTGCTGCGATGGGTATTTTGTAGATGTATTAACATTTACAATTAGTGGACTTTAAGTAAAGGAGATTACCCTGATTAATGTGGGCGGGTCTCAAACAGTTGAAGGCCATATGAACAAAAATTGAGGTTTCCGGGAGTAGAACAAATACTACTTCCTCAAAACCATAACAAAAATCCTGCCAATGGATTTTGAGCTCTTTGACTCTTGCCTGAATTTTTAGCCTGCCAACCTGCCCAACAGATTTCAGACTTACTAGTGCCCACTACCGCATGTACCAATTCCTTAAAAAAATCTTTCTCTCCACATATGCATCCTATTGGTTCTGTTTCTCTAGAGAACCCTAACACTTGCATTTCAAAGCATTCTTTCCCATACCTCTGAAACTCTCGCTAATTGAATTATACTGTATTCTTAATTTTGTTTCATGGAGTGTTTCTATTACTTACTAATAGAAGTCAGTTTCTCTGTTGGTACAGAGAACAAGAGAGTTGTCAAAGGAACTCAACAATGGCACATGTCCTGTCAAGCAGGAAAATTTTACATCAGAGGTTTCAAATATGAGCTCTATTTGAGCCCAGAGTGTGCAGGTACCTAAATATTATACCCTACCTCCTAAGCTAGGAACCTTTTCCTAAGCTAGTTTGTACCAATTAACAAATCTTAAGCAATTACCAATAAAGAATGAGTAGTTTGACCAAAACATTTTCTTCCAAAAAAGATGTGCCATGTTTGGGGCATGGTTGGGGCAGGGAGGAGGGCTTCAACAATTAATGCAACTCAAAATAGGAGGTTGGTGTGCCCAGTTTCCATTGCCTCATTCATCAAGAGAGTCTGTGTTGTGACTCTTGGAAGTCAGTTTTATTGCATGATGTAATGGAGAAAATAATGAAGATTACAAATTTTCTTTATACTTATGTTTTTTTAACCACTGCCAGTTTACAGATATTTAAGAAGTTGAAGCAAAGAGACTAGATTTAGTTTCTTTTAATTTAGCCAAATGGTTAGGTCCTGGAAATTTTTGAAGAAATGTATTAAAGTGTTTTTAGAATTAAAAAGTCTTAGATCCCACTTGGTAGACCTCCAATGGCCCTCAGAGCCTGCACACTTTTCCCTGATGCTATATAACAGAACTTTCTCTGTCCACTATAAAGGTGATGGTTTTGTACTCAAATTTAAACTTGACATGTACATTGAGAAGATGGTGAAATTGCTATTCTGTTTACAATGCTGAACTTCTCTGAGCTCAATGGAATAACAGATTTTAAGGAGTTACACAGTTATTTAGTGGAAAATAAGTCCTGGTTATGAAAGCAATTCATAGATCTTGGTGATTGAGTGTGAGTCATATTCTCTATGACTTTGGGATGCCACAAGATATGTGTGATTATAAAGCCCCTGACCAATGAGGGTGGCTCATTTTCAAACAAAACAAAACAACAGCCTTAAAACTTGTCCTGGGGCCCATGGGTGGCTCAGTCAGTTAAGCATCCAACTCTTGATGTCAGCTCAGATTTTAATCTCAGGGTCATGAGTTCAAGCCCCACTTTGGGCTCCAAGCTGGGCATGAAGCCTACTTAACAGAAAAAATAAGAGCGACATGCAGAAGAATGAACCTGGACCCCTTTCTTACACCATACACAAAAATAAACTCAAAATGGATGAAAGACCTAAACGTAAGACAGGACACCATCAAAATCCTAGAGAAGAAAACAGGAAACAACCTCTTTGACCTGGTCTGCAGCAAACTTCTTACTTGACATGTCTCCAGAGGCAAGGGAAACAAAAGCAAAAATGAACTACTGGCACCTCATCAAAATAAAAAGCTTCTGCGCAGCAAAGGAAACAATCAGCAAAACTAAAAGGTAACCGACGGAATGGGAGAAGATTTTTGCAAATGATGTATCAGATAAAGGGTTAGTATCCAAAATCTATAAAGAACTTATCAAATTCAACACCCAAAAAACAAATAATCCAGTGAAGAAATTGGCAAAAGACATGAATAGACACTTTTCCAAAGAAGACATCCAGATGGCTAACAGACCCATGAAAACATGCTCAACATTGCTCATCATCAGGGAAATACAAATCAAAACCGCAATGAGATACCATCTCACACCTATCAGAAAGGCTAAAATGAACTCAGGCAACGGCAGATGTTGGCAAGGATGCAGAGAAAGAGGAACCCTTTTGCACTGCTGGTGGGAATGCAAACTGGTATAGTCACTCTGGGAAACAATATGGAGGTTCATCAAAAAATTAAAAATAGAACTACCCTATGACCCAGCAATTGCACTACTAGATATTTATCCAAAGGATACAGGAGTGCTGATTCAAAGGGGCACATGCACCCCAATATTTATAGGAGCACTATTGACAATAGCTGAAGTATGGAAAGGGCCCAAAGGTCCACTGATGAATGTATAAAGAAGATGTGATATATTTACACAATGGAATATTACTTGACGATCAAAAAGACTGAAATCTTGCCATCTGCAACAACGTGGATGGAACTAAAGTGTATTATGCTAAGTGAAATAAGTCAGAGAAAGATAAATACCATATGATTTCACTCATATGTGGAATTTAAGAAATAAAACAAATGAACATAAGGGAAGGGAAACAAAAATAAGATAAAAACAGAGAGGGAGACAAACCATAAGAGACTCTTAAATATAGAGAACAAACTGAGGGTTGCTGGCAGGGTGTTGGGTGAGGGGCATTAAGGAAGACACTTGATGGGATGAGCACTGGGTGTTATATATAAGTGATGAATCACTAAACTTTATTCCTGAAATGATTATTATACTATATGTTAACTTAGATTTAAACTAAAAAACAAAAACAAAAAATACTTGTACTAAAACTATTATACCTATTAACACACAGTATTACTGAGCATTAGAGTTAACTACAGAAAGGAATCAACTGTGAAAGAAAAAGTACGTATTAATGGATGATTGTATTAGCTCTGCTTCCCTCTTCCAGACTCCTAAAGAGGGTCCTCCCATGTAACATGACCAATTCTTTTGGGCTTTTGGCATTCAGAATCAGGAAGAAAGAGAGCTGGGGGAAAAGATCTAAAGCACACACTCAGGGCTGGAGAACAACAGTTGGGCACATTTTGAAATACAATACAAGCAGCTATCTTGTGTGAGAACACAAGATGAGAGAAAAAAGAGATATGTTTAAGATATGTTGTTTGTTATTTACCTGCTTCACAGTGTTCGGGCTATGAGAATTTTTAAAGAATTATTTCAAAATTATACCTCAGATATTTGCCTGTGTATTTTGAATATGGTCCTGATCTAAGACTGGACCATGTGGGTCACAGATTTATAAACATCACACAAAATACTAATCTCAAACTATAGAAACTTCTGGACAAATTCTGAGTATTTGTAGCTATTTTATGAAATTGCAGAGATAAAAGCCTTAATCAGTAAAATAGCCTCAATCAGATTGTTAAGAGTTTAGAATGATGGAAACACTCTCCTATCCGCTAGAACAGTCCAGGGTGTAAATATCAGTATCCTCTTTAAATCGACCAATAAGGAACCATAGATAGAACAGTATAATTTTTTTTAACAAATAAAAGCTTATTGTATTGGCTTTAGAATTGCCTAATAATAAAAAAAAAAAAGTGCTTTGAATCTTGAATCACCAGTATCAGTAATAAAAAATAAAATATTCATAGAATAGGGTTGAAAACATGCTCTCAGGCCCAGAAGGCAGTGAAGAATCTGGTCCATCTACAACTTGAATAATCAGGGCTTGAGCAATTTACATGTTTTAGCTGGAAACAGTGAAAACTGGCTCTCTTCCAGTAATAATTTTTAAAAGAAGCACCTTGTATTTTTCTAGTCTGATGTATTAAAGTACTTTCGCAAACCTAATAACATGGTGCCAATTCAATGTAAAAGATCGGAGAGATGCTCCTCCTTTTCTTCAGAACGTTAAAATGTACCTTTTCCACATTTGTATTTGCTGAGATTAAGCTCTGTGTTTGGGAAGCCCTTGAGTAGAAGTGTCTCAGAAATAGAAAGCTCGGGCTCCCAAGGTTTCATTCATTTGGCTGACATCCCTGGAGCCCGTTCCTTGTGCAAGACACTGTACTCAGTGCCAGGCAGGTACACCGGCCTACGGGAGGTAGTTCCTGTTCTGAAGGAACCACTGTCCTGGCCAGGGAAGGGCCCAACTAGGGGTTCTAAACAAATAACCTAAAATATCACAGAGCGGCTGCACAGTTGACGTGCCTGAAATTACCCCAAAGACGAGGATCAGTCCACAAATGCAAAGTCTTCCTTCCATCTGATACGGGTCGCCACCCCACCTCTCAAGAAGAGCTGAAGCAGAGCTGCTGGGTCTAGAACTCATGGCCCCAGATTGTTAGGGGGCAGGTTGGCAAGGAAACACAAGAGGGGGAAGCGTTGGCTCAGGCGCGACCCCCGATGGCGACGCAACAGGCAGGGCGGGCGGGGGTCGGTTCGGCCCTCACCGTGAACTCAACGCAGGATGGAAGCATGAGGTGCTGTGGGCCTCGCCGTCGGACCAGAGGGTCTGTCAGCGCGTCGCGCGGCTTGGGTCTCAGGGTCGGGCTCTAGGCGAAGCCCCGCCCCCCCTTCCCCCCCACCCCCCGGCTCCTCCGCCCCCGCCCCCTAAGGCGCGCGAGCCGGTCCCGCGCGGCGCCAACCCTTTCCCGGGTCATCGCCCCTCCTCTCTTCCGGGCCGCGAGCCCCCCGCGCGTCGCCTCAAGGCTGCGCTCGCTCGCGCGCGCGCGCTCTCCTGTCCGCCCGCCCTCTCAGCGCGCGCTCGGCCGCCCGACGACGCGGGAGCCACACGCTCCGGACTAGGCTAGCTGCGCTCGCTACCGCCGAGCGCCGGCCCGCTGAGGCGGCGCCCTCGGTTCCCCGCCCGGAGACGGTCGGGGTCGCCAAATCTGCGGCCCCAGGGCGGCAGCGGTAAGGAGACCGGGACGGGGGAGGCGGACATGGTGGAGCCGAGGGCGCCGGGAGGAGGGTGGTCCCGGCGACCAGAGGCCACGTCGAAGGCTCGCGGCGGGCGGCGCGCCAGGGAAGGGGGAGGAGTGTGGGATCGAACCGGATTGCATCGGCCCTGCTCGGCAAGAAGGAAGGACTGTGGACCGAGGGGGGCGGCCCGAGAGGGTTTCCGCACGACCCTCGGCGGGTTGGGGACGGAGGAGACGCCGCCTCGAGGCTCCTGCCACGTTTCCACCGCGCGTTACCCTCCGCTCGGGGTGGGCGACAGCCTTGCTCCTTCCCACCACCCTTCCACCCTTTTCCCAAGCCGGGGACCCGGCTTGCTGTCCGGGGGGTCGCGCCTGAGGGGAGCGCCGTCCTGGAACCCAGGGCCCCCCGGAGGCTGGAACCTGGCCGGCGGCCGCGGACCGCCGGGCGAACGGGAAGACGCACCCCGCGAGGCTGTTTGCGGGGGAGGAGGGGAATGGGGCTCCAGGGCCCTTCCCCCGCTTAACTCGGGGAAAACCGCGATTGCAGAAGTTGGACGCGCTCGCAGGCCGTTCTTTCCAGAGTGGGTGGAGATGTTTGATGCCTACTCACCTAGCACTCTTAAAACCCAAGCGTGAGTGCTTAGCAGCAGGTTTTTGATGGCTTAAAAAGTCCGAGTCCCGGCCCCGTGGGAAATCCTGTCTCTCCTCCTCGCCCGGAGCCCGCTTTGTAACGCCGCGGAGGCTGGTCAAGGGCTCCTCACCCCTACGGCCGGGATCCCCGCTTCCTCAACCTTGGGAATGTCTATCAGGAATATTTGTTTCTAGAAACGGTTGCGATTAGCCTTTCGTTACAACACAAGGAAAAGTGCAAAGTTATAAACTCCTGGAAGGCTGAGCTTGGTTTTCCTTTGGATTTTGTGCACGAAGCTGTGAGCGGAGGAGCCTGTGGAACAAAGTAGAACTTGAGCCGCCGCCGCGGTGACTACGTCCCAGGATGACGTCACCGTGCGATATTTAAAATGGGAGCTTTTCGCTCGCGGTGTGGGTGGAGGAATTGCGGCTACTTAAGACGCCTTTGGTCTTACTGGACCTGCTTGCTTCCAGTTTCTCCTTCTCTGACTTTATAACTACCTCGTTTACCTTTTGGTACTCCCAGAATTCTAACTGGTGGGAGTGGGTTAATTTTTCTGCTATTCCAGGCATCATTCCTTCAAACCGAAAAAAAAAAAGTAATTCCATATGACTCATCCTGTGTTACAACCAATAGCAACCACTAAGTGGTTCTTTCCTTCCTTTTTTTTTTTTTTTTTTATTTTTGATAGGAAACAGAACAAAACAAAAATGAGAACAAAACCCTGAACTCAGATATGTAGAACATAATAGACAAATTTAATGAATGAGAAGAATGATCTAGTTAAGGATTCAGTACTTTAGTGTGGTTCCTTGTTTTCTTTGGTGAGATGGAAGCTAACGTAGTTCCATCAACAAGCAACTTTCATCTCAAACCGTATATTAAATTGCAGTGGGCTATCTTTTCCATCATAACGCGGTGGAATATAAATACAGCCTTATGAAGTGGAAATGGCTCAACATTTTTTTAGGAGTACGCCTCACAGCAGTTGCAGAAGGCAGAGATTGTGTGTACCTGCAAGCTCTTATATGCAACCTAGTACCTGTTGTCTGGTAGCTGGCATTCTGTGGTTCCAGGAGAAAGGTTTGGGTGTCTTCCCATCCAGGATCAGAGTGGGTATGGCTGCCAGCACACTTCTCAGATAACTAGAATTTCTTTCACAGTGAGATCCCTTGTTTGAATTTGCACAAGGAGTAAAGGAATCTCATTATGAAGAGGGATTTTAAGAGGTGTGAGAAAACAAACGTGTGAGAACACAAAAACTATCAGTTGGCTAGTTGGTTTTTATACTAAATATAGCAGACGCTGTATGTCTTTAATAATTGGCTCTGGAAAGGGTGATACTGCTTGGTAAATGCAGCATGTGAATAACTCCAAGTTACTTCCAGCAGCCAAATGAATGAGCTCATCGTGTAAAGCCAGAATATACATCGAAACAATCCCAGGACAAGGTTTTTGCCTTTATGGATTAATCAATGATAAATCAGATCTGCCATTCTTGAGGCAGTTCCAGAATGCAGCTACATCTCTGATTATTTCTTTTAGTTTGATTTTTCTGTAGATGACCCTGAATTTCTGCTCTCTTAAATATGTTTTGATAGAGCCACTATTTTTGGTCATATCTTTTAGGCAAATATATTTCTGTTCCTGAAAGAATGCTTATAATAGAAACTCACTGCTGAATTTTTTCTTTATGTGTAACAGCTTTGTTCAAATAGGATTCACCTAGCATACAACATACACATTTAAAATCTACAGTTCATTAGTTTTAGTATATTCACAAAGTTGTGCAGCCATCACCACAATCAATTTAGGACATTTTCTTCACCCTACAAGGAAACCCTATACTCACTGACATCTCTCCTCCTTTCCTCTATCACTCCTGCCCCTAGACCACCAACCTACTTTTTGTCTATGTAGATTTGCATATTCTGGAAAACTCCTATAAATGAAGTCATACAATGTTTGGTCTCTTGTAACTGCCTTCTTTCCCTTAACACAGTGTGTTTGAGCTTCACCTGTGTTGTAGCATGTACCAGTATATCATGCCATTCTTCTTTTTGTTGCTGAATAACATTCCGTTGCATGTATATACCACATTTATTTGTCCATCAGTTGACAAATGTCCATCAGTTGAACATTTGAGTGCTTTCACTTTTTGGCTGTTAGGAATAATGCTAATACTGACACTTGTGTACACGTTTTTGTGTAGAAGTAGGTTTTCATTTCTTTTGGGTATATATAGCTATGAGTGTAGAATTGATTGGTCTTATGATAATTCTGTCTAATGTTTTTAGGAATTGCCACTGTTTTCTATAGTAGCTATACAGTGCTGGCTTTCAAAGTGGACTTGTGTTTTAAAGTTCAAATTATTTCACAAAATTTTAAACTTAAGTTATTGTAGCTAAATGTTGACAAATTTAGTAAAAAGTATATACTATCTCTGATTTATTTTAGCCAACAGGAGCAATTTGGTGTGCTCTCTTTATTGAACTTCACAAAGCTAAGTGATACGGTTTTTAGATAGTATTATTATAAGGTCTTTATGGTATAAATTAGTGGTTATTTTCCCTCTTCCAGATCTGAGCCAATGAAACAGAAGATAAAAGAAGGGAAGCTGTGGAGGAGGGGTATTTTGCAGAGCTTTATCTTCCAGTTTTTATGTTCCGTTTTTTGAGAAAAACTGTTTTATCTTTGCAGGGAAAGATGAAGAACGAAATTGCTGCTGTTGTCTTCTTTTTCACAAGGCTAGTTCGAAAACATGATAAGTTGAAAAAAGAGGCAGTTGAGAGGTTTGCTGAGAAATTGACTCTTATACTTCAAGAAAAATATAAAAATCACTGGTATCCAGAAAAACCATCAAAAGGACAGGCCTACAGGTAAAGGATTAAATTGGACAGTTGCATTGGACTAAGTGGAGAGGCTGATAGCACCTGAAATGAGTGCAAGGCCAGAGGACTGAGGGGGTATCCAGTCCATTTCTTTCACAGTTTATCTGCAAAATACAGAACTCTGGGGTGACTTTGGCATTTTTTTCCTTACACATTTTAAAATACAAGTATTTGTTGTTGGTGTCCCACTGTCTGGACTTGGGAGGCCAGTACTGTTGGCTTATGGGAGTTAGTCTTGTGATTGTAGTTTGGTTTCTGCTTGAGTGGATTTCTTTATGTCAGGTACTTGAGGGTTTTCACAATTCTAGAAGATCCCTAAAACCTATCCATAAATGGACACGGTAAGAGTTGAGAGAAATGAGTTTCTTTGTTTCTACAAGTGAATTACGTGTTACACATTTTTGGAAAAAATAAAAGTTTTATGGCAAAAGAGAACTGAGTATTAGACACCTAATGCATTTTGACACAAGAATAATTGCATTTATACTATGCATAATTCTTTACGGTAGAAACCACTATAACTTTTATTGATGAAGATAATTTGTTATGATCTACAACTGGTAAATATTAGCTCTGCGTTTTAAAGTCAGGTCTCACTGACCCTAAATTCTTTAGGGCTTCTGCATACCACAGTTTAACCACTGCCTTGTCTCTGAGAGGGAAAATAACTCTCACTTGCAGCTATCTGTTGTACTCTGGTTTATAAGTTACATTTTTAGGGGCGCCTAGGTGGCTCAGTTGGTTAAGCATCTGACTTCGGCTCAGTTCATGATCTCACAGTTCATGAGTTCAAGCCCCACTTCAGACTCTGTGCTGACAGCTCAGAGCCTGGAGCCTGCTTCAGATTTTGTGTCTCCTTCTCTCTCTGCCCCTCCCCTGCTAGAACTTTCTCTCTCAGAAATAAGTAAACCTTAAAAAAAAAAGTTACATTTTTAGCTTAAAGAGCAGGCTCCTGCAAACATGTCCTGGCATGCTAATTCCCTGGACCACTGTATTGAGAACCTAGATTCTACTAAATGAACTCAGCTGTCAAACCGTGCCCCATTTGTGGAGGTGGCCACAAAAAAATAAAACAGTGTGACTACAGAAATTCTTTTATTTATGCATATTGCTGCCCCCATCAGCACTTCTGTGCTTTGATGTAAAAAGGACTTCATTTCATTTGCTGAGCTGTAGCAAGTGCAAGACTATTCAGGGAATCTACAAGGGAAGTGAAAATATGATTTGTTTAGTTCTCATTTCCTAGAAGCCACAGGTGAGCATGTATTCTATTGAAAAGAAAAGAATCAAATTTATTGATGTATTTTCCTCTTCATTTTATTTCCTAGTAAATTGGAAAATGTGGCGAATTAAAGTAGAAATGTGGATGTTCTATATAAAGCAGACTCAATATATTTTTTATCTTCTCGCTTGATTCTCTTAATTTTTTCTGCACATCTTCATATCTGATAGAGTGAACAGCTTTTTTAAGTTAGAGCTGTTGAGGCTTTTACACTGATGTAATTGACATTGGACAAAGACTTTTGGAAGTGCCAAGACAACTTTTACTATTACTGAAAAAGGAGACACTGTCAAGTAAATGCTTAAAGGTCAGACAGTGTACAGTTTCATTTCCATTAATTCTAAAAACTTGAGGAAAAAAAATTAGCTAAACAGGATTAAATTGGCATATGATCAGAAGTATCATTATTGAGTCATTTTGAAGCTGTCTTTGAAGTAGAAAACTATTAGACTTAATGGTGGGTTGTTACTATTATAAAAATGAATAGAATATAGGATTAACCAGTAAGAGTCTTGAATCCATAGAGTAGGTTGTAAGTGTTCATTTTCTTCTAAAGTGTTTATAAATTAAAATAGTTTCTCCACAGTATATACAAATAAGAGGCGTTTATAGGGCAATTTGGCAATATTATCAAGATCTGTAAAAATACTCCTACTCTTTGAACAGTAAGTCTCCTAAAAATCTCTTCCAGAAGTATAATCAGAAATGCAGATAAATATGTATGAATATGGATGTTTCTTTATAATTGCAAAAAATTGGAAATAACTGTCAACATTAAGTAAATGATAGACTATTTTTATGCAACTTTTAAAATCTTGTTTTTGAAGACTGGCTAATGGATGAGTAGTCACAGTATAAAGAGTTTAAAAAAACAGCACAAAAATATGTAAGGTATGCAAATTTTGTTGAAGCAGAGTCTCTAAGCATCTTTATTTACATATATATTTTTTAAGCTTAGAGTCTACATCATCCTTACTGTAGATAACAAAAACACATACATCTAACATCTATCTTACCTATAACTGCTTTTGATCCTAGGGCACATGAGGCTTTTGAATCAACTTACACAGCACTACAATTTGTAAACATAGGACCATCTTAAATAAAGGAACAAATAGCATCTTACCTGCATAAAATAATTTTTTCACTCTGAATTGCTTACTTGTTAATGGTGATGTTAAGATTAGTACAGACAGAATAGGGTATTTAATAAAAGAGATTTTAGAGTCTTGTCCAGATTTGACCCTTGAATTCACCACTTTCTAGTTGTGATGTTGGGCAAAATACTCAGACTCTGCCACCTTTTTTTCTTACAGTGGGGAAGTGGTATCTAACTTACAGAATAATATGAAAATTAGAAGAATTAATACATGCGAAGCATCTAGTAAACTGTCCATTTTATAGTAAACTTTGAGAAAGAATTATTTAGAAATCTGTATTCACTGTTAATGAGAATTTTTTCACTGTTCTAAATGAAAATTGAAATCAACTAATAAAATAATTTTTAAAACTTTAAATAGCATGTTTTTCTATTCATACTGTTTTATTTAATGGTATAATTACTATTTTTCAGCAAACTTGTATGTTCCATATTTTAGAACTTTGGATCTGAGGAAGAAGTGAAATGACTTAATCGGAATTCACCCAATAAATAAGTGCTGGGACTGGTACTAA
The DNA here is from genome assembly GCF_023721935.1 of Panthera uncia. Lineage (NCBI taxonomy): Eukaryota > Metazoa > Chordata > Mammalia > Carnivora > Felidae > Panthera > Panthera uncia. The sequence continues at coordinate 25,454,678 of NC_064810.1, forward strand.
AACCTGGGTTCTCATGATTGATTTCTTAGTTGTAGGCAGTAAATACTTTTATTGTACCCACCATTTCTGTTACATAATCAAAATGCTTAAATTAGTATGTATTTTTGCGTTCATCCTGGGAGCCATCTTTGAGCATTCCATTAGGTAGAGGTGGTAGTTCTTAGGTTTAAAAAATGGAACAGAGGCTATATTGGTTTAAAATTTTTTTTCAAAAAAAAATTTTTTTTCAGTTATTTTGACAATTTTTTTTTTTTATGAAAACCCTTTGGTAACAAATAAATGAGATAAGCCAATAATACTTTGGATTGTATTTTAATCTTAACTATGTGATATGAATAGTTCTGTGTCTTAGACTGATTCTGTATTTTAGAACAATGATAGGTGTTTCTTAACACTTATTATCTGGGATGTATATGCAAGGAAATGATCAAATCACAAGAATTTGAAAATATTTTAAACATTGGTTAAGGTCTTTTGTTAGTTGTGGAGATTTTGTTATATAGTAACTTGGCCTATTAATACTACCTTTAGAGCTCTAAGTAATTTCATGCAACTAATACTCCTTGCTCATTTCATGGACCTGTGAGATTGAGTAGTTTCTGGCTAAGATGAGGTAGAGCCAGTTCTTCAGATTTCTCTGGGCTCGCACAGAAGCCCTCCTCTTTCCACCAGGCTGAGTAGTCTTGTTGATGCTTCCTCTTTGCCTTTAGTTCGCATTTATTATCTACTTAGGATACATATGCTCCAGCATTCTCCGCCAGGGTTTGTTTGTTTTAAATTCACATTGGCAAATACTAGTAATATAATGAAGTTTATGATTAAGATTCAATTAAAGCTATTAACATTATTCTACTTTGTTGTAGATGCATTCGTGTCAATAAGTTTCAGAGAGTTGATCCTGATGTCCTGAAAGCCTGTGAGAACAGCTGCATCTTGTACAGTGATCTAGGCTTGCCAAAGGAACTCACTCTGTGGGTGGATCCATGTGAGGTGTGCTGTCGGTAAGTTCTTGAGTGTGCCAGCTGAGAGGATTACCATGCTAGAACTGATTTTATGAAATTCTCTCAGGTATTGCCTGCCTGTGTATCTTTATGGCCAGGTTTTTGCTTTCTCAGTTGTTAATTTTGTAAAGTAATCTGAAGGTGAAGGGCTGGTTACATTCCTGTTTTACAGCTAAAGAAACTTACAGCTTAAACTTACTTACAGCTAAAAACTTGGGGCACCTGGGTGGCTCAGTTGGTTAGGCATCCGACTTTTGCTCAGGTCATGATCTTGCAGTCTGTGAGTTCAGTCCCCGTGTTGGGCTCTGTACTGACAGCTCAGAGCCTGGAGCCTGTTTCGGATTCTGTATCTCCCTCTCTCTGCACCTCCCCTGCTCACGCTGTCTCTCTCTCAAAAAAGTAGGTAAAGAATAAAAAAAAAAAAATTTAAGAAACTTAAAAACTGATTGGGCAGGGTTTTTATGGTTCTACCAAGAAGTTTATTATACACCAAAAAGCAGAATTTAGATAGCTAGACTCCTATAGGTCAATTATTTTCTTTCATTGGTGGTGTGCATGTCTTTCCTGTCTTCAGATAAGAAAATAATTCCAAGTAGTACTGGATAATAACTTTTGGTTGGGGTGCCTGGGTGGCTCAGTTGGTTAAGCTTGGTTTTGGCTCAGGTCATGATCTCACGGTTCATGAGTTCGAACCCTGCATCCGGCTGTGTGCTGGCAGCACGGTGTCTGCTTGGGATTCTCTCTAACTCACTCTCTCTCTCTCTCTCTGCCCTCCCCTCCCTCTCTCTCCAAATAAATAAATAAACATTTAAAAAGTAATAATAATAACTGGGGCGGGGGGGTTCTGTTTGTTTCTACTCTTGCCTCCCTCTCTCTTTTTGGTTTTTAAGTGACCAAGTAATATTTTCATGGTTTTGTTTTTATAACGGAGATTATTTCTACTCTTCTAATGAGCAGAATTATACATAGGTGAGTGTTAGGTATGATATTTAATTGAATTCCATTCATTCTAAAAGCATTTATTGTGGACCAGGCATTCTTAGTTTTGGGGTTTTAAAAAAATGAAAGTAGCATTCTGCTATCAGGTTGTTCAAAGTGTAATAAGGGAGAAGAAAGAACAAGCAGATTACAACAGGGTGATTTATACTATAATAGATATATGTATAAAATGCAGGAGTTGGTGGCACAAAGAGAACGTTACTGCCTCTGCTGGGCAGTACTCTGCTGAGTGATATGTGAGCTGGGTGGAGAAGGATGCAGTTGACTAGGTGACAAAGTGGGAAGGACATTTCCATGCAGGAAGAAAATAGGATGAGTAAATTCTTGGAATCCCTGTGAGTGATTTCCTACAGCTGTTCCTTTAAGGTGTTTCTCTTTGGTTTTAAGTGCACTTCACCTGTTGACTATAGTAGAGATACTTTTTGATGCAACCATAATATATTCCAAAGGTAGACTATGGAATTTGATCTGATCTTCAACAATAAAAGTAAAGATGATGACATGTCATGCCAAAAATACATGGTAATTCTTCCACCAAATTATTCTGGACCACAATGGAGTTATTTGGTAAAAGCTGCTGTTATCAGCTTATTCTGTGGGAAACTTAGGTACTAGATTCTTCAACACTTCTTCTCAGAAAAAAGGAGAGCAAGACATCTCAAGTTGTGGTCCAAGAAGGTCAAACATTTTTAGATTCTGGGACTAATTAAGGACTCCTTAAGCCAAGGTGAGACTTTATAGACTTTGGCCACTGAACCCCTGCTGAGGACCTTAGTATACAAGAAATAGCACAAAGTGACTATATTGAATTGCTTACTTTTTTATTAGGCCTGCACTTAGATCCTGACTCTTATTTAACACACAGTTCTTTTAGTTGGTTACATAGGTTTTCAGCCATAAAAATTATAAGCAGTGTTGGAAAGGGGCTTTTTCATGTAGTTATAAAACTACCAAAAAAAAAAAATACCATGTAGTCTTAATGTGGAGACAGGAGCAAAAAAGCTAAAGAGTTGGCACAAATGTATTATCACCCAATCAAATAATGAGTATTATTTAATATAATGATCCTGAGTCATTAGGGAAATGTTTCTATGTCCAAAGATGTGTTTAAGAATTTGGATAATTGTAGGGACTCCTGGCTGGCTCAGTCAGTTAAGCATCTGACCTCAGCTTCGGTCATGATCTTGAGGTTTATGAGTTCGAGCCCCGCATTAGGCTCTGTATTCACAGCTCAAAGCTTGGAGCTTGCTTCAGATTCTGTGTCTCCCTCTCCCTGCCCCTCCCCTGCTTGTGCTCTCCCTGCCCCTCAAATAAATATTTTTAAAAATTTTAAAAAAAGGTTGGATAATTGTATAAACATTTTGGACATATTTATTTGAAATGACTTAACTAAATCTTGGCACCTGAAGATGAAAACTCTAAATAGCTATTCTACTTAGGTGGATACTTCATTGCTTAATAATGCCAGATAATGAAAAATTATTGTTCCTTCATGTTATTAATATAAGAAAATGTTTGCATTCAGTAGCTTTATAATAATTTTACATATAAGTAAAATTTTGCCAACAATTGACTGTGATGTGATATTTTTTCACAGCTAATAGAAGTTACCCTCAAGGGCACCTGGGTGGCTTGGTAGGTTAAGCGTCCAACTCTTGGTTTCGGCTCAGGTCATGATCTCACAGTTTTGTGGGTTCAAGCCCCATGATGTGCTCTGCGCTAGCAGCACAGAACCTGCTTGGGATTTTCTCTCTCTGCCCCTCTCTATTTCTGTCAAAATAAATAAATAACAACAACAACAAAAAGAAATCATCTTCATTATGTGATAACAGAACTCCAAAAAGAAAGATGTGCTAGTGATTGAGTAGAGGTGATTGCTCTAAGTTAATAGAGGAGATTGCAATATTGATTAGTACTTTGGGACCAAAACTATAGAGATAAACATTCTGAAAATTAAAGCTGATCTAGCAGTTATATAATAGAACAAATATCTGAGTCATTAATAATAACTCATTGGTACACTAGAGACTAAAGTTATGAAAAAATTGAAATGCACTCAAAAAGAACATTTTTCATAGTATGACTGAGTTATTCCATCAGTATAAAATATTGGAAGTGTGCAAGGAGTGTTGATGTAGTTAAAAGGTTATTGTTTAATGAACTATGTGAGGAGATACAAAATAGATAATGGATCCTTCCTACAAAGAGAATGCCTGCGAATGGGTGGCAGCTTTATTATCCACTCAACATTCTATACCTTTTTTTTTTTTTTTTTTAGAATTTCTATTATCCTTTTCCTGATCTAGAGCATTAGACACTATTAATGTTTCAAATTAACTAAATGGACTTAATATTTAGCAGCATGTGGTTGAAAAATGGAAAGTTTAAAAGTTGTCCGTTACTAATTGTAAGGCATTAACTGCACACTCTAATGTTAAAATAATCAACAGCTTCACTTAATATGAGAACCCTCATACCCAAAATACTACAGAGGGAGAGATGCAGAACCTAATTGAACTAGCTGATCCTTCATTAGATGTCTGCCCTTGATTTAGGTTTCAGTTTCTACAGAGGCAGGGATTTTTCTCAAATTGCCTGCCTTTCTGTTTTACTTGGATTTTGACTCCATTAATGGGCAAAAACTGAAGGTTGGCCTAAGCCCCTTGTTAATATTGCTGACATTATTAACATGAATTAAGCTTTGTATTGAAATGTGTTAAGTCTTTAATATATGGGCAGGACGGAGAAGTAAATTTCCATTGCTAAAACTATATTATAGTTTTAAACTTGAAATTATAGTACAGGAATTCTGTGTTGTGAAAAATTTGCCCAGCTTCTCAGGCATCTTCTACCAGAGAATCACTAGCTGAAAACCAACCAGTACCCAGTCAGCTCTCAGCTTTCTTGCCTAACAGACAGAAAACCAAGGCCTAGACATGTTAAATGACTTGCCCCTTGTTACAGAGCTAGTTAGTGGAAGAGCCAGAACCAGAAACATGTTCAGTGCTTTTTCCACCATCTAGCAACTCTTTTTATGAAGTAAACTGGAAAAGAATAGAAAAGGAAGTTATGTCCCATATTAGGTAGCATTTATGGCCCCCTTTCAGCCTGTGTGAGAATGGAAGACAGCACAGCTATCTAAAAAAATAGAACTCACCTGTGAGACTGCATGATTTCTGTAAAACTTTCAAAGGCTTTATTGCAGTTTGGCCTTTTACTTATTGTACATATCCTGATTCAGAAATAATTTGAGATAAGGGTTATCTCAAAATGAAATTAATTTACATAGTTAAAATAAACCCTGTTTTTCTGTCAAGGTTGTTTTTGTTTTTTTAAGCTTAAAATCACTTTGTCTTTCTAACTTTAATCATATGTTGTATAAGAACTGCTTAACAATCCCATTTCCTTTGTCCTTAACACTTACTAGAAATAGTTTCATAGTGTATATGCTGTATAGTCTGTGTAAATAAATTTGTGGGTTTCTCCTATGCTCCACATAAAAACTACTGGTTTTACTATTCTTTATGTTATTTTCCCTCATTGCAGAATTTATTTTCCTTTTCTTTTTTCTATTTTTTTTTTTAACATTTATTTATTTTTGAGAGACACAGAACAAGACAGAGCACAAGCAGGGGAGGCACAGAGAGAGACACAGAATCCAAAGCAGGCTCCAGGCTCCGAGCTACCAGTACAGAACCCCATGCAGGGCTCAAACCCACAAACTGTGAGATCATGACCTGAGCCAAAGTTGGATGCTTTAACTGACTGAACTGCCCATGCGCCCCCCTCCCGCCTTTTTTTTAGTAATCAACAGCCAAAGTTACATATGCCAATTATTTTTCTTAGCTCAAGGCTTTAAAAATATTTTGGCAGAATTAAAAGGCTCATTTTACTTTTTTCAAAAAATTAAGATGAGAAGTTTTCCTGGTAAGCAATATAATTCAAGCAAAACCCCTTTGTTTTCCTCAACAGTAGTGTTTGTTTTCCAGTTGTCTCAGTTCTCATTTTTGTCAGTGTGGATATAGGCAACTCAGACCCTCTTTTAATTTAATAATGGTAAAGTAAATCTCAAAGGAAATGTCCAGTTGATTTGTGACTTGAATCACTAGTATCTATATTATAGTAGTCAGCTAAAAATACATTAGAAAATCTTACTATATAAGCCAGGTTAATGGTACATACAAAAATGTCATCAAAACAGTGAATTTCTCATAGATATTTTAAACAACTATTTTTGTTAGGAGGCAGTGGGAAAGAAAATTGAAGAGAATAGAATCACTTATTATTTGCACGTAAGTAGGCCAGAAGTAGAAAATCATGGCCGACCTGTTGGCCTGTAGGTGGGTTACGTAGGGTTAAGTTCTGGGAGTGTTCCTTCTTTGCTTTGGACCGATGGCATGTCCAAGCCTGTTTAATTGTTTTTATGGACAATTTCTTGCTTTTGTTGATAGTGCTTCAAGGTGTGTGAATTTGTTTTTTTAATTTTTAGGTATGGAGAGAAAAACAATGCATTCATTGTTGCCAGCTTTGAAAACGAGGATGAGAACAAGGATGAAATCTCCAAGAAAGTTACTAGGGCCCTTGATAAAGTTACCTCTGATTATCATTCAGGATCCTCTTCTTCAGATGAAGAAACAAGTAAGGAAGTAGAAGTGAAACCCAATTCGGTGACTACAACCCCAAGTCCTGTGTACCAGGTAACCATGAATCAGCTCTCTATTAAAGGTCATGAGCAGGGCTTGCCATGTCATTCCAGGTAGTCCTGCTCATGTTTGGGGTTTCTGATTTGAGATTTTGAATCCCGGTTCTTGCTTTTGTGCACTAAAGGAAGCTGCTCCTCTGAGATGTAAGTAGACATCCTGAGTCACTTTATCAAGGGTCTGCTTTACTACTACTCAATAAGTAGGATAAAAACATTCTATTTATTTATTTTTTAGGATGAATATATATTTTTAATTTTAACAATATATTCATAAACATTTATGTATTTTTAAATTTTAATTTGATTTTTTAAATTTAATATATATATACTTAATTTTTGACTTGAGAGAGCAAGCGAACGGGGGAGAGGGGCAGAAGGAGAGACTGAGAATCTTAAGCCAGCTCCTCATCCAGTGCAGAGCCCAACTCAGGGCTGGATCTCACAACTTTGAAATCATGACCTGAGCCAAAATCGAGAGTTGAACACTCAACTAGCTGAGCCACCCAGGAGCTCCTAGAATAAGTATATTTTAAAAGGTGTGTCAAAGAGAGGCCCCTGGGTGGTTCAGTTGATTAAGTTTCTGACTCTCTGTTTCAGCTCAGGTCATGAATTCGTAGTCTGTGAGTTTGAGCCCCACATCGGGCTCTACACTGACAGCTCAGAGTCTGCTTCAGGTTCTCTGTCTTTCTCTCTCTCTTTGCCCCTCCCCTGCTCTTGCTTGCACTCTCGCTCACTCTCTCAAAAATAAACAAACATTTAAAAAAATGTGGCAAAGAATAGAAAAAAACTGTGGTGATAAAACATTCCTGATATTTTAAAAATCCTTATTGTATTAAAAAATAGGTATTCATTTTTTGTAGCCTTCAGCACTTCTGATTAATACCATTGGGTTTAACTTTATTCTCCCCACGATTAAAGAGAAACTTCACTGAATAATACAGGAGTTAATTTTTCACTCAAGTCAAAACAATATCTCCTTTACTTACAACAGTGGAAGAGTTACATAGCTACCAGGCACACACTTACAAATTTGTCCACTTATTTATTATTTATACCCCACACACCAAAGAACGTTTAACATACTTTTAAAAATTCTTGGAGTGCCTGGGTGGCTCAGTAGGTCCAACTATTGATTTTGGCTGAGGTCATGGCCCCATATCAGGCTCTGCACTGGGCATGGAGCCTGCTTAGGATTCTCTCTGTCCCTCTCCTGCTCACAGGCACTCCCTCTCTGAATGAATGAATGAAATATATATATTACATATATATAAATATATATAAGCAGTTCAGTAGGGAAAGTCTTCAAGAACTGGTACTAAAACAACTGGATGGTCTATATGGAAAAAAATGAACCTAACTGCTATTTAATCTACTTAATATACTCTTAATATACACACATATATGTATACATATATATATACACACACACTTTTAATACAATAATAGTCTTCAACAGAAAAGATAAGTCAAAAAATGTTAGGAAATCTATTCAGTTGAGCCTTATTTGTACTTTTTTCCTATTTTGAGGGTTGTTTTTTTAAGTTTTTTAATCTATTTTGAGAGACAGAATGAGCTGGGGAGGGACAGAGAGAGAGTGGGGACAAAGGATCCGAAGCAGGCTCTGTGGTGACAGCAGAGAGCCCGATGAAGGGCTCAAATTCATTAACCATGAGACCATAACCTGAGCCAAAATCGGACACTTAACAACTGAGCCACCCAGGCACCCCTGAGTTTATTTAAAAATGTACCTATTTTTATTAATTTCACCTTATTAATTAGACGTGATGAAACATATCCAACATATGGAGTGTAGGATTTGGGCTACAATGAGAATTTCAGCCTAATGAGTAAGAAATTAGTGTTTTAAGTATGAGAAACTAAATCTTTACATTCACCATACATTTATATAATGAACATACTTTCAGTATACCTTAGTCTTTTATTTCTCTGGGGTTTTGTTTTGTTTTGTTTTGTTTTGTTTTTTCAGTTGTTGAATTATCCTTCCCAGGCTTGTGAGGGAAATTAGGTCTGATGATTATCATATTTTTAGGGATATATCTATATATGCATATTGTAAGATAACATGCACTTTTAAAAAACAACTTAAAGCAGTGTAAAAGAGTATGTATGATATATTCTCCAAATTACTGTTAAATTGCCTGGAATTCATTCACACATGGCAATTTTCATATTCAGAATTTTATTGTTACTCAACAAAGCAAGAAAGTAAGTCTTAAATTGAACTGATTGCTGCAGATTTTTTACAAGTAAATTGACCTTTAATTTTTAGATTTTCCTTTTAAATTAAATTGTATTTATTTCTCCCCATGTTAAGAAACTTTTAGGGTAAAATTAAACAAAGGCATGGAAATTGAAGTGTCTTTTGTGTGCTTTTAAAATAAAATATTTTTCCTTGACAATTTTTCATAACAGAGAAGCTTGACTGTTATAATCTATTGTGTAGAAAGCTGGTGCAAGTGACCCACTTTAATCTTTTCTTCCTATTCACTTTTTCATCTTGAACCTGATACTGCTGAAAGGTTTTAAAAGGGGAGTTTTCAAAGTAAAGATAAAAAGTTCCTAGGTTAGGATCTTTTTTCTCTTAGAAGTCCATTTTTTGAAAGATACCCCAGGAAATTACTAATTAAGAAGTCAAGATTATATGGGGTACCTGGGTGGTTTTAGGTGGTTGAGCGTCCAACTTTGGCTTAGGTCATGATCTCACAGTCTGTGAGTTCGAGGCCCACGTCAGGCTCTGTGCTATCAGCTCAGCCTCGAGCCTGCCTCAGATTCTGTATCTCCTCTCTCTGCCCCCTCCCCTGCTCATGCTGGGTCTCTGTCTCAAAAACAAATAAACGTTAAAAAAAAATTTGTGTGTGTGAAGAAGTGAAAATACTTTCATTTCTCCCCAAATTGATCTATAGATTCAAGGTCAGTGTCAATCAAAATCCCTACAAGCCTTTTTCTAGAAAGTGAAAAATTGATTCTAAAATTTATAAAAAGGAGAATAAAGTTAGAGGCCTTACACTAATATAAAGCCATTGGTGCCTGAGTGGCTTAGTCAGTTAAGCATCCGACGCTTGATTTCAGCTCAGGTCATGATCTGGTCCATGGGATCAAGCCCTGCATAAGGTTCTGTGCTGACGGTGAGACTGCTTATGGTTCTCTCCCTTCCCTGTCTCTCAAGGTAAATAAATAAACTTTAAAAAAAAAAAAAAAAAGTGTAGATTTAAAGATACACAAATATAGATTTTTTTTTAATTTTTTTTTCAACGTTTTTTATTTATTTTTGGGACAGAGAGAGACAGAGCATGAACGGGGGAGGGGCAGAGAGAGAGGGAGACACAGAATCGGAAACAGGCTCCAGGCTCCGAGCCATCAGCCCAGAGCCTGACGCGGGGCTCGAACTCACGGACCGCGAGATCATGACCTGGCTGAAGTCGGACGCTTAACCGACTGCGCCACCCAGGCGCCCCGATACACACATATATTAATGGAACAAAATAGAGACTCCAGAAATAGACTTACATATGTTCAGTCTTTTTTTTTTATTACTAAAGTATCAAAGCCGTTCAATAGGGGAAAGTCTTCAAGAACATGTACTAAACCAATTGGTTAGTCTATTTACGGAAAGAAATGAACCTAACTACTATCTGACATGATACACACAAAAAAATTAATTTGAGATAGATCATAGACCCAAACATAAAAGCTAACTAACTCTGACACTTTTAGAAGAAAATACAAAAAGGTATCTTTATTATTTGGGATAAGCAAAGATTTCTCCCAAGGGATATAAAAAACACAAGAAAAGAACTTGATAAATTTGACTTCACCAAAATTAAAAATCTTTACTCATCAAGACAAGCCATTAAGAAAATTAATAGGCAAAGCATAGACTGGGACAAAATATTCTCAGTACATACATCAAAGGACTTGTTTCCAGAATATACTTTGTAAATCATTCCTATAAATCAATAATAAGAGACAAATGACCCAATTAAAAATAATGGACAGAAGATGAGAGTAAACACTGTACAAAAGAAGTTATATAAATGTCCAGTAAACACATGAAAAGGTGCTTAACCTTATTTATCATCTGGGAAATGCAAATTAAAACCACAATGAAACACTGCTTCCAGAATGGCTGAAATTAAAGTCTAACGCCACCAACTGTTGGCAAAGATGTGAAGTAGCTAGTCATAAACTGTTGGTGAGAGTATAATGTGGTACAACTTTGGAACCTCTGGAACTTGTTAAATATGCATCTACCCTATTACCCAACAATTATACTCTTAAGTATTTAGAGAAATGAAAATATTTACAAAGCCATGTATTACAATGTTTATAGCAGCTTTTTTCATAATAGTAAAATGGAAAACAACCCAAATGTCCATTAACAAGTGAATGGAAGAAAAATTGTGAGGTATTCACAAAATAGAATAATGGTCAACAATAAAACAGGAAGAACTAATAATACTAGACACAATATGGAAGGACCCCAAAAACATTTGGTTGAGCAAAAGAATTTTGCCATACACAAAGAATACATGCTGGCTGATTTTTATTAAAGTTCACAGACGGAAAACTCTGGTGATGGAAATCAGAACAGTGGTTGCCTGTGGTGTATTAGGATTAACTAGAAAGGGTAATGTAAGCTCCAGAATTTTGTCGTCTTTCTGACAGTTTTAAAACCTTACCAGCACCCCAGTGTAAAAAGAAATGAAAACATTGTATTTTTCTGTTTGTTTTATAGGCCAATTATTTGAACTCTAAATTCTGCCTTATTTCCCCATTATTATATATAATCAAGAATTAACTGTACTGGGGTGCCTGTGTGACTCAGTCAGTTAAGCATCCAACTTTGGCTCAGGTCATGATTTTGCGGTTCACAAGTTCAAGCCCTGTGTCGGGCTCTATGCTAACAGTTCAGAGCCTGGAGCCTGCTTTTCTGACTCTGTCTCCCTCTCTCTGCCCCTCCCCTGTTAGTACTCTGTCTCTCTCTCTCAAAAATAAATAAAAACGTTAAAAAATTTTTATTAAAAAAGGAATTAACTGTACTAAGGTTTTTCATTGAAGCATTATTTTATTTGTTGTGCATTGTTTTTTAATAGTAAAACATTGAAAACAGCCTAAATGTTCTATCAGTAGGACACCAGTTAATTTAGTTATGGCATAGTCATTGCATTACATCTAGCTGTAAAATAATGAAAAAGGACGTTATGTATTGATATGAATGTCTTTTAAAATGTGTGTATAGATGTATGCCTAACTATTATATGCATGGATTAATTCTAAGGGTATACACAAAAAAAAAATAGTGTAAGTTGCCTCTAAAGGGTAATTGGGTAGCCAGTAATCAGATAAAGAGGGACTTTCCATGTATATGCTTTTATACCTTTTGTATTTTCTATCACATGAATGTAATTGTATACAGACTATAAGTTTTAAAATACCTGTACTAAGAGGAACAGATTAGAAATCAGAGAATTCAGGGGCACCTGGGTGGCTCAGTTGGTTAAGCATCCCACTCCTGATTTCGGCTCAGTCATGATCCCATGATTTGTGGATTCAAGCCCCTCATCTGATCAGTGCAGAGCCTTTTGGGGATTCTCTCTTCCCCGTGTGCTCTCTTTCTCTCCCTCTCACTTTCTTTCTCTCTTCTCTTCTCCCTCAAAAAGAATAAACATTTTAAAAAGAAAACTCAGAAACACATAGTCACAAGGTACAGCATTCTTAGCAGGGGTGTACAAAATTGCTGATAACTTTTTGAGTAATGTGGACTTGATGTCCCATTTGACTTAGGGGATAATCTAAGACTGTAGTTCCAAAACACAAACTGGCTGCGTCAGAATCACCTGAAGTGCGGTCAGAGTACCTGGCCTCTATTCCTAAAAGATTGTTATTGTTCAGTTAGACCAGGACTAGGGCATAAATATATTTTGTGTTTAAAAGCTTTTTTAGGTGACTTATTAAACAGCCAGCTGTGGAAACCACTGGTCTAAAACATGATGTGTCCTTTCAGGCTTCCATTCATTCTGTTTTGATCTTTCCTGCTTGTTTTAGAGTGCTGTGTTTTTTATTCATTTTCATTCATTAAGAAAACTAATCAGGGGCACCTGGGTGGCTCAGTCGGTTGGGCGGCCAACTTCAGCTCAGGTCATGATCTCACAGTTAGTGAGTACAAGCCCTGCATCGGGCTCTGTGCTGACAGCTCAGAGCCTGGAGCCTGCTTCTGATTCTGTGTCTCCCTCTCTCTCTCCACCCCTTCCCTGCTTGTTCTCTGTCTCTCTCTCTCTCAAAAATAATAAACATTAAAAAAAAAATTAAAAAAGAAAAAACTAATCAATCACCTACAATATATGAAATTTCTAACATATTTAGATCTGACCATAGGAATGTTATTTAGACCTACACTTAAGGGTAGGGTATAGGTGAGTGGTTTTGTTTTTCTTTAGTGAGTAATCTGGAAGTTCACCTAAGTTTATTACATAATGTGACTGATTTTTCCTCTGAATTAACTTACTGCTTTCTCTTTCATGCAGATTTCAGAATTGATATTCCCACCTCTTCCAATGTGGCACCCTTTGCCCAGAAAAAAGCCAGGAATGTACCGAGGGAATGGCCATCAGAATCACTACCCTCCTCCTATTCCATTTGGTTATCCAAATCAGGGAAGAAAGAATAAACCGTATCGCCCAATTCCAGTAACATGGGTACCTCCTCCTGGAATGCATTGTGACCGGAATCACTGGATTAATCCTCACATGTTAGCACCTCACTAGCTGCTTTTGATTCTGTTGGTGTCAGTGTTGAGAGAAGGTAGAATAAGCTTGACCACATATTAAAAGTTCATATTCATATAGTAGTAAAGTTAGATGGGCCAAACCGTCAAACTTATTTTTATAGAAAAGTTATTGATAATAATCTTTCTTAAAAAAATATATATGCACTTTAGATATATTGATATAGTTTGAGAAACTTTATTAAAGTTAGTCAAGTGCCTGAGTTTTTAATATTGGACTTGAGTATTTATATATTGTGCATCAACTCTGTTGGATATGAGAACACTGTAGCAGCAGACGATCTGTTCTAGCACCTTTGAGCATTTATGGAGAATATGTAAGTTATTTATACACAAGGAAATCTATTTTATGTCATTGTTTAGAAGAATTGCGTGAAATCATGTAGTTGCAAATAAAAAGTAGTTTGAGGCATGATGATGTGTGCTTCTTTTCTATGCATAAAAAAGGCAGAAATAGCAAAGGGCATATTTCACTTTAATGTGTTTAAATATTTAGCAAAGAAAAAACAAAATTTAAAGTTTTCTTAAAAAATCAACTTTTTATTAACCATAATTTTCCCCAAGGCAACAGTATCAAAATGTGCATATAAAAGTCTAAAGTTTATTAGTAGTACTAGTGGAAAATATATATACAATAAAACCTCTTTAAACCATCAAAGTTGTGATACATAGGATTTTCCTAATCAAGAATCAAAGCCTGTATTAATTTTGACATGGTATCTGACTTATATGCCTAATGCCACTGCATAAAGCAGAAATGTTCTCACATCTCTGTTCCTTGTGCTTTTTTTCAACACATGAAAGTCTTTAATAGATGTCTGAATTAAAGCCAAATAGTACAGTACTTCAGATTCTTCAGTAGTCCCTTCATATTTATACCACTGTGATGCCATCAGTCTTGTAAGCGTACTTGAACTACAAAAAGAGAGAAAGACATATAAGAATTTGGATTTTTTTCCAAAAATTAAATTTTTTTTAAAAGATACTTTTTTTCCTGTTAACCCACATCTTTAAATGTCTAGTCATAAATTATTTGACTTAGAAAAATCAGAACTTGCTAATCATTAGAAGACCTTGGCTACTCCACATATTCCTGTTGTCATTTTTTTCTGATAAATTCTATTTAAGTATAGAATGCCAGAAAAGTACCCAAATTCTAAGGATACATATCCCAAAGATTTGAAAGTATGTGGAATTTAAATTACACAATGTCAACAAGAAACTTGCTTTTAAGCCTTAGAGACATCTAGTTTTAGTATTAACTTATATACACCTTTTAATGTATTTGTAAGCCATGAACAATTTTTTCCTAAAATATATAATGAATGCCTATTCAGGGATGAGCGTATTTTTCTAAGAGTAACTGGCATCACATGAACATTAGTTTTATTTAAGTTTGAAAATGTTTTTAACTGTTCCATTCTGGGTCCTAGGAAGTTTTGTGTAATAACTACAGATAGTGTGCAATTATAAAGATGGCGGGTTTCAAGTATTTTTATCATGGAATTAGCAGAGAGCATTTGTTCTTTTAGTTTGCTCATGTTGTAGTTATGAGCTTATTGGGAAAATCAGAAGCAATAAATAGCCATACAAGAAAGGAAGTATTTTTGGGACACATCTAGTAACCAGAGCTTTCCACTGTGGATTACTGTAAAACCTAAATTTCTTACTCAGTGCTGACAGCTAAATGGCTGAGTGCCTTGGGGAAAATGCTAGTTTTACATATTCCTAATATGATATATTACCTGTAGAAGACTTTGCCCTTTGATTGACTATCCAACCTCCCACCTTATTTGAAAAGTTATTTAAAGCAAAAGAAAACTCATCAATATAGCTTTTCCAATCCATTCCTAATGAAATAAGCCATCTTTCTCTAAGCAGTTGGGTCTTAAATTCAGTCTAGTAAGCACAGGGTACAAAAATTTGTCAAACTTTTTGAATGGTTTTTAGGACTCTAGGAGTCGTAACATCTCTGTGTCTCAGACAATTTGGACTGTTCTAATGAAGGCAATATGGCTGCATAATTTCAGTTTGAAAGCCTTTTTTGGGCTGTTTCAAACAGTGGTTTGTGACAAACACATCTTTTTGGTAAGTTCTATTACATCAGTACTAAAGTACTTATTTCTGGTTTTTTAATGTGATATTTATGTCAAAGCATTTATGTTGACTTCTCAACTATCACTGTCAAAGTGATTTCTTATTTGCTGAGTGGAAAGAAGCAAAACTTAAACACTACCATGTACACTGACCTTGCCAGAGAAGACATTCTATCCATTTTACAGATAACAGTAAGTTCAAAAAAAATTTTAGGGATCTATGTGCCAGTAGTTTATTTAATCCTCATAATAACCCCATGAGGTAGGTACCATTATTACCAATTTAGATAAGGACTCTCAGAGAAGTTAAGAAATGCCCAAGATAACAGCTAAGAAATGAAGCCCTGACTTTAACCAGTCTGGGTTTTGCAAAGCCCGTGTGGTTCATGGTGCCTTGGTTCAGTTCATTATAACTCTGTGAGAAGTTTCGGTATCAAGCCAACATGTGAAAAAAGGGACAGATGTAAAGATTAGATTAAGCAAATGAGAAGACATTTAAATTATCTGTTGATTAATAAAACCTTGACAGAGTTCCTTTTTACAAACCACTAACTTGATAGACATTTTATTTGCTTGAACTGTAAATCAGATTGCAATAGGAGGAGATACAGCCCACTTGACAGGATTGAGATGACAAAGCTAAGTGTATCAATGATTGGTCCCGGGGAAAGATCACACACAGAGAATTAGCGGTATTAGAAAGGCACAAGTTCATCATAGGCTTTAATTTGTTAGTTATCAAGTATATCTGATGGTTTAACATGGTGTTCAATGTTCTCATATTCTCTGGAGTTTGTTTTCCAGTTGTGAGGCAGTAATACTGTGAGGTTCGAAGGGAAACAACATCCATACGTTACAGATGGAGCATAGGCTTATACTGGGAGTTGTGCAAGCACTAGTTCCAGAGAAGGCTCATGTAATTTCTGTTTAAAATGTGCACACTTTATCCACCACAGAAAGCATCCCTTTGTCTCCCAGTTTATCGCATTAGACACTTTGTAGTTTCCTTTGTTCTTTTACATAATTCGAAGGATAACCTAAGGAATGAAATGGAAACCCATCTAACCCTTGTCAGACACAAATTCACCATTAATACTTGTAGCATATACACCACTGCAATTAGGTTGGTTTGATGTTTATTCTTTAAAGCACATGATCAGCACAAATAAAAGTGTTAAACTTTTATTGTTTGTACCCTCAAAAAAGGAATAACTTGCTACAGAAGCGACTCCTCTTATACATAATTAGACCCTTGCTTAAATTTCATAGGACTTGAAAAATACCAAGTATTATGTAGACATCCATAACTTGGCTTTAAAACACCATTTTTGAAGGGTAGTTAAAAATATAAATGTGCAGATCTTTTGGCTAAGAAACGAATTCTGGGAATTTGTCTTTAGAAATACTCAAAGGGTCCAGCCATTATCTATGTAGAAACGTTCATTGCAAAACCCAAGTAGCCAACAACAGGTGAACAGTTAAATAAAATCTGAACATCTAGTCAAGAAAATACTATGGAAAAGTCCATGTAGCTACCAAAAAAAAAAAAAAAATTTGAAATGACATGGCATAAAATGTTGCAGATTGGGGAAATACCACAAGTGGGGGATGAAAAATATTATTTCAATGATGGTGCCAAAAATTGCCTGGAAAAATAAGTACCAAATTAACAGTAGCCAGTGTTCTCAGAGGCAGGGGAAGGGGTCAGATACAGAGAACTTTATTTTTCTAGATTGTACACTTCAGTCTTTAGACTTTTATACTGAGCATTATTACTTTGTAACTAGAGGGGTAGAGAGAAAAAATATTTTTCATGAGCACTTAATTTAAGCCAAGTTTGGTGGATTTATTTTTAGCAAATACAAATACTCTATCACTGATAACCAAACTGCATGTATGTTTCATGGGCAGTCTGTTACGCTTCTGAATAAAAGGATTGCAATGTGGGTAAAAATTTTGTTGATCATACTGTGTCTAGAAGGAAATATTCCAAAATAATAAATGCTTGTAATAGAGTGGTAGTATCATATACTTTTCCTTCACTGTTCCCAACTATATGTAAATAATATTAATTTCATAAGAAAAACTTTAAATATGCTTTGTGGAAGAGAACCCCTATTAGAAAGACTACTAAATACCTGGAAATAAACTAAAAACAGAAAGGAGTCAAATAGAAGAGAAAAATTTATAAAAATTTACAAAAAGAAAAAACTGACTAGAAAAATATGCCATATTTCTAAATTGAGTCAACATTATAGAAACTCCACTTTTTAAGTTAATATGTAAAAATATAAATCATAATTAAAATTCTGATAAAATTTTAATGGAAAACAAAACTGATTTTATGTTTACATGGAAGAATAATTTTCCAAAATAACCAATATTTTTTTTTTTTAAAGAACAATGGATAGGGAGTATTATTCCTTTTACATGATTTGTCAATATATACTCAAAAGTTAACATAGACCTGAACAGATGAACAGTGAACAATGAAACAGAATTACAAGTGCACATCCAGAAACAGAAATTTAATGTATGGTGAAAGTGACTTTTCAAATTGAAAATGATCCACTAATAAATTAATAGTGAACTATTTTGACTATGTATTTTTTTTTCATTTTTTTAAAGTTAATTTTTAAAAATAATCTCTACATTTGGGGGCTCAAACCCATGACCCCAAGATCAAGAATATGCTCCTCCAACTGAACTAGCCAGGCACCCTGGATGCATTTTTTTTTAAGTTAAATTCTAACTCTAAGCCATAAAAATACATTCCAAATAGATTAAAGATAAAATGCTAATTATGAAACTGTAAAAGTACTGAGAGGAAATATGAAGGGAGATATTTACTAACTTCAGCTTGGGAAATTTTTCCCAATTTTAACAGGAATGTTAGTGGTTTGGAATTAAAAAGTAAACTGCATATCAAAAGACATCATAAAGTTAAAAGAGAAACTCCAAAGAAAATTTGCACATGTTTAAAAGAAAATGGATTAGTATTCTATCAAAAGCTTGTATATATAGTTATTTAGCAGAGCTAAATACATATAAAGAGATGTAAAAACTAAAAACAAAAGGTGTGCTAATGGAACACTAATGGCAAGGAAAACAGAAGAAGCTATGAAATACCATTTTTCACCTAACAAATTGACAAATATTGAAAAGATTGTTGTTTGATTCTTTGTGGAAGACAATTTGACAATGTCAATGTTTTTTTTTTTTTTAATGCGTATATTCTTTTATCCAGTAATTCAAATTCTATATACCTGGAAGATAACCTATGGAAATACTTTTGCAAATGTATAAAAATGTATAATTGATGCAGCATCATTTGCCATAATAAAAAACTAATTCATTCATACTATGTAAGAACATGAGGCCAATAAAAGAATGATCTGTGTCTACTGATGTGGGAAGATAATCACCATATTGTGTGACAGGTACTGCCAGTAAGTCCCTTCCTTCCATTCTAAGTTAAACCTATGTATGTTCTACTATTCTCATCTTACATTTGAGGACACTGTGTCTCAAGTATTCAAGTTGCCTAGGTGACCTAAATTAACAAGAGCTTCAAACCCTGGCAGGATAAATCCAGGACACATGTTGGGAAGATAGGCTAAACTGTAAAGAAAAATATGTGAGCACTTTTGTCGTTTAGAAAGCAATAGCATCGATGTTTTGGTGTTATTCTCTTGATGCAGACTGATTTAAATGAAAAGGAATAAATTACCTTATTAAAATTATTTGGCCACAAGAGGGCATCAGATATTCTTTTCCAACTTCAAAGCAGAAGGCTGTATTTGAAATCTCCCCTTTCCATGAAAAGCATTAGTGGTTATACTGTTTTTTTTTTAAGTGGCTGTTGTTTAAATCACTGCTTTTCCTATGGATCTATATGTAGAATTGTCATTAGTAATGGGGAATTCTAACTCAGAATGCCATATTCACTGTACACAAAATTTCTTTAGTAGAATTATTTTTCTGTTAACAAAAGTAATGTTCATTTAGGGAAAAAAGTAACAGCACAGAAAGATCATTAATCACCTATAATCGCCCCAGCAGACATAACCACAGTTAATATTTTAGTAGATGGGGATGTTTAAAAGAGGGAACTTCTACTTTACACACTCCTATACTGTTGTATTAAGAAATATGTTCATTTTATGGTTACACAATGTGATATTTTGAAAAACTTTCTTATGTCGATTTTCTAAACAATTTTTTATTTTCTCTCTAAATATATGTTTTAATTTATTGTTTAAATTTTTATTTTAAATTCTAGTTAATTAACATATTCTAAAACATTATTTTTAGTAGTTTCATATTATGGACAGGTTAATCATGTACCAGAACTGCTAACTGAATTCACACAGAAATGTATAGATGATAAATTTTTGAGTTAAATTAATAAGTCAGTGTGGGGGCGCCTGGGTGGCGCAGTCGGTTAAGCGTCCGACTTCAGCCAGGTCACGATCTCGCGGTCCGTGAGTTCGAGCCCCGCGTCAGGCTCTGGGCTGATGGCTCAGAGCCTGGAGCCTGTTTCCGATTCTGTGTCTCCCTCTCTCTCTGCCCCTCCCCCGTTCATGCTCTGTCTCTCTCTGTCCCAAAAATAAATAAAAAACGTTGAAAAAAAATTTTTTTTTAAATTAAAAAAAAAAAAAAAGTCAGTGTGATTAACTATTTCACAAAATTCAATAGGAAAAAAACTGGGTTTGCATCTTATAAATCATCCACCAAACACTTCTTCTAAAGAAGTGAAATAGGGGCACCTGGGTGGCTCAATGGGTTAAGAATCTGACTTCAGCCCAGGTCACGATCTTGCAGTTTGTGAGTTTGAGCCCCACGTTTGGTTCTGTGCTGACAGCTCAGAGCCTTGAGCCTGCTCTGAATTCTGTCTCCCTCTCTCTTTCTCCCTCTCCCCTGCTCTTGCTCTCTCTCTTAAAAATAAACATTAAAAATTTTAAAAGAAGTGAAACAAAATTTACTGATTAAAAATGAAATTTTTGAAACTCTAAGATTAGTGGAACATGAAAAATGTGAAATTGTTTTATCATCTGAGTTATTACTAAGTGAAATCTATTTCATGTTTCCCAGTGATAAGACAGACTATATTTAAAATCTGATATGGATAGCTAATAAGTTCCTTTGGAAAATAATTTTGAAGATACCATTTGTGATGCTTGATACTGTGAAATCTGGGAAGGAAGACACAAAACGTTAAAATACAGGACCTGACAGGCATTTGGCAGCAGGTTTACAGTAAAATCCCTCTCCCCAGACACAATTAGGAGTGCCAATAAAAAAAGTTTTAAGTGGAAAACCATTAAAAGTGATATATCCCTTAAAAATTTTTAAATGCTTAAAATGTACCAATATACTTTGTCACCAAATCATGTAGTTAAGAATTTTTCTTAGAATATGGGTCTACTGCTAAGAATTATGTTTTCTTTTTCCCATAAGCTACATCCATATTGATGCTAATTAAAGTCTAGGTTTTTTATAGTCAAATGAAACCAACATATTTTGAAGCAGAATCATTTCCTTACATATGTTGTCTTTGCCACATCTAGGATAGCTGCTATGTACAATTTACTTAAATTTTGTAATCAGCAACGTAACAAGCATACATGGGCGTGGTACCAAACAACATGCACTCCAGTCATAACCCCATGGGACCATCACTCCATCTGGGAGAAGAGTGCAGCTGTCAATGCTCAGCGTGCCCTGGGCATCAGTGACCACGTTTATGCACAGAAAGCACTGGTTAGGCCAGAGTCTGCTCTTTTCCACTGGCCTGCCTGGCTGGTGTTGGTGGGAGCGGTGAGAGATGAGACAGCCACACATTGCAAATTCCCATTTTCTTTCTTTCAAATGGTTCTCAAGGGGCCCAGACTGCCAAGAACTGGAGGTTCTTAGAAAAATACTAGATCGGGAGTCAGGTGACCTGGAGTTTGTTCCTAATTATGTGGCCTGGGGAGATCAAAACCTTTCTGGATCTTTATTTTTTTCCTGAAATGATATTGAACTAGATAATGTAGCCCATGGGTATTTTAGGTTTTTTGTCTTTTTACAAAACTTAAACTGCCATGTCAATTTTCTTAACTATATCACAAATTTGTTGCCCATATTACAAAAAGGTTTAAATCAAACTTATAAACATGCTCATAAAAGCCCTGTTGGCTATTATACAATGTATCTTTACTCTGTCCTGGGTGTAGAACAAAGTATTTTTTAGTTGGCAGAGCAGAGATGATAATTCATGTGATTGTTTAATTTTACTTTGTGCTGTTGTTCCTGTGAACACATAATAAGTCCCATTCTTGTTGGTAGATCAAAATACTACTGGAGGCTGAATGTCAAAGGACTGTGATTTTCCAACAGGTTGCAAACCAGTCGTTGGTATCTTCTATATCCCACTCTCCTTAGAATTGCAAGGTCATTCATTCTACTGTTCCCTACGAAGGTTCTCGCTGTCGACAGTTCTGGGACTATGTGAGAGGGAAAGAGTCCCACTTAGCAACATTAAAAGAGCACAGTGAGGATAGCCAACATTCAATTTGGGAGAGTGTGTGATAACTGACCTAACACGTGACATACACATCTCTTCTTTTCAAGTGCAAGAGAACTCATTTTCTTCATTACTTTAGTTTGTGCTGATTCCATTAAAATGCTGTGAGCCAAAACACCAGCAACTAGAAACCAAAGATAAATTAAGAAAAAACACACTGTGATGGGAGTACATGAAGCAATGGCTTGATGTGAACACAGAGCTCCTGCAATTTGATCATCAACCAAGGTTACTGAATCTGTGTGTTGAACATCTGGGTAAAGATGTCCCATCTTTGAAAGGTCTGACATCTGCTTAAGTTTCCATGCGAACATGGAAAGACACGGGACCTTCAGCTTCCTCTGAGGGTACAATTTCAAGAAGGGAGAAGGCAGATTGCACCAGGAGGATGGTTTGGGAAGGGTTTGGATTACACCATCAGGAAAGGGTTAAAACCATAATCAGAGTGAAAGAGAAAGGGTAGCCTAGCCAAAAAAAAAAGTTCATTTCACACCACAAAGGACTAATTTTTATTAATATTTAAGAGCTTCTCCAAATTAGCAAAATCAGTACAAAAGAAAACTGAGCAAAGCATATGAGCACTGTTCTCAAAAGTACAAAGGGCTTTTAAACACGGGAAAAGATATTCAAATGAATAAACAGAAATACAATTTTAAAGAGAGAATTTTCTTCTCAGAAATTGGGAAAGATCAAAAAGTTGGGTAAGCGTATGGGTGAGGATTTGGGGGAAGCTAAGCACTCTCATCCACTGCAAGACAAAGTGCTGTAAGAAGGTATGTTAATAATAGCTATCAGAAGATTCTTGACTCAGCACCTCTTCTAGACATTTACCTTAAGAATATAGTTATACATATGCAAAATAATGTATATACAAATATACTGCTTGTACTTTTACTCATTATATTAGAAAGATGGGACCAATTTAAATGGCCCTCAAATGGAGACTGGTTAAATAGAGTTATGGTATATCACTATGACACAATATATAGTTTTAAGACAAATACGGTTGTTTTAGGTGGGTAGATACATAAAAGATAAAAATGTATAGAATAATATGAAAAGATTTGCTAAACTGGAAACTGTATAAAACTTTATTTAAAAAAAAACAAAACATGTATATGCAAGTGTAAGCATAGAATAAGTGTGGTAGTTGGAGGGCCCGTTGTGAAAGTCTAAAATCAGGCCAGAGTATAAACTTCAAGTTAGAGGTTGTCCTGGAAAGCTTTTGAGCAAAAGAAATGAACCTAAGTGCTTTAAGACAATTAACCTAGAAGCAGAGTTTTAATCAACTTTTGTCTAGATCATAGAGGTGATTGTAGAGCAATGGCCATCTATTTGCTTCCATAATCAGGTGGATTCTTTTTTTCTTTCTACAGTGGTCCATCACCTCTTCATATATTCCATATATTCCTGAGGTTAAAAACTATTTCTCCAAAAAAAGTTTCATCTTGTCAGCAAGATTCATAAGGAAAGACAAATCATAACCATTCCATCAACTACTTTTCCAGTTGACAAGCAGATATGAGGTTAACAGCATATATAGTCACTCCAGTTTTGAAATCAAGATCACACATACTCTCTTGGCTTAGGAATGAGGGAGACAGACAACCATGAAATAGCTGTTGGCATAATTATTTAGGTGCTGATATATTTTTTAAATATTTTATTCATTTGTGAGAAACCTAAGATAGAGTATGAGCAGGGTGGAGGCAGAGAAAGACGTAGACACAGAATCAGAAGCAGGCTCCAGGCTCTGAGCTGTCAGCACAGAGCCCAACACGGGTCTCGAACCCATGAACCGTGAGATCATGAACCGAGCCGAAGGCCTATGCTTAACCAACTGAGCCACCCAGGTGCCCTGTGTGTTGGTATTTTTATTACACTGCTAAAAAGTAAGCAAAGAAGCTCTCTGGGCATGTGTTCCACACCAACCTTCACTATTTTATTAGTTCTTCATCATAATTTCCAGTCATCATTACTGACATGGGTTGAACTGTGTGCCTCAAAACTCCTAGGTAGTAGTCCTAATCCCCGGTACTTCAGAATGTGACCCTATTTGGAAATAGGGTCCTTGAAGTTACAGTTTGTTAAAATTAGGTCATCAGTGTGGGTCTTAATTCAGCGTGACTGGTATCCTTATAAAAAAAAGGAAAGTTAGGACACAGAAACAGATACCCATAGAGGAACAGCCACCTACAAATCAAGGAGAGCGGCCTGGGCAGATCCTCCCCTAACAGCAATCCGAAGGGACCGATTTTGCCAACACCTAAATCTCATACTTCTGGCCTCCAGGATGGGAGACAATAAATTTGTCTAACCCACCCAGTTTGTGGCACTTTGTTATGGCAGCCCTAACAAACTAACACAATTATACATAGAAATTAATTATAAATGACTAGTCATTTCAGAAAACTAATCATTTTAAAAGACTTGAAAACAATTTACATTCTGTTTGTTTGAAATTAAAATCTTCTAAGAAATGGTGTTCCAGCCATCTAAGTAGATTGCCCTGAATTCTGAAACCAAGATAAATTAGAATATCACAATTAGGCAATGATATTTAAGTGTGTAAGTTTCTTGGCCTCTCTAAAGGTGCACTCAAATATTTCTGGAAGTTTGTGAAGCCCGAGAAAAAAAACATACTACCATTAATGACTTGGCCTGGAAACCAGTCATCTGCAAGGAATTTCATTTATTACCAAAATAACCCTGGAGAGAAAACAGTCACTAACTTGACTCCAGACTATTCAGAATCTGAGGAAGGTTTTACAGGTTTACTTTTAAAATGCTTCTCCACTTCTCCAGGTTTTTATAATAATTAGGTTTGTTTTAGTGTTTGTTCCTATTCAATCAGGTCACCCCATTCTGTATTTGTCCAAGTTAACTTTTTAAGCAATGTCACACTTTTTCCTCTCACCACACATACTCACACTTTTTCTCTGGATACAGTCTTTTTGGAAGAGATCAGGGCAGCTGTCTTGAAGAACATAGGACACATACCAAGTCAATGCAAACTTGCCCCTAGTGTTTACGTAGTTTCCTTTCTAAAAATTCACTCAGCATTTACTGAGTAATATGCAAGTCAGAGTTAGGCACTTAGTATGATGAGGTGAGCAAATCAGCTTCAAATTTGTAAAAGGGCATATTAGGCATGTTCAACAAATGGAATGGAAATGACTTCGTGCCCTCAAAGACCTGTGCTGGCAGTGTTGAGAGCTCAGATGCACCCCCAATTTATAAGTAAGGAACAGGGGTACATATCAGGAAAAATGACTCAATTGACACCAGCAGGACACATAAACGAGGGGCTGTTCTCTGGTTGAAGAAATCGCATACCCACAAAGGTCCAAAACCAAGGCCCCTTAGCTACTGAGCATGTCTACTGAGTGAAGGTGCATCTGCAGCTATGGAGGTAACAAACCGTAGAGAAATGGAATGGACTTTGCAAGATCTTCTACATTAGGTTAAGATGACCTGGTTTTTAATTGGACCATATTTACATTTGAAGACAACCAATCCCACTAAGATTTAGTTAGTGGATTAAGGGACAAGGTCTTAGGGGAAGATAGTCAAGACCATGACGGCTTCTGGTACTTTGTTGGGGACTGACATTGGTTTTTACCTCTAATTTCCTACATCTTCTCCCACCTTTCTCATTCCCCCATTAGAGTTAGAATTTTCACAGCTCAGCAGTGAAATGAGAAGCAAACTAACCACGGATTTGTCCTGAAATTTATTTCTTGGTCCTTTGATTAACTCTAGAAATTTTTTTTCCTGCAGTTACACTTCAGGGCAACAGCGCTTCCCCCTCCACCCCCTCCCCCACATGGTTATCAAATCTAGAAAAATCATTTAAGTAACAACACATTCACATTTGATTATGATTTCAGAAATGGCAAGAAAAACTGAGCTTCAGTTCCTAGGACTGGCTTTTTCATCTTTTGTTACCTTTACTGCATTTAGAAAATTACATTTGATTATGCCTTAGACTTAAAAGTAGACCGTTTTTACTTAAAAACAAGTTACTTTAGGGGTGTGGGTGGCTCAGTCAATAAAGCGTCCAACTCTTAATCCTGGCTCAGGTCATAATCTCACGGTTCATGGGTCCAGAGTTGGGCTCCGTGCCGTGAAGTGAAACCCTACTTGGAATTCTCTCTTCACCTGCTCTGCCTTTTCTCTGCTTATGCACAACACGCACTCTCTCTCTCTCTCTCTCAAAATAAATAAATAAACTTAAAAAAATTACTTTATATTCAATTTTACCTCAAATTTCAAGAATTTCATCAGCTTTGACATTTGGTACTTAATTAGCCAGAAATGTGATCTGGCTAATTAAGATTAAAATATGAGGGGTGCCTGGGTGGCTCAGTAGGTTGAGCATCCAACTTTGGCTCAGGTCATGATCTCACAGTTCATGAGTTCAAGCCCTGTGTCGGGCTCTGTGCTGACAGCTCAGAGAGACACTGGAGTCTGCTTCAGATTCTGTGTCTCCCTCTCTCTCTCTCTCTCTCTGCCCCTCCCCCACTTGTTCTGGGTCTCTTTCTCTCAAAAATAAATAAAAACATTAAAAAATTTTTAAAAAGATTAAAGTATGGACTAAATTAAAGGCATTAAATTATACTCAGTAGTTTCACTTAGCATATTTTATTGAAATCTTGATTCTTTGAAAATCTGTGAATCCCTATCAGCATCCCAGCTATGAGGGACAAATGCAAAGAATTTTCATTATTCTATCAGTTCTCTCTTTAGAACCATCCAACATCCCCTGTGACGGATTTGTATCCCCATTTTAAACAGCGGGAAACTGAAGCTAAGTAAAGCATATAGTAATGAGCAGAAGTTTATGTCTGACTACAAGGCCTATTTTATAATCTTTTTATCTTTTAATCTAGGAGCAGACAATTTCACATTAATATAAACCAGTGGTTCTCAACTAAACCAATTTTGCCCCCCATCCCAGTGGATATGTGGCAAAGTTTGGAGACATTTTTGACTGTCACATCTCGGGAAAGAAGAAAGAACGCGACTGGCATCTAGTGGGTAGAGGCCAGGGATGCTGCTCGACATACTACAGCGCACAGACTGTTCCTCCCAACAAAGGATCATCCAGTCCAAATGCTACAAGTGGTAAGATCGAAAAACCCTACACTAAACAAAACATTCCTAAGTGTCTTCTTACAGAGGTATTACTACCTCATTCTGTTTCCTGTAGTCACTGTTTAGAATCAATGAACCGTAACTAGCTGTGTATGTATTTAATGCTACTCTTGGAGTACTCAAATTTGAGTTCATGCTCCAAACTGTGAATTGATCACAAACTCTGTGGAGGCTTCAACCCCAAATATTACATTATGCTATATGCTGTCATGTAAATGCACAGAGTGGGGAAAGAGAAGTATGTTTGACATGTTTTCATGAAGTGTGATAGTCTGATCTTTATTCTGTTCAATAAAGGATGCAAGGAGGGGAGGAGAAAAGGAAACCCTGAGGAATAGCATTATTGAGGTTTTATAAAGTAGACATTTCTCAAGAGGCACAATGAAGCCACACGAGGCAGAAAACTGCTTTCTTCATTTTATTTCAAAAGTACACAAGGTCACAAAACTAGAGCAAGTTTTTGTTTTTTTAAAAACAAATTTTGTTCTTACAAATTTCAAAATCTGCACCATTGGATACTTAAGCCAGAAACTTTAAATACAAAATCACTTTTGAAACTGACA
This sequence comes from Panthera uncia, assembly GCF_023721935.1. NCBI lineage: Eukaryota > Metazoa > Chordata > Mammalia > Carnivora > Felidae > Panthera > Panthera uncia. The sequence goes on from NC_064810.1 coordinate 25,482,569, forward strand.
CTTATCAATTCTCTACTTGCATATGTGAAGTGTCAAAATATTTTTTATCAGTAGTACAGGTGTATTTATCACAAAAGTTCACAGTTAGGAATGAGAGTAAGTGAATAAATTGTGGTTCTCTTAACACTTCCCATTGAATAAATTAGCAGAAAACAGAGTTCTCTGATTGGAGCTTTTGGTGTTCGTGACCAAAGCCAAATCCAACGGACATCATCACACTTTTAAAATTACAAAATAAGGTATTTTTTAAACTTGATTTTAAATAATGTTAAATAATAATTTTAATAACTTTAATATGAGATTAGATGAAGCAAAATATTTGCTGATATCTATAAGATAAACAGAACCACAATTCACAAATTTATTATTTTTCCCTGCTTCTGTAACACTGTAGAATTTGTGCTCAGTTATAGACCTTTTTTAATGTCAAAACAGGCAAATGAATAAAAAATCCAACTGCAGAATGTGTTGCCTCTATTCCAAGTCTAAAGGCATTTGAAATATTAAAACTTGCCCAGAACATTTATACTACTAAACACATGGCTATTATAAAGATATATGTACATATATATATATATAATGTCACAAGCCACAAAAAGTTAAAATTGTGCCAACATTTTCTACAACTACTCCTTACATCAAAGCATTAACCACATAAATTTTTTTTTCTGTTCACACTGGAATAAGGCATCTGACAGCCCTAAACACTGTGGAAACTGAAGAGATTAGAAAAAAAAAAAACTTTAAACATTCATAGAACTTCAAATTTACATGCCACACGCACACAAAAGACAAAACAGTTATTTTAAGAAGTCATACATTATAGAATTTGATATCCAACTTCATGCAGCAAGTTCTTTTTATATTTAATCACGTTTACTTGCCCCTTCACTTGCTCCAAACTTCCAGAACTCAATCTTAAAAATTATTTTTAACAAAAGTCAACTATTTCTTCATATCCATAATCTAACTGCATTTCTTCATTTAACCCCCCCAGACATACTCAGGCTCTGTTTCCATTGTAACAACTCCATGGTAGATAGCCCAAATTTAAAGGAAGTTATTCGCCTGGAATAACTGGTCAGTGTCTTCAGTAAGAAATCGTGGGGGTTCTCTAACGGGAATACTGCTAAGATTGCCAAAAAGAAAAAGAAAACCTGTAAACTACATATTTAAAGCACAGAACTCATACTCTACACTTTCGTTTCTTTTCAAATGATTCAAATGAAACTGAAAAAGATGGTGTCCAGTCTTTCAAGGGTACAGTAGAATCAACCTGTTTGTCTTCACAGATGCAGTGCCCATCTTGACGGACACTGGCTTTCTGATGGAAACGCATGAATTACAGTTTTTGGCTGAACTGCTTGGTGATTACCAATAGTAAAGAACAAATACCCGATCTCTAGTTCAACTGAATTATCACTGAGAATTATCTGGGAAGTTATCAGTGCCATCCGACTTTTGGATTAGACTGAAATTTACAATGAGAGCAGCTGGAGAACTAAGTCTCAAACTGAATTCTGTCCTTGAAATTTAATCACACCCGGCAAGTCTTTTCATTTTCAGGTCACGCAACTGATGTTTTTACAAGCTCCATTTATGGACTTTACTTATAGCCAAATCCTACACTAGAAAGTCTTACATGTCCACCTATTATGGTAATTCCTACTTAGACTGACACTGTATGAAAACTGGTAACAGGAAGGACCAGATTTTTTTCTTTTTATTAATTGAACTTTGTGATGTTATTTATTCTTATACTATCTTATAAGTTTTATCATATAAAACAGGCCAGACATCTGGCATTCAAAAATAGCTACTGTTATAAAATCATAAACACAAAGAGTGTTGGGGGTGTTGAAGTTTTAAAATCTTTATGAATAACACAGTTAAGCTGCACCCAAAAAGAACAGAGAAGAGGAGGCAAGATTCAAAGTATGAAAAGAGAAACGTGTCACAGTGATGTGTTTTTTAGGAACAGTACCTTCACCTCTAAGCACCTTTCAGGTGATAGCTAGCTCATAGGCACCAGAAATTCATAATAAAAATTAAATCACCCAAAGGCACAGATGAAAATGTTAACACAAGTATAAAAGCAATATTATGTAGGGTTAAAAACCTACCTAAAAAAAATGCTTCCAAATATATAAAACTATACACTAATCCATTACACAGACATTCAGCTTAAGTTCACCATTAATTATAAAGTACACACCGTATTCTGCCTAATCTCAAATTCATACCAACATTAATTTATAATGTAGCATTTACCACCACAGCACCCAAAGAGATCTACAGAAACCAACTCCCTACCAAAATCTAGGGAAAAGGTTTTAGAGCTAGTGAAATATTTATTGCAAACCTTATTTACTATAAAAGAAAACTGTTGGCTCATTTGACTATATCCACACTCCCTCACAATCTTAAGGGAAATACAAGAAATTCACTTTCTTCTACTACCACAGTATTTAACACATTTGGCAGTTAAGAGTATACCTTTTACTCCTTTTCCTTTCATTTCTTGCTTTTTATTTTCTTAAGAATAAATCACTTTCACAAAACTAAGGCTCATTCTTTTCAAAGCTCACCTTCATTTGCTGCAACTACACAGACATGTTGGCCATACAAGAGCAGCTATGCACCCTCCCAAGTCTGAAATACAGAATTGATGGAGGACACTTACTAGCTTAAAATTATTTCATCTTCTGAGTCTAGAAAGAAAATATCTCCGGGGACTAAATTCAAGTGGGTAAATTTAGGATTACATGTTTCTAGAACACATAATATGCAATACCAACCACAAAGCTCACCCCCCACACCCCCGCCAAAAACAACCACACTGAACCAACCAGGTAAAAAATGCTTTTAAATTTGGAACCCATAATTAGGGAATTTCAAACTGTTAATACATGAGCCATAATTTTTGTTAGAAAAATATTTTGTCCCGGGCTAGTATTTAGTTGGAACTGCAAAATATTCCATCCTGTTTCTGGCTGGTCATTGTTCTGAAGACCATCATAGGCCTCAAGGCCTTCGGATTACTCCTCAACAAAACCCATACTCACTATTGCACCCCTAACTAGTGTCATTGCTGTATGTAGCTGACAGCAAATTTTCTAAACAAATCAGAGAGATGCTCCATTATTTTAGCATATAAAAGAGCTTACTGCGTCCCTGTTGCCTATAGCAATCTATCAACTAGTTAAGAAATCATTTCATAGACAAGGTTTATGAATGATTCTGAAGTAAAAGTAGCAATTTCTAGAATACTGTACTGTTTTCTATGTTATTAGAAGGATTTCAAACTCATATTTAAATGACTTTTCTAAGAAGCTATAAAAAGAACAAACATAAATGTATCATAAATATTTTTGCCATGAATGTTTCTTTATCAACTTGGAGGGAACTATCTGATCACAAATTGAGAAAAGCAATCTAAAAATAATGGTAGAAAAAAGTACCACTTTCAGATGATTCAAGTATCAACTCAGAGTGCATGTAAGTTCACCAATTTCTTCACCTATGATTTCATATTCAAAGTGCTATATTTTAAGTATTAATATTTAGAAATATTATCAATCTCCTAAAGGAAATTTTTTTCAGATGGTGAATGTCTTTAGTGACTTCAATGCCTTTACTATTTCAATAACCAAACATAACTTTTATTATTTTTTTTTTCCCCAAATAAAACTTTTTAAAGTATAACTCTCAGTTTCCAGTTAACTTCTTTTTGATCTATTTTGAGGCTGGTAGCAGAATTTAAAACGGAACTGGCTTCCCTATCTGAAGAGAAGGAAAGAGAGATGGAAAGCCTGGATGAAAGCACAGAGGCTCTATACTATAGACCCATCCTTGCTCTGTGCTGGAATCATCACAGGCACCGCTCCCATCCTACTTAGATTAGGGGCCGCTACCTTGGCAGGTGGGAGAGTCGGACTCTGAGGAGTGCGTTCAAAGTCTTCACTTGGTACTTGGTTATACTGAGTCTTGGAATATCCTTCCATGTTGGAAGGAGACATGGATCCCAGGGACGAGTGATTGCTGCCGATGTAGCTCCTGGCAGTGGATGTGCGGCTCTTTGGAGGAGGCACGTCTTCCCTAGAAAGCAAAGATCCCAACACAAGGTCAAAGAACAAGTTTCTAAAAACCTACAGTTATATAAGCTGTGAAAAATGGACAGGAGTGAGAAAAGATCCTCTAAGTATCAGGTATATAAAACTGTGTGTGACACAAATAAAGCAAGCACAGTAAGGTACAATGTCATGAACTGTGTATTTGTCCAAAATCTATCATTTACAGAGTGTATATCTCCACACAAAAATGTAATTTTTACAAAAATGTATGCTTCTATAATGTTGTCTTATAAGGAACACACCTCAAATATCTTCATACTCTACTATCACTGATTAAGATAGTCTAGTTAGAGTCAGGCAACACATTGTAGTTGATAAAGCACTAACACTCACAGATGTATTTCCACCGAAAAAAAAAGGAAAGAAGAAAGAAAAAAAAACATTTTTATTATGAAAGTTACTTATCTGAGACCTTAGCTGAAAATTTAGCAGATTTAAATTTGCAAAAGCTGAGCATTTAGGCATAAGAATTTTCACACCAAACACTGACAAAGAATATATATGAGTACCTCTGGTGCAGTTTAAAAATACAAGTGCCCAAGGGCACCCGGGTGGCTCAGTTGGTTAAGCATCAGACTCTTGATTTCAGCTCAGGTCATGATCTCATGGTTGTGGGATCAAGCTGGGTGTGGATGCAAAGACAGAAAGAAAGACAGAAAGGAAGGAAGTCAGGGAGGGAGGGGGGAAAGGAAGAAAAAGAAAAAAAGAAAAAGAAGAATTCAAGTGCCCAGACCCCATGCTAGACCTATCAAAATGTCAATTTATTCACTGGATGTTATTTAGGTCATGTTATCATTTTTTTATAACACAATATGCACTTCTAGTTAAGAACTACTGGCCTAGAATGTTAAAAAATAAAATAATATCACATTATCAACAGTACTATAAACTACCTATGTCACTTGATACTATCAGGTCTTTCTTTTCAAACCTTACTATCTGCTTTTTTTTTTTTTTTTAATTTATTTTTGAGAGACAGAGAGAGATAGAGGGCAAGCAGAGAGAGAGGGAGACACAGAATCTGACACAGGTTCCAGGCTCTGAGCTGTCAGTACAGAGCCCAACGTGGGACTCAAACTCACGGACCGCGAGATCATGACCTGAGCCGAAGTCGGATGCTTAACCGACTGAGCCACCCAGGTGCCCCTCATTTTTTTTTTTTTTTTAAATTTCATGCCTGCACTTACTGGGAGAAGGTAGGCAGTCTAGAAATAAGTATTTTGCAGAGGCCCTTATGATAGGATTCAATATTGGGGCAGAAGGCAGGGCACAATGGAGGTTGGTGGATTCTGCACCCTCGAAATTGAAAGTAAAAGCCTTCAAATGCATTGAGGGGAAGAGCTAGAGCTTTCACCCAGTTCTTAAAGTGGTAAATGCTTCAGATGGTTAAGAGAACTCATGCTTTGGAAACCGAATCAATTTAGTTTATATCACTGAAGTCTTACGTCACTTAATTACCTGATATCATGATGAACTTCCTTTTCATATTTTTCTTCTCTGCGCTTTTTACGACAGCAAAAGACGATAAAGCCAATGAGCACGAGAGCAAGCAAAATCCCTACAACAGCTCCTGCAATTGTCCCAGCTCTGTTTGAAGCTGGAACAAGATGTTAATAAGAAAATAATTAATAGTAACAAAAACCTATATCTAGTCATGTTGAAGGTAGGGATACACACTGACAGAGTTCATAGCATATATTAACTTTAAGAGACAAATTAATTAGTTTTTGGTCCAGTGGGAAAATCCACTGAAAGAGCTTTTTTCTGAAATGTATAATCTATTTCAAGCATAAAAATTATAAAACTAAAAGATTTTAATATTCACAGCTATCTTGGCAGGCATATAAGAATATTCTAAATAGCTTGTGTTTATAATGGCAAAACATGGTCCGAGAGTCGATTTGACAACTCTTAGCTTCTTAGTGTCATTACAGTAATGAAGATCTTATTAATATTGTATTTTTTTTCCTTTCCATGACTTAGAATAGCTAATCACTGAGCCACAGGGTGCTTTGCTAAAAGTTGGCATCCCTTTGCCGTTAATACACACTTGCTGACTGAACCAAAGGAAGCTGTATAAAGCCCATGGAAACAAACATCATCACAACAGACAGAAAGAAGGTACTTACGAGGAACAACATCCAGGCGCAGCAGGCACTGATCAGAGCCTACTCTGTTTGTGACCGTACAGCTGTATGTCCCAGAGTATTCAGTGGTGGCATTTTTTACAGATATAACAGGTGAAGTCATTTCTAGGAGGAAAAAAAGGGTGTGTGTGTGTGTGTGTGTGGCAAAACCCACTTTTACAATACTGTATTGCTAAATTTTTAGTAAAGGCAAGCCCTTATGAAGCTTGACAACCCAGGTAAAAGTGAGACAAGCTGAAGGGCGCCTGGGTGGCTCAGTTGGTTAAGCGTCCGACTTCGGCTCAGGTCGTGATCTCTCAGTCCTTGAGTTCGAGCCCCACGTCGGGCTCTGTGCTGACCGCTCAGAGCCTGGAGCCTGCTTCAGATTCTGTGTCTCCCTCTCTCTCTGACCCTCCCCAGTTCATGCTCTGTCTCAAAAATAAATAAACGTTAAAAAAAATTTTTTTTAAATAAAAATTAAAAAAAAAAGTGAGACAAGCTGAACCTGGAAACAGAATAAATTGCCAGGGAGACATCTGCAGGTCTCCAGAATGCAAACACAGTTGACTCTTGGACAAGGGGGTAGGGGTTAAGCATTCTGATCCACTGCACAGTTGAAGAACAGGGTATAACTTTTGACTCCTCCAAAATGTAACTATAATTAGCCTACTCTTGACTCTGGAAGCCTTACAGTAACAAACAGTCGATAAACACATGTTTTCTAGGTTATGTATATTATATACCATATTCTTACAATAAATAAGCTAAAAAGAATATGTTACTAAGAAAATCATAAGGAAAATACATTTACAGTATTCTACTATAAAAAATCCACATACAGATGGACCCGCACAGTTCAAACCTGTGTTGTTCAAGGACCAACTGTAATTGTCCCTCCAGTTCATTTGTATCACCAGTGACAGTAACCACAACTGCCTTAGCCAGGTAAGGTCTCAGCTGAGGCAGAGCCACAACAATTATAAAAAATATTGGGGCATCTGCTGGACTCAGCTGGCAGAGCATGCAACTCTTGATCTCAGGGTGCTGAGTTCAAGTTGGTTAAGCATCCAACTCTTGATTTTGGTTCAGGTCATGATCTCACAGTTCATGGGATGGAGCCCCGTGTAGGGCTCTGCACTGACAGTGTGGATCCTGCTTGGGATTCTCTCCCTCTCTCCCACTGTCTCCCTCTCTGCCCTTTCCCTGGCTCGTTCTCTCTCTCTCTCTCTCTCAAAATAAATAAACATTAATGTGTGTGTGTGTGTGTGTGTGTGTATGAAACAAAATATTATAATATCCTAAGCAGTGAAATCACTATAAAAATATTTTCATTAACATTATATGACACTAAGTTGTCATTATAAAACACTGAATAATTCTCATGGAATCCAGAAAAGGGAAGGTATTTGGGAATTTGAAAATATGTATACATACACACACACCCCTAACCAGACTTAAGTACAAAGGCACATAGTACAACTGCAAAATCACCAGTACCTGCTAACAATGAGGCGGGCAGTTTCTGTGAGTTGGACAATTTTTGCCACTGGTATTGTAATGGAAGTGAACCTTCTTTTGGTTCACATTTTAGTTTAAAGTCACTTCCAATTTCTTCTGATCCATCAACATAACATCTCGTACCTGAAGGCTTAACTGAGAAAAGAAATGTAACTTCATGTAAGAGAACAGAATTTATGTTTACAAGGATTAAACACACGGCGTGTCGCATAACCACAGACTCATAATCGTGTGGTCCTGAGTCCAGAGTTGATGGGACTGAAAGACTGTAATAGGTTATCAACACCAGTTTACTCAGCTTTATCCAAAACAAAGCAGGCAAGAATGAGCTCAGGCATCCCGGGTGGTAGCTCTGTGCCCGCCCCCCCCCCCTTTCCAAAAGGCACATCTGGAAAAAGAAAGGACGGTGCGAACAGTACCCACTTCAGACTCAAAGAAGCTTCTGCCTCCCTCCACTCCCTCCCTATTCTTCTGAACTGTGTGACAG